>NC_049230.1:18802245-19120769 GCF_011100685.1 Canis lupus familiaris
TTCAGGGGAGGGTAAGGGCTATTTTCCATTTTATGATTTCTGTCAACTACTCTTTTCAAAAGCAGGCAAGTCCTCATACCCCTCCCACGTGTTTTATGTATTTTGGCCAAGGGAGCTGGGTGGGGACCTCAGGAAAACCATAGGATGGAAAAATCTGAATCATAATCCACAGTCATTCCTGGGCAGGGGCAGTTGAGATTACCAAACTCGATTTCCTTATTTTATAAAAAGGAAACTGAAACCCAGAGAGCTTTAGTTGATTTGGATCACCTTTGGTCTCCTGAAAAATCTTTACTCTCATATCTCTTAGAAATGACAACTCTTAGCAGTCAAGGGGCCTGTGGGTCTAACGTTCCCTTTGCTCCAAGGCTGCAAGGGTAGGGGGTGGGGGTGGGGGGCTTGCCGCCTGCTGTTCCTCAAAGGCCAAAGGTCATCTCAGAGGTCTCATCACCGCACTGTTTTATTTTTTTGTAGCCCTCGTTAACATTTAAAATTACGCGATTATTTTTACTATGTATCTGATTTTCCCCCACTGGAATGTAAGCCCTATGACCGAAGGGGTCTTTCCCCGTCTCGTTTGCCATTTAATCCCCAGGGCAAACTGGGATTCGAAAAGGAAGCAGTCCCGCTCCAAAATCCGCGCTTCCAACCCGGACATTACATTGGTATTTAGTGAATAAGGCAGACGATGGGCTTCTGCACACCCAGGGAAACAAGAGGGCGAGAAAATAGATCGTAGCCGGGGAAAGCAGCAGGTGGAAAACACCCGGACCCCGGCGTATTGTGCCCCGTGACCTTTCTCTCCGGAAGCGCTTGCAGCTCCCCGGCACGAGTGCGCACGCGCGGCCACCGGGGTCGCTCTGGGCCGCGAGCGGAGAGGGGACTTAAGGAAAGGTTCCGCCTCCAGGGCCTAAAGGCGCCTGCGCCGGCGGGGCTCCTTTTTGGACGCGCTTTCTCGCTTCCTCCCTCCCTCGCCTGCGCGCGCTGGGTGGGCGTGGGAGGAGGCGGGGAACTGGGGAGGGGAGCGAGGGGGCGGGTGTCGCGGGAGGGAAGGAGCGAACCGGAGAGCGTCGTCCTGAGAGGAGTGAAGGCGGCAAAATGGCGGACCGCTTCTCCCGCTTCAACGAGGATCGAGACTTTCAGGTAAACACGGGCGTCGCCGAGAATCCGGGAAGGCGCTCGCAGAGCCGGGACCACCTCCTCCCCCGCTCCTAGCGCTTTTCCTTCCCAGCTCGGCTCCGGCTTACGAACCGGCTTGCTCTTCTCCCGCCTCCCAGTTCCTCAAGGGGCCTCCCAGCTTGAGGCGAGGCCGCATCCCCTCTCAGCTCGTATTCTCTTACCTGTGAAACTCCGGCCCCCGGGTTTGCGGCTTCGGCTTTGCTGGGGCGGGTTTCGGAAGCCTGGCCGGGCCGCAGACTCGGGACTGCGCTCCGCTCGGGTCCGCCGGGCCTGTGGAGGCGCCGGGCGGGCTCCCGGGGGAGAAGAGGGATGGGTCGGGAGGGCTTCGGGCTGGTGTTGCTGAGACCAGGGCTTCCGAGCCCCCCGGGTTTTGCTCGCAAGGCTCTTTTTCGGGTCGTCCTTCGTCTATCCTCAGTACGATAAGTCCCTTTCATTGTCTATTTCCTCACATGGGAAAAGGATGCTTGAGTTATCAGACGCCTTCTTGGTTGGTCGAACATTGAGATTTCCCTAGGCGTAAATGTTGCTGTTGTCATGAGGCCGTTCATCTTGCTTGGAAAAGAGTAAGTTAGAGGACTGTTGTCGATGGAAGCTTAGCCCCAAATCCTACCTCGAAAGATTTTTAACAAGTGTAATGATCATGGACTAACCTTTGAAGTGCGATAATTAGCGCCAGAAGCTCCCTTTTTCTTTCTTTAGTTGCAAACGCTGTATGGAAAAGTGTCCTTGTGATGGCAGGCATTACCGAGGAGCAAATAAAGGCTAAATTACAATAACTCGTCTTCCCGTTTAAGATACCTTCCTGTTGAGCATGGTTACTGCAGAAATCTCGGCGACTAAGAGGGATTTAGTAGAGGCTGGCTGATTCTAGAGTAAAATGCATCCTCAGAGTCTCAAACCACTGCATTACTACCGCATATCCTGGCAACAGCAATTTGGGTCAGGGGATGAACATCACAACTCAAGTTTTTATCCCGCTGCAGATCTTCCTCTCAGTCACACGGGATACTCTGGATATGTTTCAGAAGGCTGTTTGAAGGAGTTAAATTTTTCCGAGATGGGGTTGGTAAATAAACACGTAAAGAAAGCAGTTAAACAACAACAGTTCAGTGCGTAGAACGCTCCTCACAGAGAAGTTTTGCAGCAGTAAGGCATCTGGGGGCTGTTGAAAAAAGCCTTGTGATCTGCGCCTGCTGTATAGCTGCAGCCCAGTACAGAATCTCACGGCGGCTTAAGAGTATAATGCAGGTGCAGGGAAGTTGAAGTAGTTCTCTATAGCCATTTGCTCCCTGAGAGATTGTTTTTGTTTTTTCTTTTCTTTTTAGCGAGCATCCTAAAACGTGAGTAGGCTACAAGATGTGTGGGCTTTATTGGTAATCTTTAAAGAGACATGTTAACTAAAATCCTCAAGTGTTTTTCAGAGGAGAGAATTTCAAGGTGACCTAATAGAATTGAAAATAAATAATATGGACAATTAAGTTTTGAGGGAAAATGTCTGTCAACCACAGAATTTCAGCAGACTTAAACAGAATTTGCAAGGCCTTGAAAAAATTTGAAAACTGGTTGGCAGATTATGAATGCTGTCACCTGAAAAAAATTGAGAAAGCCTCTGCCTTTTCAAGTAAGATGATTTTCTCTTCTGATGCTTTAGTTGGGCTTATATGAAATCTGGTTGGTAGTCCTTTGAAGATAGTAGGTATATTTTACATTTATTTCCTGCTTGTATGTTGGAATAACCGACGCCAGTATTGGGTGAGCCAGGAATATGGTTTTCTAAAATTCAGCTGTCTTAATATTATGGGTAAAATAGGGTATTTGGAAAGAAAGCTTTTTAGACAATTATAAGATGTTAAAGTTTTTGTAAATTATCGATTAACATTTCTAAACATCCATTTATAAATAAAGTAGTCAACTACAATAAATTTAAAAATTAAAAATACTTAACATATTTTTTTTCTGGATGTTTTAGTAAAAGGATAAAGGTTGATTTTCATTAATGATGTCCTTCAATTTAAAGTTATTGGAGAGGAAATGTAATATCATGTTCCTGCATATAGTATATCTGGAACATTTTAAGGTTGGTTTATTAAAATTAAATGTGGCCTCCTTTTAAGGTTTTAAGTGATAAATGAGGTTGAAGCCATTGAATACACTTGAAAACAAATCCAGAGTAGATTTCCAAACAGTGCATGGATCCTGTTGCTTTAAAAGATCTTCTTACAGCACTAGAAATTCTTCTGTGCATTTTCTCTGGTAAGTTCTAGATGACTTCATTTTCTTTGCCTTGAATTTGGCAAGATGATTTGTAATTATAAAATTTCACTCTTTGCCAACTTACCATCACTTGCAAATTTTGGAGAGTTTGTGGTATCTTGAACTTAGTATTGAGTCAGAGGTGGATTCACTTATTTGTGAACACCTGAAGTTTTAAAGGTGTTTTGTGTAATATAGTGAGCATGCTATTGTGGCATGCTACCTATACCTATATTAATTGTGGCATGCTACCTGAAACACTTAGGAATATAAGGAGTAATCATTATTAGGGCAATAATTTAGCTTTATTTTAATAATAAACAGGTACCATTCTACAGGCTTTATGTGTATTGTAGTCTTCACAATAACCCTATGAGGTAGGTACTATTAACGCTCATTTTCAATTGAGGCAGCTGAGGCACAGAGTTAAAAAAAAAACTTAGCCAAGTACATACAGCTGATAGATACCAGAGCCTAGATCACACCCTGGCCCTTAAGATTCTTGAACCTGTGCTAATGACTGTTATCTCTACTGGCAATTACATATTTTATGTAACTGTAATTGAGTCATCAAATATGGAGGATAAATTTATAGATTACAAAGAACAAGTGAGCTTTTAGAGAGGTTATACAATTAGTTTTTACTTTGTTCTTTTTTGTCCAGAACTGTTTCTTGTTGGTCTCCCAAGGACTTAATAAGGAGACTTTTGACAGTGATGAGTTACACTATTATAGAGGATATATTGTTAATTGTTATTTTAGTTTAGACATTATTTTGTGTGATTTTTTAAAAAATATTTATTTATTTATTCATGAGAGAGAGAGAGTCAGAGACATAGGCAGAAAGAGAAGCAGGCTCCATGCAGGGAGCCTGATGTGTGGGACTTGATCCTGGGACTCCAGGATCATGCCCTGGACTGAAGGCAGGCGCTCAACCGCTGAGCCACCCAGGTGTCCCACATAAGTGATTTTTTTTTAATCTTTGGAAATCTTTGTTTAGGCTGATATATTTATGTATTTTTTTTAATGTTTTAAGTTTTGACTACTGCTTTAAGAATCTGACCTCAATTTCTGAATGAGATAGGACTTCTGCCTACATTTATCAGATTAAGGTGTATCACGGAAAATACGTAGTATAAGATACATCTGTGTTCAATTCTTTGAATTACAGGTTCCCTAAAGAAAGTTTTGTTTGTACAGAGATGTACAACCATAAGGTGTTAAGGTGGTTGTGCAGCTATTAATGGTGATGCTGCTGAATGCTGTGAGGAAATTCGTTCTTCAGTTTGTGTTTCTGCAGAGGACTGGTGATTTAAAGTAGCCACTCATTCTTGTTCTGAATGTATTTTGCATTAGCTTTTTAATAAAAAAGAGCTATGATAATAGATCAATGAATAATAGAATCAGGGGCATCTGGGTGGCTCAGTGGTTGAGTCTGCCTTCTGCTCACGTTATGGTCATGTGATCCTAGGATTTTTAATTTTTTTTATTTTTTTTTATTTTTTTTTATGATAGTCACAGAGAGAGAGAGAGGCAGAGACACAGGCAGAGGGAGAAGCAGGCCCCATGCACCGGGAGCCCGACATGGGATTCGATCCTGGGTCTCCAGGATCACGCCCTGGGCCAAAGGCAGGCGCCAAACCGCTGCGCCACCCAGGGATCCCTGATCCTAGGATTGAGTCCTGCATTGGGGTCCCCGTGGGGAGCCTGCTCCTCCCTCTGCCTATGTCTCTGTCTTTCTGTGTCTGTCATGAATAAATAAAATCTTTAAAAAAAATAAAAATTAAAAAATTTAAGAAATGAGTAATAAAATCAGAAGCAAACATCTTAAAATTCATAATAAAAATAAAATTACTCAAGGATTTTCTATAACCTTTTTTTTTTTTTTTTTTAAAGATTTTATTTATTTATTCATGATAGTCACAGAGAGAGAGAGAGAGGCAGAGACACAAGCAGAGGGAGAAGCAGGCTCCATGCACCGGGAGCCCGACGTGGGATTCGATCCCGGGTCTCCAGGATCGCGCCCTGGGCCAAAGGCAGGCGCCAAACCGCTGCGCCACCCAGGGATCCCGATTTTCTATAATCTATGTAAGCATAATGGTAAATAGTAATGTCATGTATTTTTTTTAAAGATTTAAAAAAATTTATTTATTGATGAGAGACAGACAGACACAGGCATAGGGAGAAGCAGGCTCCATGCAGGGAGCCTGAAGTAGGACTCGATCCCGGGTCTCAAGGATGATGCCCTGGGCTAAAGGCGGCGCTAAACCGCTGGGCTACTGGGGCTGCCCTCACGTATTATTTTTATATACTGTGTTTGAAAGATTCTTCTTAGTGTTTCATATATGATACCAGGATGCGACCTTCAGATGATTTTTAGTTGAGGCCATTAAATGAGAAGGCTGTAGTTTTAAAATACTTAGGTCACAGAAGCGTGCTCATATATTTTCTGTGTGGTATCTTGTAATAAAGTTGGCTTTCTAATGCAGACTTGTTGGAGATGACATATGGGCAAGAGTTCTAATCCCTGTTTCCTGAGTCTTCCATCATCTGGAAGAGATGGCCACTTACTGACAATCAATGTGTGCTTTGCTTGGGATACTGAAACTTATGCAAAATCATTACTACTCCCTTTCCCATACATATTATGATAAGTGGGAAGGATTGAAACCAAGGCTGTATTGATCTCAAAATACTGATGATAAATCAGCATGATTATTAGCAGATGGAAAATTATTAGTATATTTTCAGGTGTTCAAGAATTACTATGTAAGGTCAGCATTAGGGAAAGTTCTGATGGTGATTTGAAGGATAAAGAGTATATATTCGGGATCCCTGGGTGGCACAGCGGTTTGGCGCCTGCCTTTGGCCCAGGGCGCGATCCTGGAGACCCGGGATCGAATCCCACGTCGGGCTCCCGGTGCATGGAGCCTGCTTCTCCCTCTGCCTGTGTCTCTGCCTCTCTCTCTCTCTCTCTCTGACTATCATAAATAAATAAAAATTAAAAAAAAATATATATTCAAGGCAAAAGTACTTACAAAGGGATATTTCAAGGAATAACATCACGGAGAAAGGCATAAGATGCATTGGAGGGAGAATGGGGTTGGCAAGAATTGTGATCACAGGGCTTCATGTGATTGTATGCTTATTTGTTTTCAAAGTAGGCATTGAGACCAAGAAGAAGCAGATCTAGACAAATATACTCAGGCTGATTATTTATGGGGCTGTTCTGGTGCCATCAGCATTATAGAAAAATAGGTATCCCTATTGAAATCATTCTATTTTTTCTATACATATCACACAATTCTCAGAGTACTACAGAGGGTTTCATTTTTCACATTTTTGTAGGTCTTCATAATAAATTATATAACTAGAACTAAAACTTGTGACTTAGTGGGCACCTGGGTGGCTCAGCGGTTGAGCCATCTGCCTTTGGATCAGGGGGGCGTGATCGCCGGGGTCCTTGGATCAAGTCCCACATCGGGCTTCTCGCAGGGAGCCTGCTTCTCCCTCTGCCTGTGTCTCTGCCTTTCTCTGTGTGTCTCTCATGAATAAATAAATAAAATCTTTAAAAATAAAATAAAATTTGTGACTTAAAATTTTTTTAGACACATATAATTAGCTATACTGATTCTGCTGCTTCATAGCCGAGATATATTTCCATATAATTTCCATCTATTTGAGTACATGATAAAATGAAAAAAGGACAGTGCTTTCTTGTGGACAAGATGTTCATTTTCTGTGACACTTGGCTGGCTTAGTGTAGTATGTGATTCGATCTCAGGGTCATGAGTTCGAGCCCCACATTGTGGAGTCTGCTTAAAGAAAAAAAAATCATTTTCTGAAAAGGAATAGGAGTTCATGAGATCTTGAATTATGGATCTGAAACTCATGTAGAGATTTCATCTTTTTTTCTTGTGATTTAATAAGTTTCTAATATTTTATTAATGAAAATGGGTCCCAGCTTGAGGTAGACATCCAGTTCTTGAATCTATTAAAATTCCTTCCCTGAAACAGTTTGGTTTTGCTTGTATGTCTGGCATTAAATTTCTTTTCATATTAGCATCTCCATTTAGCATTGAGAGCTGACTCATGGTTAATTACCAAAGGAATTACAAATGACCACCACAAATACTGAAAGGAGTCATTGATTTGATATTGCAGTGAACACCAGAAGATGTTGTAATGATTTTCCAGTTATAAAAAGTGAATTGTCCATTTAACTGTGGAAGTCTAACCAAATGTGCTTAATGCATTGTATTAGTGCAAAAATTTAAATATATCTAGCTGAAAGAATGTATCATATTGTCATGCTTATACTAAATGATTTGTTTAGGACTTAACAAATGCATTTAGTTTATTAGACATAATATAGGAATTTATGGAAGAAAAAATAGCCAAAGTTGCTTTAGCATTGTGCGTAGGTTAATAACATAATATTTTAGTAAGTGCCATAGATAGTAAGAAAGGGCCAGAATAGTAGTTTCCTGTTACTTTATTTTTACCAACAGTGTTGGAGTAAGATAAATCTTGAGTTGTGTCACTTAAACAACCAGAAGGTATCTTTGTAATATTAATTTGGTCTCATCTCATTATTTGTCATAATTACTGTCAATTATTTGTCATAATCCTTCTCACTCTGGCAGTGACATTGATTTCAAAGAGGAATTTCAATTTATCTGTTTCATAGAATTGAAGTACAAAACAGGTCTTCAGATTTGAAGTTGTAATAGAAAAAAGTCATTGATCATGTTTGTATTTCATGATATTATTTTAAACAATGATCGTTGAAAAAGTCAGTACTTTCTTAAGGTTCAGGTAACATTTTCCAGTGTTGAGAGGGAGGAGTAGCTTACTTTTTCGCCCTTTTTTGTAAATAGTACTGATTAAAAATTAATATTTTAGATCTTGACTATACAAGAAGCTAACGCTGATGCTTGTGGATTATATGTTGTAGTGTCAGTAATTTCCCTTGTTGCTATTAGTAAAGCTATAAGTAAAATTATGAGGTATCTTAAAAGAAGGAGCAAAATGCTTGAAAATTTAATTGGTTTAATAACTACTTTAGGGTATCTCCAACAAGAGATTACCTTCAGAGTATTTTCTTTTCTTTTTTTTTAAAGAATTATTTATTTATTTATTCATGAGAAGGGGGGGGGGCAGAGACACAGGCAGAGGGAGAAGTAGGCTCCATGCTAGGAGCCTGATGTGGGACTCAATTCCGGGTCTCCAGGATCACACCCTTGGCTGCAGGCGGCGCTAAACCGCTGCGCCACCAGGGCTGCCCACCTTCAGGGTATTTTCTAATAGATGAACTTATTTTTTAAAAGATTGTTAAAATAATATTTGAATGGTGGTTGTACTAAGAAATATGTATATGTTTGTGAAGGAAACTTGGTTAAGAATTGTTTTTCGGGCAGCCTGGGTGGCTCAGCGGTTTAGCGCCGCCTTCAGCCCATGGTGTGATCCTGGAGACCCGGGATCCCATGTCAGGCTCCCTGCATGGAACCTGCTTCTCCCTCTGCCTGTGTCTGTGCCTGTGTGTGTGCATGTGTCTCATGAATAAATAAATAAAATATTTTTATTTTATTTTATTTTATTTTATTTTTATTATTTTTTTTAATAAAATATTTTTTAAAAGTGTTTTTCAAGGAGCTTTTGTTTTGTTATAGTTTGAGAGATAACAAAAGTAACAATACTTATTATTCATACTTAATATTCAACTTAAATTCATCACTGATTTTTCAGCATGATTAACAGATGAATAGTATAGTCAGTAAATGCAAAATTCAAAGTAAGTGAGAGAACCCTTCAAATGGAATGGTTGGGGCATACCTTTATGAAGAAATTAGCATTTAAGCTGGATCTTGTAAGATAGGATTGCATCTTTGCAAGGAAAAGAATGGGAGGCATTCAGCTGGGAGAAAATAGGCAGGGCAAAAGTATGGAAGTGGAACAAGAATTGTTCTAGCTATTTTTTAAATTTAGTTTTATTTATTTTTAGAAATTTTATTTGACAGAGAGAGTGAGAGCGCCCCCCCCAAAAAAAGCATGGGGGGGGTGCGGAGGGAGAGGGAAAAGCAGACTCCCTCCCCACTGAGCAGGAGCCTGGGATCCTGACCTGAGCTGAAGGCAGATGCTTAAAACTAAGCCACCCAGGTGCCCCTGTCCTAGCTATTTAAGTAAGGTGTTTAAACAGGAGATAGGGATCCCTGGGTGGCGCAGCGGTTTGGCGCCTGCCTTTGGCCCAGGGCGCGATCCTGGAGACCCGGGATCAAATCCCACATTGGGCTCCCGGTGCATGGAGCCTGTTTCTCCCTCTGCCTGTGTCTCTGCCTCTCTCTCTATCTCTCTCTCTCTCTCTATCATAAATAAGTAAATAAAAAAATTAAAAAAAAAACAGGAGATAGACATCAAAACAATTTTTCTTATTGGAAGATGAATTCAGATACAATTGTTAGATGTGCTATACATACAGTTAAAGCTGTGATAACCAGTTCCCATTAATCAGAGTTAATGTGAGTGGGGGCAAGAGGGTAGATTGTAACAGTGGACTGTGATTTTAAGCTTAGTGGTGGGGATAAGGGGTGGAGGGAAAAGTTAGATCAATGGATTGTAGGCTCTGATGGGGTTTAAGAATTGGAATGATGGAAAAAAAAAGAATTGGAATGATGGGAGGTGGGTGGGAGATGGGAAAAATATAAAAAAGATTAAGAGTGTACTTACTGTGATGAGCACTGAGTAATGTGTAGACTTGTTGAATCATTATATTGTACACTTGAAACTAATAACATTGTTAACTACACTTCAATTAAAAACAATTATTGGAGGGGAGGTGCTAGAGGGAACCAGCTGTTGTGATTGGGAGAGCACAGTGTTTGAAATAGAGGTAATGGAAGGATTGAGATTATTGGTAATGACTATGAGAGTAAAATGGCTAAAGTAGGATGGAGGACAAGATCATAGGAAAGGAAGTTAGGAAACTAAGCAGAGTGTTATAAAATCATCTAACCTAAAAAAAAAAAATTAACCAGATATAAGAATGGTAGTATTGTATAGTTGTATACTGTCATGGTTTATTTTAGTAAGTGCCCTTGTATACATTCTTGTCTAATTCTTCCAGTAACTCAATGAGTTAAGTGGGAACTCTATTTTAGAGGTGATGAAACTGAGACCCATATAAATCAAGTATTTTGCCTAATACAGAGCAGGATTTTGAACTTTGTCTCTGATTTTTGTTTTGTTTTCTAGTGGTTTTTTTTTTTTTAAGATTTTATTTATTTATTCATGATAGACACAAAGAGAGAGGCAGACAGGCAGAGAGAAGCAGGCTCCATTCAGGGAGCCTGATGGGGGACTCCATCCTGGAACTTCGGGATCATGCCCTGAGCCAAAGGCAGATGCTCAACTGCTGAGCCACCCAGGCGTCCCTGTTTTCTGGTGTTCTTTTTTGCTGTGGTATATAGATTGGCCTCTTCTGGAGATGAGTGTTGGTATGGCCTACGGTATGCAAAGCACCATTTCCTTTTAATACGTGACAGCATTTTCTAACAATTAGCTAACTAGTAGGAAATGTTAGATATGTTTATCGTTTTTTTTTAAAAATTTTTATTTATTTATTATAGTCATCCCAGAGAGAGAGAGAGAGAGAAAGAGAGAGAGAGGCAGAGACATAGGCAGAGGGAGAAGCAGGCTCCATGCACCGGGAGCCCGACTTGGGATTGGATACCGGGTCTCCAGGATCGCGCCCTGGGCCAAAGGCAGGCGCTAAACCGCTGCGCCACCCAGGGATCCCTGTTTATCGTTTTTTTTTTTGTTTTTTTTTTCTGGGACATTTGGGTGGCTCAGCGGTTGAGTGTCTGCCTTCAGCTCAGGTTGTGATTCCGGTTCCTGGGATCGAGTCCGCGTCAGGCTCCCCATGGGAGCCTGCTTCTCCCTCTGCCCATGTCTCTGCCTCTCTGTCTCTCTTGAACAAATAAATAAATTTTTTTTCTGATAAAATTTTGGTTTTATAAACTCACTTGGTTATTTATGGCTTCTTGCTGGCCTTTTCACTATATGTAGGTTTACCAGACAATTCCATTTTCCAAACATTTATTGAATGCCCATGTGTTAGCATGTCATCATAAAGGATAAGAAACAAGGTAAAATCAATGCATTTTGTTCATTTGTTTCAGTAAAAAAAAGTAGATGGGAGAGGAGGATGGTACTTCTACTGGATATTGTCAAATTAGGGTACTATAAACTTACCCTTGACTATGGCAGCATCAGAATTTGATTGCTGTGATATCTAGTGATGATACTATCAGCTACTGTTTGTTGGGTATGTATTACATTTGTGACCCTATGCCAAGGTATTTTGGAGATATATACCTAATCGAAATAACTTCCAAACCAGTTGGTGGTATCCCTCCTTTTACAGGTGAGAAAAATGAAAATCAGAGAAATTGAGGCCACAGTTAGAAAACTCAGATTTGAACCTTGAACACTCCTAAGGACTTTTCCTGTTCTTGATTTTCTTAAGTATCAGATTCAAACTCACTAACTTGGCTTTTAAGACTCTCGAGCATCTGGAGGGGTGCTTGGGTGGCTTAGTGAATTAAGTGTCTGCCCTTGGCTCCTCCGGTCATGATCCTGGGGCCATGGATCAAGCACTTGTCCTTGGCTCTTCCCCCATGCTCAAGTGCACCCCCCAATAAATGCATAATTTTTTTTATTTTTAAAGATTTTATGTATTTATTCATGAAAGATAGAGAGAGGCAGAGACACAGGCAGGGGAGAAGCAGGCTGTATACAGGGAGCCTGATTCGGTTTCGATCCTGAGACTTCGGGATCTTGCCCTGAACCAAGGCAGACAGACGCCCAACCCCTGAGCCATCCAGGTTAAAAAAAAAAAAAAAAAAAAGACTCGAGCATCTGGACAGGGCACCTGGCTAGCTCAGTCAATGGAGTATGTGACTCTTGATCTTGGGATTGTGAATTTAAGCCCCACGTTGGGCATAGAGATTATTTAATTAAAATCTTAAAGACTCTTGAGCATCTGGTCCTGTTGCAACCGGTATGTATCTTTTCTTTTCCCTTTGTTGTCCTGCCATCCATCAGTTTTCTATTGTTACCTGGATATGCTAGGCTCTTTTCTTATTTAAAAAAAAAAATATTGTTGTTGTTGTTGTTTTAGATCTTATTTGAGAGAAAATGAGGGGGAGAGGGAGAGGGAGAAGCAGATTTTCAGCGAGCAGGGAGCCTGATGCCAGGCTCAATCCCAGGACCTTGAGATCATGACCTGAGTTGAAGGCAGACACATAACTAAACCACCTGGGTGCCCCACTAGGCTCTTTTATTATTTTGTTTTTGCATATGTTCTTACCTATTTGGAATTCCTACTAATGTACTTATGTTCTTCAACTCTGTTTTGGTGTCACCTCAGACGTCTTCCTAGGTAGAGTTACTTCATTTTCTGTGTTCCCACAGCACTATGGTCATTTCATTCAGTAATAACACTTTTACTGGTAATAGTAGCAGCTAACAGTATAGAGTGCTTATTCTTTGTTGTGTGCACCATTATTTCATGTAATCTCCCAGTAAGGCAGGTTTTATTATCCCCATTTTACAATGAAAAACTTAGCCAGATCACACAGCTAGCAAGTTGAAGAGGTAGCTTTCAGATAGTTTGGACCAGTCTCAGCCTTTAAGCACTGTAGTTTTTTGTTTTTTTGTTTTACCTCTCCTGTGTAATTCCTTGTGATTTATCTCATTGTACTGGACTTAGAACTGCTTGAATGTGGAGTCTTGTTTTATTTTTCTAGCATCGAACCAAGGTCTAGCACCTAGAAGTTGCTCAGATATTTGAATTAATGGTTAAGTCAGATATGTAAGGAGAGACTTAGTAGAGCCTGGGAAGAATGTAGACTTGGGGACTCAGCTTCCTATTGTACTGTGGATATCTAGGTTGAACTATTACTTTCTGTGATATTTTATAAAGTCAGTTAAGGGACACTTCATAAATGGAGGCTGTACTATGGCCAGTTATAACTTCACTTTATTATATACTGTATGTAATTACAGCAATCAGTTTTTAGTTGTACTTTTGTGTGAAATACTGTACATACACTTGTTTTTCTCTGAACTAGTACAGAAGTTTTGTCACACTTTTGGATAGAGATCTATCAGACCAGCCAGTGGTAAAAGAAATAATATATATTACTATGGGTCCCAGATGAATTTTTTTTAAGATTTTATTTATTTATTTAGAGAGCTAGCAAGGGGAGGGGCAGAGGGAAAGAGAGAATCCCAAGCAGACTCCACACTGAGCACAGAGCCCTATGGGTTCAAACTTACAACCTTGAGATCATGACCTAAGCTGACATCAAGAGTCAGATGCTTAACCGACCCAGCCATCCAGTCACCTACAAGTTGCTAATTTTTCAGTGTATGGCTTTTATTGAAAACCAGTTCTTTCTTGTTCAAATTATCTAGAAAATTTGATATGTCAAACAGGTGTGCCTGTATTTTTAGACTAGTATGTGATATGCTCATACCCTTGACCTAGTGTAATATGTTTTCAAGTTCTTAGTTATTTGCTGAGATGGCTAGCCAATTCTCTTTCCTGCCAATTTACATAGAATTAAATTTAATAAAGAATTTTTCTCCTGGTGTCAACAGTGCTTTAAAATAATTATTTTGTACCTCTTTAAACAGTAATGCAGTAATGCTATAGTGTAATAATCTGGATGTTACAGTTGAGGAAACAGGCCCAGGCCTGGACAGTTTTGGTAATTTGCCTAAGGTTTTACGGCTACCAAATGGTTATGATCAGATTTCTGGTGTCTCTGACTTCAGAGATCTTTGGTTTTTATAATAATAGTATACCAGAAGTCATTGTAAATCAGACCATATGATTCTGAAAACAAAAGTGAAGAATTGGGGTTTTTGAGGAATTGACCACATTAATGTTCCTGTCCACTTTCTAAGTGGAAATAAATTTTAAGTATACTAATAAAATGAGACAATAATCCCCTAGAATGTTCATTTCTTTCTGGATAGAGTTTTTCCTCCTGAGACATTTTCTTTCTAAATTGTTTAGGATAATACTAGAATTAGTTTATTTGAAATGAGTAGAGGGAGGGGGACAGAGATGAAAATGAAAGTCTCTTATTTATTTGGTGACAGAGGAGGACTAGTTTTGTCCACAGATGGAATATGAAGCTATCCTGTATGACTCTGTTTGTTAAACCTACTTTTTTTTTTTTTTGGTCTGTTGCAGGTAAAATCAGCTTCATTACATGTTTTGAATTTAGAAAGTCCAAATTATAAACATGCTTGTTATTTGTCAGGTAGGGCAATGATCAATATATCCCGATAGTGACATTAGACAGTCTCTAAGGGGATAATATAAGTATAGTATAAAAGATAAATGTTGGTTGGAGAGATTTGAACCAGAGAGATAGGAATGTCCATAATATGCAGCCTAATAACCAGAGCCAGGTGCTAAAAGATAGGGCTAGTATGAGTGGTACAATATTGCCAATGATAAAACTATTTTAACCTTGGCTCATACCTAGTTTAGATGGGAAAAATACAAGGATCCCTGGGTGGTTGAGCGGTTAAGCATCTGCCTTTGGCTCAGGGTGTGATCCTGGAGTCCCAGGATTGAGTCCCACGTTGGGCTCCCTGCATGGAGCCTGCTTCTCCCTCTGCCTGTGTCTTTGCCTCTCTCTCTGTGTGCCTCTCATGAATAAATAAAGTCTTAAAAAAAAAATAAAATAAATGGGAAAAATTAGAAAGGATTTAAAACTTTAGTGTATATAATCCTTTTGTTAAATAATGGATTTGACTGTTGATCAGAGATCTTGGATCTGTGACTTTGACTATGAGTAATATTTTTTTCATTATTTTGGGGGGACTTGTGTTAAACTTTAATAGTCATAGGAAGATAGAGGAGAATATCACCTCTTTAGGGTCTTGAATATTGTGTTTTGCTATTTGAGATTATGGTCTGTTTGGTTGTGATCTTTAAGAATTGTCCCGATAACTTATCCTCTTCTCTAGTTTTAATTTTCCCTATTAATTATCATATAGTTAACCACTGGAAAAGGTACACACGTGGGATTGTATAAATTCCAAAATCATCACTGGTTAGCAAATAACAACATTCCACTTATATGGATAAATTTAGGGCAGTCTCTGTCTCTATTTATATTGAAATGATCATCACAGCTAAATTTATAATAGAGAAGTTTCCACATTTGTCCTGTGCTTGGAAGCAGAATCCTTGACCTATAAGGAACAAGAGCTACTGTGTATTTTAATGACATGCAGGTCAGCCAGGTTCTCTATTCATTTATAATTAGACCTGCCACAAATTGAAGCTTTTGTTGAGAGAGGCAGTTGAGAAAAGTCTGTTGGGTGTATGTTTTAAAATAATTTTTTTTGAATAGTGAAATTGCTTCTAGTTTGATCCTTTTCAACTTATATTTCTGAGTAGCATAAATGAAAAACTATATTTCAACTCTGAGGGGATCCCTGGGTGGCGCAGCGGTTTAGCGCCTGCCTTTGGCCCAGGGCGCGATCCTGGAGACCCGGGATCAAATCCCACATCGGGCTCCCGGTGCATGGAGCCTGCTTCTCCCTCTGCCTGTGTCTCTGCCTCTCTCTCTCTCTCTCTCTCTCTCTCTCTCTCTCTCTGTGACTATCATAAATAAATAAATAAAAATTAAAGAAAAAAAAACTATATTTCAACTCTGAAAGCAGATAGTTTGTAGACAGGAAGAGTTAATTTAGGCAATGGAATAAGTGTTTCAAGCAGTCATTAAAACTAAATTTTAGGAATACTCTAACATAGGATCTGTGAATTTTCACTAGGATGACCATATGTTATACTTTATGCCTAGCATTTCCTAGCATGTTTACTGTTAGTACTGCCTTTAACTCTCAAAGTACCCTGGTTTGTATGATACATTATGTGATCCTCCTGGATCTAATGGGATTTGAGAGATCTAAATGAAATTTTGGGGCAGCCCTGGTGGCGCAGTGATTTAGCGCTGCCTGCAGCCCAAGGCCTGATCCTGGAGACCCGGCATTGAGTCCCACGTCCGGCTTCCTGCGTGGTGCCTGCTTCTCCCTCTGCCTGTGTCTCTGCCTCTCTCTGTGTCTCAATAAATAAATAAAAATCTTAAAAAAAATAAATGAAATTTCGAAAGCAGAGTGAAGCAGAAAAAAATACTTAAGATCTCTCTTGAAGCCTTCAGATAACCAAATGCCATATTGACTATTTTTAGAAAGAATGAATTTTTTTTTAAAGATTTTTATTCATGAGAGAGGCACTTTGATTTTTTTTTTTTCTCAGTACTAATGTGTGGAGATTAAACCATAATGAAAAGGCTTTTGTTTTTTATTTTTACTTGCTTAGAGTGCTCAGGAGAGAGAATGGGAGCAGGAGAGGAAGGGGAAAGGGAGAGAGAATCTCAAACACATGGGTCTTGATCTCTTAACACCAGAGATCATGACCTGAGCTGAACTCAGAAGTTGGATACTTAACCAGTTGAGCCACCCAGGTGTTCCAAGGGAGAGAGAGAATCCCAAGCAGGCTCCATGCCTAGCTCAAAGCTGGATGCAGGGCTTGATCCCACAACTCTGAGATCATGACCTGAGCTGAAATCAAGAGTTGGACTCTTTTTTTTTTTTTTTTTTTTTTTTAAGAGTTGGACTCTTAACTGAATAAGCCACCCAGATGCCCCAGTACTGGTACAATAATGTTAATTTAACCATAGACCTTATTTGAATTTTACATTTATCTACTAATGTTTTTTTTCTTTTTTTTTTTTTCTTTTTTTATTTTTATTTATTTATTTTATTTATGATAGTCACAGAGAGAGAGAGAGAGGCAGAGACACAGGCAGAGGGAGAAGCAGGCTCCATGCACCGGGAGCCCGACGTGGGATTCGATCCCGGGTCTCCAGGATCGCGCCCTGGGCCAAAGGCAGGCGCCAAACCGCTGCGCTACCCAGGGATCCCCTAATGTTTTTTTTCTATTCCAGTGTCCCACCCAGGATTCTAAATTGATTGCATGTAGTTATTTTTCTTTATCTCCTCTAATCTGTAATATTTCCTTAGTCTTTCCATATCTTTTGTGATAACTAGGTTTTGACTAACTCTGTTTTCCTTTTTCTTAAATTAAGGAATGATTTTTTAAAAAATTTTTAAGTTTTTTTTTTTTTTTTAATTCATTCATGAGAGACACGGAGAGGCAGAGACATAGGCAGAGGGAGAAGCAGTCTCCATGCAGAAAGCCCGATGTGGGACTTGATTCCGGAACTCTGGGATCACGCCCTGAGTCAAAGGCAGACACTCAACCACTGAGCCACCTAGGCATCCGTCCCCCTCCCTTCTTTTTTTAAGATTTGATTTGATTTGATTTGATTTGATTATTATTTTATTTTATTTTATTTTTAAGATTTTATTTGTTTATTCTTGAGAGACACAGAGAGAGAGACAGAGACACAGGCAAAGGGAGAATCAGGCTCCATGCAGGAAGCCCGATGTGGGACTCGATCTGGAACTCTGGGATCACGCCCTGAGCAAAAGGCACAGGCTCAACCACTGAACCACCCAGGCGTCCCTAACCCTGTTTTCCATATGGCTGTTGTTTCAGAGTTATGGTCAAGGTTATTATTATTATTTTTTAATCTTTAAGTTTCATATAGAATAAAACTATGGTGGAAACATTGGACTAAGAATCAAGCCCCACATTGCTAAGTTACATGCCTGAAACTGATGTAACACTGTTTCAACTATACTCAAATAAAATTATATTTATTGGGCAGCCTGGGTGGCTCAGTGGTTTAGTGCCACCTTCAGCCCAGGGGGTGATCCTGGAGACCTGGGATCGAGTCCCACTTCAGGCTCCCTGCATGGAGCCTATTTCTCCTCTGCCTGTGTCTCTACTTCTCTCTCTCTCTCTCTCTTTGCGTGTGTCTCTCATGAATAAATAAAATCTTTTAAAAAATTACATTTATTGGGATCCCTGGGTGGCGCAGCGGTTTGGCGCCTGCCTTTGGCCCAGGGCGCGATCCTGGAGACCTGGGATCGAGTCCCACGTCGGGCTCCCGGTGCATGGAGCCTGCTTCTCCCTCTGCCTGTGTCTCTGCGCCTCTCTCTCTCTGTGACTATCATAAATAAATAAAAATTTAAAAAAAATTTTAAAAATTACATTTATTCCTACCATACGCCCCATTCCTTCCACCTCCCCTACGACCACCCAAAGAATCAGAAGCCTTTGTGAATTTGGGACAATCTGTGTGTCAGTTTTCTTATTTGTGAAATAGAGATGATTAAGGGGCACATGGATGGCTCAGTTAAGTGTTTGACTCTTGATTTCAGCTCAGGTCATGATCTCAGGGTTGGGGGATTGAGCCCTGCCTGGGGCTCTGTGCTGGGCTTAGAGACTGGTTAAGATTCATTCATATTCCACCCCCCCACCCCCGCCCTTAGGCACCTGGATGGCGCAGTCACTTAAGTGGCTGACTGTTTTTTTTTTTTTTTTTTTAAGATTTGATTTATTTATTCATGATGAGAGATACACAGAGAGAGGTGGAGAAGCAGGCTCCCTGCAAGGAGCCCGATGTAGGACTTGATACCAGGACCCCAGGATCACGACCTGAGCCAAATGCAGACGTTAAACTACTGAGCTACTCAGGTGCCGCTGAAAACTTTGTTTTAAATAAACCTTTTATTTTAGAACAGTTTTAGATTTATAGAAAGATTACTAAGATAGTAAGAGCTCCCATAGATATGCACCAAATTTCTCTCATTAACATCTTATATTAGTGTGTGCACATATGTTACCATACTAATGGACCAACACTGATACAGTATCAATTCAAGTCCATACCTGTATCCTTAGTACTCCCCTCATGACCTTTTCTGTTCCAGGGTCCTACACAAGATACCACATTACATTTAGTTGTCATGTCTCTTTAGACTCTTCTTGGCTGTGAGAGTTTGTTAAAAATAAATAAATAAATAAATAAAAATAAAACTTTTTAAGGGCAGAAATTTAGTTAATGTTGTTATTGACATTAATTTTAGGTCTAATTTCAAAAATTTTTCAATTTGTGTTAAGTACCCATATGTGTTGCTGGGCTTTTTTTTAAGATTTTTTTTTCTTTTAATTATATATTCGAGAGAGAGAGAGAGAGCGAGAGAGAGTCAGAGACACAGGTAGAGGGAGAAGCAGGCTCCATGCCAGGAACCCAACATGGGACCGAATCCTGGGACTCCAGGACCACGCCCTGGCCCAAAGGCAGGTGCTAAACTGCTGAGCCACCCATGGATCCCCGCTTTTTGTTTTTAAGAGCGGGGGATGGGGGGGTGAGAAGGGGCAGAGGGAGAGGAAGAGAGGGAACCTTAAGTAGGCTTACAACCCTGAAATCATGACCTGAGCAGAAATCAAAAGTTGGATGTCCCACTGAGCCACCCAGATCCCTCAGTTCCTATATATGTTCTATAGCACAGAGGGACCCTCTAATTTTTATTGTATATTCATTTAATCTTTTACAAATTTTTTTAAGTAATCTCTGTACCGCATGTGGGTGGGACTTGAGTTCATGACCCCGAGATCAAGAGTCATGCTCTTCTGACTGAGCCAGCCAGGCACACCCATATTTGTTTATTCTTTTAAAGCAAACACTTTGACTTACACATTTGTGTTTATGACATTGTTAGGTACACTTAACAATTTACTGATATATAAGCCTTCATTAGGAGCATGGATCTGTAATTGAACATTGTTGCTCTAGGAAAAAGATTTGCTTTTAAGTGATCTGGTTCAGGGAAAACCAGGAACTGCTTGCTGCTTTTTTTTTTTTTGTTTTAAGATTTCATTTATTCATCAGAGAGAGATTGAGAGAGAGAGAGAGAGGCAGAGACAGGCTCCATGCAGGAGCCTGACATGGGACTCCATCCCGAAATGGGACTCGATTTTGGGTCTCCAGGATCACACCCTGGGCTGAAGGCGGCGCTAAACCGCTGAGCCATCAGGGCTGCCCGCTGCTTCTGGTTAAAGAAAGAAGCTAAGTTTCATATTTCTTTGAGCACCTTTTTCGGGAGGGAGGGGAGATTTTTTTTTTTTTTAATTTGTCAAATTTTAATTTGACACAAGCAGGGGGAGTGACAGGCAGAGGGAGAGGGAGAAGCAGGCTCCCACAGAGCAGGGAGCCTAATGCGGGGATCGATCCCAGGACCCTGGAATCCTGACCTGAGCTGAAGTCAGCCGCTTAACTGACTGAGCTACCCAGGTGCCCCTTCTTTGAGTACCTTAATGGCCAACAAATATAGTCTTTTTTTTTTTTTTTTAAATATAGTCTTTCTTAACTTCTCTTTCTTTAAGGAAGGTGGTATGTCTGTCCCTCCCAATAAATGTCCATTGTGTTTGATCTCCAACAGTTTCCCCTTTTGTTTTCTGTATATTTGCTTTCTTCCCTTTAAATCCTAATAAAGTTATTTTATTTTTAAAAAGACATACCCATTTTAGAGAGAGTGAGCATGAGTTGGTGGGAGGGGCAGAGGGAGACAGTCTGCAGACACCCCAATGAGTATGGAGCCCATTGTGGGACTTGATCTCACCAACCTTGAGCTGAAACCATGAGTCAGATGCTCAACCGACTGAGCCACCCAGGTTCCCCATCCTACTAAACAGTTTTAAAAACCTGTCTTACTATATCACTCTACTGAGCTGTACATCATACAAAGCCAGCCTTGTACCCCTTTACTCCCTCAATGGGAGTCCCCACACTTCTTTCCTGAACCTGGCTAAGATCCAGTTTACTTCCACTTTGAAGTCATATCTGACTCTGTTCCTCCAGGTCTTTGTTTATATCTATTATGGTACTTACCAAACTTACAATTCACTTTTTTCCTGTCTCCTTCTCCATATTCCTTAAGTCCAGGCACCTTTTCCTTCATCTGTATGCCCTGTGCTAGAACAGTTCTTAGTGGATGGCATATAATTAATGAATATTATGTGTTGGGCTAGAATTGTGTGTCCTTTTATGTAATAAAAGTGAAGAGGCTGGTTCATACAACTTTTTCTTTAAAGTTAACTAGTGCAAAGATGTAATACTTCCACATTTTTTCTCTTGCCTCCTAACTATTCAGTCTTCTTAAGGTGAATTGCACTGTTCAGATTATGTCCATTAAGGAAGGGTGTTGGTTTTTTTAAAAAAGATTTTATTTATTTATTGAGAAAGCATGGGGGGAGGAGCAGGGGAAGAAGAACAAGGACAGACTGCCTGCTGAGTGTGGAGTCACACTCGGTGCTTGATCCCAGGACCCTGAGATCATGACCTGAGCCAAAACCAAGAGTCACTGACTGAACCACCCAGGCGTCTCCAAGGAAGGGTGTTTTTTTGTAAAATACTTTTCTCCAGACATTTTGTTAGACTGAATTGGTAGTTAGAATTTAAATCTTATACTTAGTTTAGGTATGTTACTTGATCAAGTAGCCTCTTGTTACAGGTCAGAAAACTGTGTTAACATTAACATTGTCTTGGGCGCCTAGGTGGCTTAGTCAATTGAGTTCTGCTCAGGTTGTGATCCCAGGGTGGCTCCCTGCTGAGCATTCCCCCTGCCACTCTGTCTCCCTCTGCCATTCCCCTTGCTTGTGCTTTCTCACTCTGTCTCTCAAATAAGTAAATTTAAAAATCTTTAAAAAATTAAAAACTAACATTGTGTCTAATTTTTAAAACACTGTGCCCCAACTTTATTAAAATACATTATTAAAAACAGTACAGATGTAATATTAAAAGTGAATAGTGGCGCAGCGGTTTGGCCCCGCCTGCAGCCGGGGGTGTGATCCTGGAGACCCAGGATTGAGTCCCACATCGGGCTCCCTGCATGGAGCCTGCTTCTCCCTCTGCCTGTCTCTCTCTCCTTCTCTCTCTCTGTGTCTCTATGAATAAATAAATAAAATCTTTAAAAAAAATAAAAGTGAATATTTTTAAAATGCAGCCTAATGGTAGAAAGTGAAAGAAAGCCCTACTTCATTTTATTTCTTTTTTCTTTTAAGATTTTATTTATTCATGAGAGACAGAGGGAGAGGCAGAGGGAGAAGCAGGCTCCCTGCAGGGAGCCTGATGTGGGACTGGATCCCAGAACCCTCGGAACCCTCGGATCTCGGCCTGAGCCAAAAGGCCCTGAGCCAAAGGCAGACCCTCAAGCTCAACCGCTGAGCCACCCAGGTGTCCCTAGACTTTGTTTTTTTTAGAACAATTTTAGATTTGCAGCAAAGTGGAGCTGAAAGTACAGAGAGTTCCATATATCCATTTCCCCCTTCACACACATAGCCTCCCCATCATCAATATCTCATACCAGAGTGGTATGTCTGTTACTGTTGGTGTAGTTCTGTAGGTTTTGACAAATGTAGTATAATGACATGTATCCACCATTATAGTATCATACAGAATAGTTTCACTGCTCTAAAAATCTCTTGCACTCTACCTACTCATCCATTCTTATTCCCCAAAGTCCCTGGCAACCTGTTTTGTTTTGTTTTACTGTTTAAAATCTTTAAAAAAAAAAAGTTTAAATTTTAATAAAGCCCAACTTAACTTCTTTCAGGACTCATGCTTATGGTGTTGAATCTAA
The DNA here is from genome assembly GCF_011100685.1 of Canis lupus familiaris. Classification (NCBI taxonomy): domain Eukaryota; kingdom Metazoa; phylum Chordata; class Mammalia; order Carnivora; family Canidae; genus Canis; species Canis lupus. The sequence goes on from NC_049230.1 coordinate 18,825,319, forward strand.
AAAGTCATCATTAAACCAAGAGCATTTGTTTGCTTTTACTTGGTTTAAATGTCATGGAATAAGACTACATTTGTTTTGACGGTAGGTGAAAATGTTTTATATTTCACCACCAAGGATTATTGCCAATGTGGCTAACGTTTTTCTTTTGTAGGAATTGATGACCTATGTGTTTTTGTGTTAACAAATTTTAAATGACTTAACCATTTTCTAGAGGCTAACTTTAATTAAGTTTAAATTTGCAAATTTATGAAATTTTATATTTATTTTTAAGATTTTATTTATTCATTCATGGGAGACAGGCAGAGACATAGCCAGAGGGAGAAGCAAACTCCATGCAGGGAGCCTGATAATGGGATTTGATCCCGGGACTCCGAGACCAATCCCTGAGCTGAAGGCAGATGCTCAGCCACTGAACCACCCAGGCATTCCGATTTATGAAATTTTAGATCAAGAAATGACAAAAAAGAGTGTCCAGTTAAAGATCTTCATTTTGGGCAGCCCTGGTGGTGCAGCGGTTTAGCGCCGCCAGCAGCCTGGGGTATGATCCTGGAGACCCGGGATCGAGTCCCACGTCAGGCTTCCTGCATGGAGCCTGCTTCTCCCTCTGCCTGGGTCTCTGCCTCTCTCTCTGTGTGTCTCTCATGAATAAATAAATTAAATTAAATTAAAAAAAATAAAGATCTTCATTTTGTAAATGAGTACACAGTAGATGCAAAATATAACTTGATTTGTTTGAAGACATACAGTAAATAAGGAATAAATACAGGACTTAGAATTGGTGATAACCAGTTTGATTAAATTTCTAAGATTAAAGCTGTAATAATTTTTCTTTTATGGAAAGTACATTTTTGTTGGTGGGTGCTTCTTTTTGTGACTTGGTATTATACTCCTAATATTTAAAAGGATAAGTTCTAAAACAGCAAAAAATATGAGCAGTTTTTATATTTTTCTGATGTTGCAACTAATTCATTGGCTTATTATGGCAAATCAAGCAGATGCTCATGTTAAATAATCTCAGTTCACTAATATAGTTATGGCTAGTTGTGGAATATTTCTTTTCAGACTGTTTAAAATCAACTTCTATCACTAATTTTTTTTTTTTTTAAGATTTTATTTATTTATTCATGAGGCACACAGAGGCAGAGACACAGGCAGAGGGAGAAGCAGGCTCCTTGCAGGGAGCCCAGTGTGGGGCTTGATCCCCGGATCTGGGATCACGTCTTGAGCTGAAGGTAGATGATCAACCGCTGAGCCATCCAGGTATCCCTAGAAAAACTTTTTTAAAGATTTTTAATTTATTCATGAGAGATAGAGTGGTAGAGACACAGGCAGAGGGAGAAACAGGCTCCATGCAGGGAGCCCAATTGGGGACCAGATCCTAGAACCCTAGGATCATGCCCTGGGCCGAAGGCAGGCGCTAAACTGCTGAGCCACCCAGGCGTTCCCCTAAAATATATTTTTAAAATATTTTATTTATATATTTGAAAGAGATTGAGAGCATGAGCGGGGGTGGGGGTGTGCAGAGTTAGAGGGAGAAGCAAGCACACTCCCTGCTGAGCAGGGAGCCCAACCCACGCTAGAGTCTAAGGCAAACACTTAACTGAGTGAGCCACCCAGGTGCCCCTAAAATTGTATTAAAATTGTATATACATTAAAATACAATTGTAAAATTGTATATACATTTATTAAAGTTTAATAAATTAAACTTTAGGTGTTTGTTAGGTGTGTTTCTTGAGGTATATTTATCTGCTCCTGTCACATTTTCAGAATACCACTCACTTTTTGTCCACATAAATTTACACAGTTGTAATTAGTGAACTACCTTTTTTCTTTTTCTTTTTTTAAGATTTTGTTGATTTATTTATGAGAGACACAGAGAGAGGCAGAGGCACAGGCAGGCTCCATGCAGGGAGCCAGAGGTGGGACTTGATCCCCAGTCTCCAGGATCACGCCCTGGGCTGAAAGGGGCACTAAATTGCTGAGCCACCCAGACTGCCCAAGGAACTACCTTTTTGATTTTTTTACCCCTTCTGTATAACTTAACCTGTTTATGTATAGTTCTAAAACTTAAAAAAAAAAACAAAACCTTTATTGTAACTCCCTAATCGTTGCATTAATAAAATAGTATTGAACTCTTCCCCCTATTCGATGTTTCTTTCTTTCTTTTTTTTTTTTAAATTTTTATTTATTTATGATAGTCACAGAGAGAGGCGCAGAGACACAGGCAGAGGGAGAAGCAGGCTCCATGCACCGAGAGCCCGACGTGGGATTCGATCCCGGGTCTCCAGGATCGCGCCCTGGGCCAAAGGCAGGCGCCAAACCACTGCGCCACCCAGGGATCCCTCGATGTTTCTTTCTTTGTTTCTCTTTTCTTTTCTTTTCTTTTCTTTTCTTTTCTTTTCTTCTCTTCTCTTCTCTTCTCTTCTCTTCTCTTCTCTTCTCTTCTCTTCTCTTCTCTTCTCTTCTCTTCTCTCTTTTTTCTTCTATTTCTTTGAGAGAGAGCACCACCACACCCCTTGCTGGGGGGGGGAGGGGCAGAGGGAGAGGAAGAGAGAGTCTTAAGCAAACTACGCAGGGCCTGATTCCACAATCCTGAGATTGCTAGTGGAAACCAGGAGTTGGATGATTAACCGACTCTGCCACCAAGGCAACCCTCTAATTTTTTTTTAAATATATTAGAGAAGTGAATATAATCTGCATTAAAATTTGTAATAGCTATGGAAAATGTGCTGTCTTCCAGTGTTCCTCCTCCTAACTCTATCTCCTGGGGAAAAAAAAATCACAAAGGTAGCATACCAGAAAGCACAGACTTTAAGACTGGGGCTTAGAATTTGGGCTTCTTTACTTGTTATTTAAGTAACTGAGCAAATTTCTTACACCCTCTGAATTATACATATGAAAAAGGAAATAATGCTACATATCATGCTGGGTTATTATTTTTATTCTAAAAAGAAAATATTTATTTTTATTTTTTTTAATAATAAATTTATTTTTTATTGGTGTTCAATTTGCCATCATACAGAATAGCACCCAGTTCATGCCGGGTTATTGAGAGGATTCTTGCTATCGTTCCTGTGAAGTCCACAGTTCCTAAGACTTATTAATAGGTACTCAAAAGATAGCTGGAACAAATAAATGTACTGCTTTAGCAAGACCACAGGAGTAAACTGTTAAAATTGTGTTCCCCTCTGAGCTTTCTTTCCTTAACACAAATTTAGAGTATTGTTAGTCAAAAATACCAGAAAGGTATTTTTATTTATTATTTTTTAAAGATTTTATTTATTTATTTATTTATTTATTTATTTATTTATTTTAAAATCTATTCAGAGACAGAGAGAGAGAGAGAGAGAGAGAGAGAGAGAGGCAGAGACACAGGCAGAGGGAGAAGCAGGCTCCATGCAGGGAGCCCGATGTGGGACTTGATCCCGGGTCTCCAGGATCACACCCCAGGTTGCAGGCGGCGCTAAACCGCTGCACCACTGGGACTGCCCAAGATATTATTTATTTATTAATGAGAGACACACAGAGATAAAGGCAGAGACATAGGCAGAGGGATAAGCAGGTTCCACGCAGGGAGCCCCATGCGGGATTCGATCCCAGGACCCCAGGATCACGTCCTGGGCCAAAGGCTGGTGCTCAGCCACTGAGCCACCCAGGCATCCTGTATTTTTATTTTTTAATGTATAAATTTGTTGGTTTCATTGAAGAGATCATTTGCTTCTAACTTCTAAGTTTGAGTTCAGATAGTTTGGTGTCTTTCACTATTAATTTTTTCTATCTAAACTGATTCAATTTTTTAATTGAAATTTATTAAAGTTGGGATTATGGGGCACCTGAGTGGCTCAGTTGGTGAACCAAAGCATCCGCCTTTGGTTCAGGTCATGATCTCAGACTCTCAGTGGAGTGTCTGCTTCTCCCTCTGCCACTGCTCCCCACTCCCAGCTTGTGTGCTCTCTCTCTCTCTGTCTCTCAAATAATTAAAAAAAAAAAGTTGGGATTACATTGTGCATGATTGGTAGATGCCTTTTTTTTTTAATAGTCAAACTCAGCAGCAAAAGAGCAACTCTGGTGTCAATTATTGAGAAGACTGGCAAAAAAGAACTTGTGACCTTTATGTGCGAAGTATATGCTTTTTAAAAAAATTTCAAATACCCAAACAAATCATGATTTCATTTTGTTTTTATAAACATTTAAAATGAAAATTATGTATTTTTGAATCAATATCACTTGAAAATAAATTTTAAAATAATTTTATCAGAAATTTTTAATGGAGTTGATTAAGCATTCAAAGATAAACAGAATGGTTGTGATTTCTATTAGAGTATTTGAGTCTTAGGGTATTAAGTATAAAATTCAAAAGGAAGAAACATACAATTAAAAACAGGACCTCCCTCTCAGTCTCTTCTTGTCTCTTAGGCACTCAGTTCTCTCAGAGTTAGTCTCTAGTATCAGCTGCTTATGTATTCTAGAGCTGTCTATGCATGTTTAATAAACAACATGGTAACACTGTTTTTTTTAAGATTTATTCATTTTAGAGATAGTGTGAGCTGGAGGAGGAGCAGAGGGAGAGGGACAAGTTGAGCATGGAGCGTACATGCAGAGATAGTGTGAGCAGGGGGAGGAGCAGAAGGAGAGGGACAGTTGAGTGTGGAGCGTACACGCGGGGCTCTATCCCATGAGCCTGAGATCCTGACCTGAGCTGAAACTAAGAGTCAGTTGCTTAACCGACTGAGCTACCTAGGCACCCCAGTGTGTGTTTAATTTTTTTTTTAACGTGTGTTTAATTTTATAAGAAACTGCCAAACTTTCCAAAGTGGCTGTACCATTTTACATTCCCACCAACAATCTGTGAGGGTTACCATACAATTTCAGCAGCACTTAATATTGTTAGTTTTTTTTTCTTTTAAGCCATTTTAATAGATGTGTAGTGGTATCACCTTGTGGCTTTAGTTTGTATTTCTCTAATGATTAATGAATGATGTTGAGTGTGGTTTTTTTTTTTTTGATGTTGAGTGTTTATTTGCCATCTGTATATCATCTTTGTTGAAGTATGTTTAAATCTTTTGCCCACTTTGAAAATTGGGTTTTCTTATTACTGTGTTTTGAAAGTTCTTTGTGTGTTTTGGATATACAGGTCCTATATCAGGTATGAGAATTGTAATTACTTTCCCCCAGTCCATTTTTTTTTTTTTTTTTTCAGTTTTTTTCTTTTACATATTGTGCTTTGGCAGTGTAGCATAAGAAGCCTTTGTCTAGGGCAACTCGAGTGGCTCAGTGGTTTAGCGCCACCTTCAGCCCAGGGCGTGATCCTGGAGACCGGGGATCGAGTCCCACGTCGGGCTCCCTGCGTGGAGCCTGCTTCTCCCTCTGCCTGTGTCTCTGCCTCTCTCCCAGACTCTGTGTCTCTCATGAATAAATAAATAAAATCTTTTTAAAAAAAAAAAAAAAAGGGAACCTTTGTCTAGGGAACCTCGGGTGGCTCAGTGGTTTAATGTCGCCTTCAGTCCGGGGTGTGATCCTGGAGGCCTAGAATAGAGTCCCGTGTCGGACTTCCTGCATGAAGCCTGCTTCTCTTCCTCTGCCTCTATCTCTGTGTCTCTTGTGAATAAATAAATCTTTTTTTTTTTTTAAGATTTTATTTACTCATGAAAGACACAGAGGAGAAAGAGGCAGAGACACAGGCAGAGGGAGAAGCAGGCTCCATGCAGGGAGCCTGATGTGGGACTCGATCCCGGGACTCCAGGATCATGCTGTGGGCCAAAGGCAGGCACTAAACCACTTAGCCACCCAGGGATTCCCAATAAATAAAATCTTGAAAAGAAAAGAAAAGAAACCTTTGTCTAGCCCAAGGTCACAGAGATTTTCTCCTATATATTTTCTTCTAGAAACATTTTTTTAAAAATTTATTTATTTATGATAGTCACACAGGGAGAGAGAGAGGCAGAGACACAGGCAGAGGGAGAAGCAGGCTCCATGCACCGGGAGCCCGACGTGGAATTTGATCCCAGGTCTCCAGGATCACGCCCTGGGCCAAAGGCAGGCACCAAACTACTGCGCCACCCAGGGATCCCTTCTAGAAACTTTCTGGTTTGAGGTTTTACATTTAGGTTTGTGATATATTTTGGTTTCGTTTCGTTTTGTTTTTTTTTATCTGTGGTATGGGTCGAGGCTTTTTTTTTTTTTTTTTTTTTTTTTTTTTTGCATATGGATGCTGAGTTTCCAGCACCATTTATTGAAAATACTATTATTTCTCAATGGAAATCTTTGTACTTTTGTTGAAGATCATTTAATAATAATAAGTGGATGGGTCTTTTTCTGGACTCGAACTGTATTATTAATCCTGTTTTGTATTGTGTCTGATAGATCCAGAATGATTTGAAAGCTTAGCCAGCTGTTTTTAGAAATTTGTTAAGCACCTCATTTGGAATCTATTGTTTGTAACCTACAGAAGGTTTTTCTAAAATGAGTTTAAGTCTGGGGCACCTGACTCATTTGGTAGAGCACACACAACTCTTGATCTCAGGCTTGTGCATTTGAGCCCCATGTTAGGTATAGAAATTAATTTAAAAATAAAATCTTTTTTTTTTTAAGATTTTATTTATTTATTCATAGAGACAGAGAGAGAGAGAGGCAGAGCACAGGCAGAGGGAGAAGCAGGCTCCATGCAGGGAGCCTGACTTGGGACTGGATCCAGGGTCCCCAGGATCAAATCCCGGGCTGCAGGCGACGCTAAACCACTGCGCCACCAGGGCTGCCCTAAAAATAAAATCTTTAAAATGACTTCAAATCTACAGATAAAAGGATTTTGCTAATGGTTCATTATCTATTTGGAAAAATTTGAGTGCTTTCTCATGCAGTAAGGATGAACTAGAATGGCTTTTCCTAAATGTCCATGTTCTTTTTTGTAGAATTATTTGGTAGTTCTCTCATAATATCTCCATGTGTTCATGTTTTTATTATATCATCTTTGATAGTGATAAAGATAGTGATAAATTTGGGGGCAGCTCTCTTTTGATTTAAAACATGTCCTAAGTTACTCTAAAGATTTACTTTCAAAATAGTATCCAGGAGGAGGGGGGCGGAGGGAGGAGGAGAGGAGGGGGAAAAATAGTATCCAGTAATTGTTGGTTTAAAGAATTAAGTGGAACAATGGTGGTGTTCTATAATGTGAGGTTTTTGAGTTAATCTAAGTATTTGGATGTTTATTTGGGAATTTTCAAGTGCTTTGCAGTTAACACCTTGTAAGTAATTGTTTCTAAACTTTTAAATGTTGCTTTAGAAGTTAAAGTAAGAGGCAAAGTTAATTTTAAAGAGCTTGTTGGACAAAATATTGGAGATTAAGACAGACTTTCAGGATTTACAGCTATTTTTTTTCCTTTTTTAGTATTTGTTGATGATTGCTTTTCCTCATTTTTGGAATGCCTGCTCTGCAATTTTAGGATTTGCTGTTTTTCTTTGGAAAACCCATTCCTGTTACTCCTTTTTTTGAATAGACCCTACTGCGCAATTTTATTTTTATTTTTACTGTGGTAAAATACAATATAAAAGTTACCATTTTAACTATTTTAAAGTATAAAATTCTGTGGCATTAAGTACATTAACAATGTTGTATGACCATTACCACCATCAATGTCTAATTCCAGAATTTTATAGTGCTACAGTTTTATTTTATTTTATTTTATTTTTTTAAGATTTTATTTATTCATTCATGAGAGACACAGAGAGAGGCAGAGACACAGGTAGAGGGAGAAGCAGGCTCCATACAGGGAACCTGACTGGGTCTCCAGGATCACACTCTGGGCTGAAGGCGGCCCTAAACTGCTGAGCCACCTGGGCTGCCCAATACTACACAGTTTTAGCACTTAATTGTTCTTTAATGTTTAGCCACTGTATTAAGTTTTAGGGTTTTAAGAGAGAAACAAGATTTAGTTTTGTTCCTAAGGACTTTACAGTCTCATGAGGGAAATAAGTAACCTAGTATTTAATGATACAGTGTGGCAAATTATGTTCTAGGTCTCTATATTTGAATTTTAATTATTCAATTAAGATTTTACCTTGAAAAAGTAAAAGTAAAAAAAAAAGTAAAAAAAAAATAAAGAAAGAAAGAAAAAGAAAGAAAGAAAGAAAGAAAGAAAGAAAGAAAGAAAGAAAGAAAGAAAGAAAGAAAAAGAAAAAATAAAGTAACCTTTTGTTAGGTTAACATTCAAGTTGTCATACTCACTCCACACACTGAATTAATGTAGATTAGGTTGAAGTCTTTAGTCTTTTGATTTAGGTCAATTCAAGACTCACAAACCATCACGACCTCTTCTTTTGTAACAAAAAGGGAACCAGAAAAGTGGTATTCTGATTTAAAGCCAAATTATGAGCTCTTTCTTTCTATTGGAGAAGGGAGATCAGAGAAAACCATGATTAGAGAGAATATCCGAGTTGTCCCCACCTATCCTCAGTTGAACTGTTTTGACTTATTCTCATTGCAGTGACTGCTTGCTTGATTATGGTCAAATATGGCATTATCCAGACATGTTTATCTCTCTTGGCAGATCATTTGAGGAATAGCTGTATTTGGAATTATGTGTTAAGAGATTGTGTTTTTGGATTCCTTGAAACTTGGGAGTAGTTAGCACTTAAAGTTGAATGTTTTAGCAGTTTTAGTTAAAAACAGTGTTATCACATTGAACAGTATTACAGGTTTAATTTTCATTCTATTATTTCTTTAGTACAAGATTGTTCATGAAAAGTTGAACATGGCTTTTGTTTTGAAGATCTGCAGTTTTCATAATATAGTCAGTCTGAGAAGAAGTTGATAATCCTAAATGCTTGATAGTATTTTAGTTAGCAATTTCAATGTTAGACACAGGAAGAATTCATATTACTAAGCCTAGACTCCTAATAAATTATTTTTATAGATTTAGAAAAGTCTGATTTTGTAGCACAGTTTGGATTGTCTACTGAAAATGAAGTTAAAAATAACCCTTAGCTTGATTAGATTATTAGTAATTTTGGCATATATTACTTTTGAAAAATAACTGTAGTCTTGTTTTTTCAGGGTAATCACTTTGATCAGTATGAAGAAGGACATTTGGAAATTGAACAAGCATCACTTGACAAGCCTATAGAATCGGTAAGATGATCAGTGCTTAATTTTGGGTCATAGTTAGTTAGGTAGTGTTCGTGTGACACTTGATGTGAATGAATTTAAACTTATTAATAATTTATAGTATAGTTTAGAGCTGTTTTCTTGCATGCCCTACAGTAATCAAATAGAATTTGGGATGTAATCGAATATTTAATATTTTGGGAACTCAGTCTGAAAAATCTAGAAACAATTTAGAATTTGATAGAAAAATATCATTTTGGCCCATACTAATATTCTGTTAAAGATAGCAAGTTAAAGTTTAGTGTTTTTGTAAATTGAATAAAGGAGTAAAATGTATTTTGATCCTTTAAAAGTTTCACTTTCCTGGGCAACACAATCACATGTGAAATGTTCTATCAGGAATAGTTAAGGACTAATATATTTACCAGACATTTGTGAAACATGACAAATTTGGTAGCTTAAGCAGATGTCTGGTTTTTGTGAAAAGCTGATTCTTTGTCTCTTCACATGGCTTAGTTTGGATAATGATATAAAACAATACGACAAGATTTATTTTCCTGATTGTTAATTTTTTAAAAAAATCTTAACTTTTGAACATTATTTTCATTTTGAAAAGCCCTTTTTTTGTAAATTACGCAGTTCACTGTTAAAATGTCTAAACTTGTCGGTATCGTCAGTATTTTAACATTTGTGCTTAAGTGTACATATTTTAATAAGGGTTTCAGTGAATTAGTAAACTTGAGTGAATATGATCGAAGAGGACATCTTAATCTTTTTAGCAGTCAAGACATTTCCCCTCTCCTTTTAAGAAACACTAGCTTCTCTTCTTTCCTCAGGAAAATAAGGCAGTTTAGAGAGCACAGATATTTTAACTTAGCTTTTATTCAAAACTGTAACATAGTAAAGGATCAACATATATTTATGTTCCTAATTAGGTTGGTGTTGTGTGTGTGTTTGTGTGTGTGTTTAGATGTTTACGGAAATTTACACAACTTGGGGTGTTCGACATTTTTCTTCCACAGCAGTTGGCCCATATTAGCTAAGCAGCCATGATCTGGTTTGTATTGCACGGTCTGCCTTTTTTTAATTTCTTCTCTAGGGTTTCTTTCTCCCCACCTCCCCTTCTTATTTCTGTTCTTCTGGTCCAGTGAACACTGCATATAGTACTTTCTGTCTTAATGTGCTGGCATGATGCTAGACTTAGGCATGGCAGTAATTGATGACGCATGTGATAATGCTGCAGAGGGAGAATTCACATCTGATATTGTGCTGAAAGCCCAGTATTGTTTTGATTTGAGGATAAAATGCCAAGCCCGCATTGCTAAGTTAAAAATCACTGAAGTTTGTGCCTTGTTCTGTATTATCTTGGGAATTATCACAAGGCAGAATTTTACAATGAAATCTGTAAGCTAGCTGGATTAGTATTTTGTATTTGAAAAATAGTTTAACTTTTCTGTTTTATTTAAATGTTTCTTTGGGTTATAGTTTAAGAACAGATAGCTGTCAAAAGCAAGACCTAACTACCATATCTACAAGGTACATGATTAATAGTCTTACATATGCTAATTAGACTAAATTTGCAGTTTATTACTCAATAAAGATTTTTTTTAACTCTAATATTTAACGTTTTAAAAGCATTTTAGGGCTACGTGTAGTTTAAAGTTTTTGGAAAGTTCCTTCCGTTGGTGTGTGAGACTAATGCTGTTTTTCCTCTCACACTGTCCAGGATTTTTTCTAGCACATGTCATAGGAAGAATGCTATCAGAAGACAATCTGACTGAATAGTCATTGTTGAGTAATCTCAAAGAGTAGGAGTGGAATTGATAAGTGCTCTATTTATTAAATAGTATTATCTTCTGCACTTAGAATAATGAATGGTATAGTCCTTAGACTGAATGTTTAATTATTTTTATACATAAGTGTATGTTCAGAGATGTATATTAATAAACTATACTTGTAATGAAAGTTTATTCCTGAAACACATAAGTAAATATTATTAATTATGGTAGTTTAGGTAGTAGGAGGAGCTTCAGAGCCTACATTGTGTTAGATGGAAGTGGGGAACACACAACACAGGAGGGATTTTATTTCTATTACCAAATCACTTATGGACAAATTGAAAGTTTATAAAGGATTTTAAAGAAACTTGTGCTAAAACAATTGGCATGAAAGTTGGTATTGAGGTATCAATTCCCCTTTCCCTTCCACCTCCCCCCAAAAAGGAAGTGCCCTATCACCTAAGGAATGCCCACCAAATAAGCGTGTCTTAGTTATATGGCTGACTATATTGAACTCTCTTGTTCTTAGGGGGAAATGGCATTACTTCTCACACATAGAAAGTCTCTGCTGAATTAAAATCTTTCTCTGCAGCAATATCTATTGAGAGGTGCTGACTGTTTTGCTACAGCATGCAACTCAAAAGTGGCTGGAAATAATGCAGCTTTGGGAGTCTACAGATCATTGCAGGAGCTAAAGGTCTAGTCTTTTTTTTTTTTTTTTTAAAACAAAGGTAATCTGCAGCAGCTGGTAACCGTGGAAGTCTCTGCACAGGTTTGTGCCAAGAAATATGCCTGTGTGAAAGGTTATTGTGAGTATAGGATTAAGGTCTTTTTCTTTGGTAATAGGGTAAATTTGTTGCAAACCAACAAGATGAGGAATGAAATACAAAGACTCAATAATGCATTATGCTTTTAGTAAACTTTGAAGCCTAGATTTGCTAGTGAGATGATACAGGTATTTCCATTTCAATCAGGAAATGTTGAAAACACCTCAAAATCCAGCATTTGTAAAGTATTTCATAATCTTTGTTAAAAAGTTTTATTTCCCCTGCTTTATTTCAACCAACCAAATATCTTTCAATAAAATTTTTGATCAGGAATAAAACTTTGTTTTAAGAAAATTATGAATTGCCAGACAACTTGATTATCTGAATTACAGAGAAGATGGAAAGTATTATTTTACCCTTATTACAAAGAAACTTTTTAGAGCTTGAATTTTAAGTTATTGCTTAATGATGTTTTAAAGTCCCAGCCATTATAATTATATCCTCTACATTCTTAATAAGGATAAAATACTTAGAAAACAAAACTTAATTTAAAGCCGTAGCTCAGTCTGGAATTCCACCATGGTTCCAAGAACTGTGGCTGGTGTGATTTAGGATATATGGTTTTTATGGCCTTTGTCATAGAATAGGAGAAATGAGATGGGGGCAGAAGGCAAAATACCTGCACTATAGTAAAATATGTTGTCACCGTTGCAGTTGGAAGTAAAACTACCACCAGCCGTTAGTTGGTCTTTGTTTTACCTGATTAAAATCCCGTGTTTATAGTTGTTAGGTTGACTGAACAGTTTTTAAAAAAATAATGTAAGTTTCCAAACTCCAGTTGCTGATGTTTACTTTGCTCATGTAGGGATTTAGAAGTATATGTATAATTGAGTTTTGTCCTGTTGCATATCTGTTTAGATCTGTGGACTCCACTAGTTCCAAACTGTAACTATAAGACTGCTGATTTGACATTTAGCAGTGACCATATGTGGACTGCACTATAAATAATGTGCTTCTTGGAGCTGAATGGTGTAGCATTACTATATGGCTTTTCTCTCTAGTCTTCATTGTGTCATCTGTAGTGAGCTATAGATTTTTTGTTTCGGGAATTTTTACAACTTGTTGTTTGCATGGGTTCACCTAGTAGCCTTTGGTTTTTGCTTATAGAATCTTTTAATACACAATCAGCAAAGCTTACAATCCACTCAAGAGACTTACTATTTTTGTCACTGTTGAAAAAGGGCAAATGGTGTAAATTTAATGTGGCTGTCAACTAAAAGAAAATTGAGTGAGGAGTTAATATTTATCCAGTCACGGACATAATTGTAGTATAGTTTTCTCTTGAGACATGATATTCTGTTTCCTGCTATAAAAACTGGAAATCAGCCTCTTACAATAAAGTAAATTTTTATCTGTATTTTGGCAGGCTCCCATTATTCAGATTGGTGGTACTATTGCCAAAATGGTTATTGTTACTATGATGGAATATAGCTTTATGGAGAAGAGAAAATTTCTTGGGAAAATTTTCTACTCCATAGTTAATAATAGAAATATTGAGGAATGGCTGAAACAATAATGAGGTGTTTTTGTTTTTTTCTGGTATTGTGTTTCAGCATGTCAATAGTTTATAATACTTATATTTCTTGCTTTCAGAGATCTTCCCATTTAAAAATTATATTCTCCTTTCTTACACATACAGTAGAAGGGAACAAAGGGTAAAAATATAGCAATTTATTTATATGTTTGTTTAGAAATAGAAGAGAAAAAAGGCCAACTGAGGTGATAGGGGTAAAAAAGTTTGGATTTTCAGCTCAGTTTCTTAGTTTGACCAGAAAGAAGAACTTCATGTCTAGCCAAAGAAAATGCCACAGTGCCACCATTTTGGTCTTGGGCACAGAGAGGAACAAATAGCTTGTGAGAACTCTGTGAATCAAGTGGAAAACCAGTTTTTTGGCTGTGTCCCTTGGGCAAAGGTCAGTTGCTTTATCAATTAATTTAAATTTAGTATTTGCCTTAGGATGCCTGGTTGGCTCAGTTGGTAGAATATGCAACTCTTGATCTTGGGGTCATGAGTTTAGTCCATATTTGGGATGGAGTTTACTTAAATATGTAGGTAGATGAGATAGAATTTCTTGACAGTTCTTCCATGTACAATTTATAAGCAGCCTGTCATTGTCATGCCCATTTGTTATAAACCAGACAGTGTTAAATTTTTCTTCTATTATTTTTAGTTCTATGAGATTATAATTAAATCTCAAATTATATATTTTATTTTAAAATAAAAAACTGAAATTTTTTTTTTTTAGTTACTACTATAGTGACTGAAACAGTAAATTGTTACTATTTCAGAAATTTAATGCTCATTGCCCTTGTTATGTCTGGATTACTTATTTGGGCTTTAAATTACTTCAGTTTATTCCTATAAGTAACATCCATGGGAATAATTAGCAAAATCACAACTCCAAAGAGAGGAGATTATTATTTTCACAGGCTTACGAGGGAGTCCCTTGTTCTTTCACAGTGAGCATTCAATGAACATTTTGATTATTTCAGAGCTAAGCAAGTCTGCTTTGTTTATTTTGTTTTAAGGTATTTTGGTGTGCCTTGCTTGTGTTATCCATCATCCCCTAAGCCTATTGGATTTTTGACAAGTATTTATAAAACTTTTTTTTTTTTTTGATAGGAAAAGGGACCAAACTGAATACTAGCCCTTTCTGCAGAGTCACAGAGCTGCCTTTTTTTCCTCCAAAAGTAGGTAGTCTGGAATGATAGGAAAGGTCCAGATTTTCTGTATTAGCCATTCACTTAATCTAGGATGTGGTAAGGGGAAGAGCTTCTGGGAGAGATATGTCCATTGTTTCTGTTGCCTTTTTTGTAATCATAAGGACATAGAGTGGCATGTTAATAATTTTAATATAGATCCTGACATTTCATTCCTTATTCATACTTAGGAAAATAAACTTAATGAATGATTTTCACCTGAAGTTTGAAAAATGCCACTACCATTTTGTATCAGTAGCTTTTTTTTTTTTTTTGAGGTGACAGCCATCTTGAGTGGTTTTGTAAAAGTGGTGCTAATGTGTATAATCCTAAAGTTTTCTTTTTTCTTCCTCTTCCTTTAACATTTGCTTTTCCTTTCACTGTTGTCAGTCACAACACGCTGCTCTTGAATCTCTCAGCTGGTCTTGACTCGTGGATTTACTTATGCTTTCACTCTTCTTTAATAAATACATTAATTGCAAGCAGTGAATTGAAAACAAGACAAAAAAAAAAAAAACGACCATTAGTGATTGGACAGTTTCTTACTTTGTGTTACATTTAACTGTTCTTTTGACAGCCCAGTTTTTAAAGCCAGGTTCGTATGGAAATGCTTTCACTCCACTTGCACTGCTTTTGGAAATAGCATACTGCTTCATCTGTCTGTTTATTTTAGTGCATTCATAATATAACACAGTCAGCATAATGTCTCATCTCCATTTAGCCAAAGATTGAGTTTTCTTAAAAAAGGGAGCAACAGTTTTTGTCAGTGTGGTTTAATACCCTAAACCTCTGTGTCAAATATAGTTAAAACATCAGATTATTATTAAAGATTAAATAATAATTTAGTCAACTACATAATCTTAAAGGCATTCTGCTATCCTTGTCCTTTGCATAGTTTCACTTGTAGAAGTTATACAAAATAAGGATTTTATGTACAGGTAAGTTTATATCTTCATAGTAGTATAAGAAAGACCTTCTTCTTTCTTCTTTCTTCTTCCTTTCTTCTTTCTTCTTCAGATTTTATTTATTCATTAGAGACACAGAGGCAGAGACATAGACAGAGGGAGAAGCAGGCTCCTCAAAGGAAGCCCAATGCAGGGCTCAATCCCTGGACCCAGGATCATGCCCTGAGCCAAAGGCAGATGCTCAATCACTGAGCCACCCAGGCATCCCAAGATTTTTAATTTATTTATTCATGAGAGACACCGGCAGAGGGAGAAGCAGGCTCCTCGCAGGGGGCCCAATGCAGGACTCAATCCCAGGACCCAGGATCACACCCTGAGCCAAAGGCAGACACTCAACCTCTGAGTCACCCAGGCATACTGTAACTTCTATTTTATTTTTTTATTTTTTTTTAAATATTTTATTTATTTATTCATAAGAGACACAGAGAGAGAGGTAGAGACACAGGCAGAGGGAGAAGCAGGCTCCCTGCAGGGAGCCCGACGTGGGACCCGATCCCAGGACTCCAGGATCATGCCCTGGGCAGAAGGCAGGTGCTAAACCGCTGAGCCACCCCGGTGTCCCTATAACTTCTATTTTAGAAACAAATTTTCTTTTTTTTTTTTTTCTTTTTGGAAACAAATTTTCCATTATCATTTGCCTTATTTTTTGTTTTTAAAGAAGTATCCTGATCTTTTCCCCACTGCTTGATCTGTTGCAGGTTTTTTTTTGTTTTTTTTTTGTTTTGTTTTGTTTTTTTTGCAGTTTTTGACTTTGCAGTTTGCATGTCATAAACTTGTGGAAGGAAATTGTCCTTCACTGTCCCTCCCCCACCCCCACTTAAACAGAACATTGGGAGGCTTAATCTTCCTCTTCTAACTTACTATCAGCAAAGATAACCGTAAAATAATTTTTTCTTTCATCTGCAATTCTAAAGAGCATTTTATCATTGAATATGGAACTAGAAGATAAAAAGCAGTTTAATAGGAGCTGCTTGATTTTTTTAAATCAGTGATTTATGGCTTTAGCTTTCTAAGATTGGTTCAGGAAATAGATTATTTTCAAATGGTGATACCGGGTTAGTACTATAAATTACATTTTAATGCATATAGAACAATTTGTTTATTATTTTTAAATGTTTCCCTTTAGATTAGTTTAGCAGCGTTTTATCTGATGTAGTTAATGGTTATTTTAGTTTTGTCTCCATATTTCACAGTATTTGTAAAAAGCAAATGGGACAAAGGTATGCAGAGGTTTCTAAGATCTTGAACCCTTACACAGAGGCTGACATTAATTGTTGTTTCTGGTGTCTTTTCATACAATTTACATTGAAATACCTTTTCTGATGTGCTCCTAGGAAGATGAGACATTATGTATATTGGTTTTTTCTCCCCTACATGCACTAATGGTTCTTTACTGTTAACTTATTGCTAGGCCTGTTTCATTCTAACATTTTAGCATTTTTGTTAGATTACATGTTGAAATGCATCACTCAGTCTGTGCTTGAGCTCATTTTATTTTTCTGTTTAATCAATTTAATTTCTTGTTTTACTAACCTCACTGTTTTTTCAGTTTAATATTGGCTGCATGCTAGTTAAATATTTATATTATATATATATTAAAAAAACCAATCAAGTCTAGCCTGGATTTTGCTCTGATTGTGTTTTCATTTCTAGTGGTGGGGCAGTCTTACACTTACAACTTACTTTGTATCATGAAAGCCTGACACATAAACAAAATAACTAAACACAGTGTAGATTTTCTTTAAAAAAAAAAAAAAATCTTAAAGTGGTGCTGTCTAGGTGGTGGATATGATTGTATAAGTACCTTGATTTTATGCTTTTTAATGTTAGTTTTAAACTTCATAAATGTATTCTTCCCCCTTTCCCCTTCCCTTTATTCTCCTTTTTAAAGTGTTATATACAAAAGTTGCCCGGCACACCATCAGAAAGGACCCTTACCCTTATGTTCTTACCATATAAAATACTGGCCAGCATTTCTTTTTACATTAATGCCCCTTTAATTGGGCACATTTACCCTATTATTAGCATCTTTTTGCATGCATATATGTAGAATTATCTCTTGCTCATCACCTGTTTAAATGTCACTAGGAAGGGAAGAATATATTATTGGAATATTTTTGGTTTGTCTCTCTGTTCTGTCTGTCAGGATAATATTGGACATCGCTTACTCCAGAAACATGGGTGGAAGCTGGGCCAGGGATTGGGAAAATCTCTTCAGGGTAAGTTTTTTAAATATACAAAAATAAAGAAAGAAAAACAATGTTTTTGATTTGATCTTATGCTTGAATATATTTATTGTCTTTTTTTGGTCTGGGCTCTCCCCCCTCCCCACCTTTTCTCCCTTAGAACAGTCTATATTTTTCCTATAACTGTATTTTAAGTTACTGTTAAGCTAATAGTTTGTAAGGATAAGCTGCTGTGTCATGAATACTTTCAGGTCAACAATTCTGAATGTATGGTTGAACTAGTTTAAAATTTTTTTGTTGGGGGTGATGGGTGGGTAGAGTAAAAGAAACACACAGTCTCAAGAGTGTGCTTTCTTTTTTTTTTTTTTAATTTATTTTTTATTGGTGTTCAATTTACCAACATACAGAATAACACCCAGTGCTCATCCCGTCAAGTGCCCCCCTCAGTGCCCGTCACCCATTCACCCCCAGCCCCCACCCTCCTCCCCTTCCAACACCCCTAGTTCGTTTCCCAGTTAGGAGTCTTTATGTTCTGTCTCCCTTTCTGATATTTCCCACACATTTTTCTCCCTTCCCTTATATTCCCTTTCACTATCATTTATATTCCCCAAATGAATGAGAACATATAATGTTTGTCCTTCTTGGATTGACTTACTTCACTCAGCAAGAGTGTGCTTTGTGTCATTTAGCAACGTTGTATTTTGGCTTTAACAGGGGAATTTAATTTTTGCCTTTCCAAATTCTCCCTGAAGCTGGTGATTGCCCTGGTTCTTTTTCTCTGCCATCAGAATCCATGTAGTAGTAGAGAGAAGACAACCCACATGAAACATAAAATGGAAGCAGAGGTTTATTTCCTACAGCTCTCTAAGCCAAGGTCATTTCTCAGATTCAGATCAGGCTCTGGAAAATACATGGCTTAAAGTTTCCATTGTATTTATTTTTTCTTTTAACTAGTAAACATGTGGATAGAAACAAAATACTAATACTTCTGCATTTGAGTTCTTGTTAGTTGGAAACCAACTCCATTCACTTTTTAGCTCCCTCATGTTAAAGAGCTACTGTTTATTCATCGCAGATGTGAACACTACCTCAGAAATAATGGGAATCATTGGCACTTCTACTTCTGGTCATTGGGGGGCGGGGCGCTCATTGTATAAAGAAATCTTTGGGGAGAGGTGTACTTTTATTGACTAATTCTTTGAAGTTTGGAAATAGATTTTCACAATTTGAATGGGAAGGCTAATCAGTTCAAGTGTGTGTGTTAAGGGGCGCAGGACAGGGCATAAAGCAGGACGTTCTAGTCTTTAAAACCTTTGCTATACACACACACACACACACACACACACACACATAATTTTGTGTATTTATTTATTTATTTGGGAGAGATAGAGTACTTGCCATGGTGAGGGGGAGAAGAGGGAGAGGGGCAAGCTGACTCCTTACTGACCATGGAGCCGGATGAGGGCTTGATCTCACCAAAATCATGACCTAAGCTGAAACCAAGAGTCAGACACTCATACAGCTGAGCTCTCCAAGTGCCCCTAAAACCTTTGCTTTTTAAATTATAATTCTATAAGTTCTATTCAGTGGTGATACAAAGGAGATGCTCAATAAATATATCTCAAATTAGTATCTATTATTAAGCACATATCTATTTTGAGGGAGGAGATAGAAAGATGTGATTACCATTAAACTTGTTTTCTCAATGGCTTAAGAACTCATTGCATTCGATACAAAGAATGCAATTGAGAGCAGTTTGTCTGACAAAGACCATGGATTTGTAAGAGTCCAGAAGAGAGAGAGAGGGTAATCAGGACTGAAAGGATAAAATTTGTCTCAGTATTTTACAGAATTGTTAAGTGTTAGGTTGATAAAATTAAATGGAGGTGATTGCTTAGAGGAAGTTCTGAAGTCTGGATATGATCTTTACCTACCATCTTTACATTCCTCCTATTCAGAGATTCCAAGGAGCATTGTTGATTGATACTTTTTGTTCAGGCACACAAAGCATTAGAATTTCAGGGCATTTCATAGGGGCTAGCAAATCTGAATCCCAGAATTTTTCATTTGTAAGCATCAGAGACTTACTTACAAGTACACCTAGCAGAGGAAAAGAGAAAGTGAATTTAAGAAAGGAGAGGTAATTGAATACTCATTTTTCAGTGATGGAAAATTTTTAATTACTTTTTATTTTATTTATTTATTTACCTTTTTTTTTTTAACGATTTTATTTATTCATTCATGAGAGACACAGAGAGAGAAAGAGAGGCAGAGACACAGGCAGAGGGAGAAGCAGGCTTCATGCAGGGAGCCTGATGTGGGACTCAATCCCGGGCCTCCAGGATCACGCCCCAGGCTGAAGGTGGAGCTAAACCACGGGGCCATTGGGGCTGCCCACTTTTTATTTTTATTTTTTTTAAAGATTTCATTTATTTGATATAGAGAGTGAGAATGAGAAAGAGAGCATGAGTCGGGGGTGACAGGGTGGACAGAGGGAAAGGGAGAAGCATGCTTCCCATTGAGCAGGGAGCCCGTCTTGGGGCTCAATCAATCCCAAGAGTCTAGTCAGGCACCCAGATGCCCTGGAAAATATTAATTTAATTTTTATTTCATTTTAAGACTACTCTAGAATTTTGGTTTTTAACATTGAGCTCCTTGATAAGAGAGGAATTTTTTTTTTAATTTATTTATTCATGAGAGACACAGAGAGAGAAAGAAGCAGAGACACAGGCAGAATGTGAAGCGGGATCCATCCAGGGAGCCCGATGTGGGACTTGATCCTGGGACTCCAGGATCATACCCTGAGCTGAAGGCAGGCACTTTAACTGCTAAGCCACCCAGGTGTCCCAGGAATTTGGTTTTAATCCATATCTTAACTCTATCTCCACAGTTGCAAGCATATAAGCATTCAATAACTCCTAAGTCTATTATCTAAATTACAAAGGAATTTGAAGCTCATCTCTTTCTTTTTTCTTTGTGATAAAAAAAGTATATAAAATTACCATTTTAACCTTCCCCCTCCCCCCATCTTTAACCATTTTAAAGTACAGTTCAATAGTGTTCACTAAATTCACACTGTTGTGCAAACCTACCTGTTTTGGAGACGCCTGGGTGGCTCAGTGGTTGAGCATCTGCTTTTAGCTTAGATTGTGATCCTGGGGTCCTGGGATCGAGTCTTACATTGGGCTCCTTGTGAGGAGCCTGTTTCTCCCTTTGCCTATGTCTCTGCCTCTCCTTCAGTGTCTCTCATGAATAAATAAATATATCTTAAAAAAAAAAAAGCCTATCTGTTTTGAACGGCTAGTACAATATCTTTACCCTGGAAAAGAATAGAACCTTATTCTCTTGCCAGCATTAAAGGTTGAGTTTAATTGTCTTATAAATGGCTATTTTTTTTAGTATCAGATTCAGCAGTGTGCATACTTCCCTTTCATAGATATTTCTATAATACCCACATGATCTGACCTAGAATGTAGCCACATTTAGGGCATGTTGAGGTAATTCATGACATTTTTTTCATTGTACCAAACCTTTGCTATAGATAACCACTGAAGAAAGCTCTGTTGATCTAGTGAAAGTGATAATGCTTTTTTAGTATTGCATAGACTAGTCACTGCCTGTAATTCCTGGGGTCACAGCTTTGTAAATTCTTTCAGTTCTTTTTATTTGATTTTAGGGCTCTGACATATTAAACATAATGATCATTTAAGTTTAAACCTGGTTCCTTCAGGATTTCTGGTTAACATTTAAATATTTCAACCAAGAACGCCTGGGTGGCTTAGTTGGTTAAGCATCTGCCTTTGGCTCAGGTCCTGATCTCAGGGTCCTGGGATTGGAGCCCTGAGTCATGGACTCCCTATTCAATGAGGAGTCTGCGGCTTCTTCTCCCCCTGCCGCCCCACCCCCCTCACACTCTGTCTCTGTTGCTCTCAAATAAATAAATAAAATATTTTTTAAAAAAGTTATTTCAGGATGCCTGGGTGGCTCAGTGGTTGAGCGTCTGCCTTTGGCTCAGGGCATGATCCCGGGAGTCCTGGGGTTGAGTCCTGCATTGGGTTCCCCTCAGGGAGTCTGCTTCTCCCTCTGCCTATGTCTCTGCCTCTCTCTCTGTGTCTCTCACGAATAAGTAAATAAAATCTTAGAAAAAAATTATTTCAGCCCATATAAGGTTTTTATAAAGAGTGTCAGTCCTTAGAAACTACAGTGCAAATATCTTGTCACTAGGTGGATTGGGGAATAGGATATGCTGACTCTAGAATGAGATTATCTGTGGCAGAAATTGGATTTATTTTTGTAGTTGAATTTCTTTTATTCTTACCATTTGTTCTCCCTTGGTATTAAGATATTTCTAAAGTTTAGAAAAAGAACTTTATTGTGTGTGGCTGATAAGTGATTGCTAGTATTAAAAAGAAAAAAAGACTTGTAGAAAAGATAGGTTGATAAGGTATCTGACGGGAACAACACAAAGAAAGGCCTGTTGATAAATATGTGGACAATTGCTTATTGTAGAAGCAGAAGATACTTAATTTGGAATTAAGTGACAGTTTTGTGGCAGTTGGACTAGATGTATCTCTTGAAATTGTTTTAAAACCTTTTGGCAGCTTTAAAATAGAATGGAATGCAGCTCAAAATCTTTACTTTGCTGTGAAATGTTTAGTCAGTAGGTGTAGCCCAGAAGTGGGGGTACTTGAACTTCTTTGTTGTCTAGGTGCTTTTTTTTTTTTTTTTTTAATTTTTATTTATTTATGATAGTCACACAGAGAGAGGCAGAGACATAGGCAGAGGGAGAAGCAGGCTCCATGCACTGGGAGCCCGATGTGGGATTCGATCCCACGTCTCCAGGATCTCGCCCTGGGCCAAAGGCAGGCGCTAAACCGCTGCGCCACCCAGGGATCCTGTCTAGGTGCTTTTCAGTGCTTTTACTGATTATTATATTTTATTTTTTAACAAAAACAAAAGGTCAGCCCCTGGGAGAAATGGATGGGTTCTGATACTGTTTCATACCTCACCCAGTCTAGAAGATTCATTCAGTAACAGACAACCAAGAAATATTTACTGAATTAATAATGTATTCTAGCTATACTAGCTGTAAATAGCATAAGCCATGGACGAAGTACGTAAGAAATTGTTCCTGTTTCCCCAAGTCTTGCTCTTTTTTTTTTTTTTTTTAAGATTTTATTTATTTATTCATGAGAGACACAGAGAGAGAGGCAGAGACACAGGCATAGGGAGAAGCAGGCTCCATGCAGGGAGCCCCATGTGGGACTTGATCCCGGGACTCCAGGATCACGCCCTGGGCCAAAGGCAGGCGCTCAACCGCTGAGCCACCCAGGGATCCCCAGTCTTGCTCTTTTAAACAACTCTAGATCTTTAATGGTTTCTTAAGTTTATACTTTTATGTATTCTTTTCATGCTTAGAATTAAGTATGTGATCAATTTGAATTTAATTGATCACTCCAAGTTCCTTGAATGTGGGGATTCTTGTCTGGTTTTGTGTAAAAGTACTTGGTGTAGGATGTGAAGGCAATGTGAGCAGCATTTAGAAAATATAAGATCGGGCAGCCTGAGTGGCTCAACGGCTTAGCGCTGCCGTCAGCCCAGGGCGTGATGTGATCCTGGAGGCCTGGGATCGAGTTCCACATTGGGTTCCCTGCATGGAGCCTGCTTCTCCCTCTGCCTGTATCTCTGCCCCCCTCTGTGTGTGTGTGTGTGTGTGTGTGTGTGTGTGTGTGTGTGTGTGATGAATGAATAAATAAAATCTTAAAAAAAAAAAGAAAATATAAGATCTAGGTTTGAGTTTGGCTCTGCCACTTCAAGTAAAGGACAAGTTACCATCACAGTTATTTTTTCATTCCAGTAAATGGGAATTAAAATCTTTGCTCATTTATTCACAATTATGGGGTGAAGTAAATTAATGTAAATGATGAAATTACTTTGTAAAAACTGTAAAATGCTAAATAATTGCTGATAAGTTATTAATACTTCTCGTATTTATTTAGATGTTTTAACTGAATTGGAGATAACCCATCTTTGGATCTTTCTCTTCCTTTTTTTTTTTTCAAGACTTTATTTTTAAGTAATCTGTACACCCAATAATAGGGTTTGAACTTACAACCTGAGATCAAGAGCTGCATGCTCCACTGACAGCCAGCCACGTGCCTCCCATCTTTAGATCTTAATCAGAAACCTAAATGTCATTTAAAAAAATAGAGAAGCACTGTCTTGCTACTCTGTATTTCCCAGAATTTACAATATAGTAGCCATAATGTGCTCAATATGTGCTAGATAATTGACTTTCAGATCTGTTTTTAATGCTGCGTGCATTTTAGGGTCCCTAAACCCCTAAGTTTGGTGTCTATGTCACTAATTCCTAGGTCATTAGTTACTGCCACTTCTGAGCCTAATTCATAACATCAAAGAAGAGTCCCTGAACAGTGGCATTGGGAAACCTGGATACCAACTCATAAAAAAGAAGTTGGATCTACACTGTGCTACCTTACCCTAACATATATTCTGGATGATTAAAATATTTAAATGTTATAAAAAAAAAGAAATCATAAGATCACTAGAGTGTGCACTGGGATATTTATGATTTAAAAAATAATGTTGGAGGGGAATCTGGTTGGCTCAGTCAGTCAAGCGTGTGACTTGATCTTGGGGTCATGAGATCATACCCCATGTTAGGCATAGAGCTTACTTTAAAAAAAAAAAAAACAACAAAACATTGGAATGAGGAAATCTTTTCTGAGTTTACTCTCAAACCCAGAAGCCATTTTTAAAAAGGATACATTTTACTGTATTTCATTGCAAATAAAATAAAAAAAAATATAACAAACTGGGGGAAATATTTGCAACATCTCATTATAGACAAAGGACAAATTTCCTTCATGTATTTATCTGTTACATGAAAGACAGCCTAAAGAGGAAAGGGGAAATGATATGAACACTGCTTATAGAAAAGTAACACAAATAGAATATTCTCAGTTTTTTCTTTTTTTTTTTTTTTTCAGTTCTTTTTTCATAATAGAAATATGCATTTTAAAAACCATGAGATAGGGATGCCTGGGTGGCTCAGCAGTTGAGCATCTGCCTTTGGCCCAGGGTATGATCCCGGGGTTCTGGGATCGAGTCCCGCATTGGGCTCCCAGCGTGGAGCCTGCTTCTCTCTCTGCCTGTGTCTCTGCCTCTCTCTTTGTGTCTCTCACAAATAAGTAAATGACATTTTTAAAAAAACAAACCAAATGAGATATAGTTTTTCGCTTTTGCATTGGAAAGGTTAAAAAAAATTAGCCTGGTCATATTGGCTAATTGATGTAAAGATGGGAAAACATCTTTACATCATAGCCAGTGAGCATATAAATTGGTAAACCACTGCAGAGGAAGGTCTGAATTACTTAAAGATTAAAATGAATCCTGAGGCTCCTAGGTGGCTCAGTCAGCTGAGTATCTGGATCTTGAATTTCGCTTGAGTTGTGCTCTCAGAGTGGAGGGATTAAGCCCTGTTTTGAGCTCTGTACCTTCAGTAGAGAGTCTGCTTGGAGTGCTTTCTCTTTCTCCCCCTCTGCCCCTCCTCCCCTCAAAAAAATAAAAAATCTTCTAAAATAAAATGCATGTATCCTTGGGGTCAGCAATTCTAATTTTCTCCACTTATTCTTTGAAATGCACAAAATAATTTGTGATTGACGTTATTATTTTGTGATAACTAAACATTGGAAACAGTCCACCATATTTCATTGATTCCAAGACATTTATTTTGTATTTTAATAGAGAGGTAAGATTAAATGCATCTTATTAATGGCATTATAGTTAAAATTGGCAGCTTTTAAATTTCTTTCAAGCATATAAAATAGTGTGTTTTATGGTTAATGGCATTTTGGATTAAAGAAATAGAATACCAGGATTGTATAGAGGGAAACTATGATGCTTTAAAAGGATTGAAGTAGTTTAGGATGTATTCGTTATATGTAGAACAATTTCCAAGGAACATTAAGTAGAAAAACAATATGCAGAATAGTGTGTGATATATACTAAACTACCATTTGTGTTAAATTATATACACAGATACATGCATATGTACTGGTAGACACACATCTCCTGCTTAAAATCAGTATTTTTCCCCCTAAATCAGACTATCTGTGTGAAAAGTTTACTTGGGTACCTATTTACCTTTATTTATTTATTCATTTATTTATAATTTTATTTATTTATTCATGAGAGACACAGAGAGAGAGAGAATGGGAGAGAGAGAGAGAGAGAGAAAGAGAGAGGCAGAGGGAGAAGCAGGCTCCACGCAGGGAGCCCGATGTGGGACTCGATCCTGGGTTTCCAGGATCATGCCCTGGGCTGAAGGCAGCGCTAAACCACTGAGCCACTCGGGCTGCCCTATTTACCATTATTTAATGTGAGTTACCTGTCAACCCCAAAACAGCAAATTTTCAAAGTATAGGTTCCTTTTTGTGATTAAAAAAAAAATTATTAGGATATAAAGTGCTTAAACATTTCCTCCTTATTGTCAGATAATTAATATGGTTGTGTAGTAACATGTCTGTCCCAAAACTTAAGAAGCTTTTCCAGAGTTCTACTAGTGTATGTGGAAAGTATTTTTATGTTTCTCACATATATTTTTCTTAAAAATACTGAATTAGATTTTTGAGAATGAAATGTAAACATTTTACTATTAAAAAAATCATTGAATAATACTATGTTGAGAGCCATGAACTGAGACATTCCGCTACAAAACCTTAAACAGGTACATTCTGTGAGATATACCTGTACATTTATGTTTGTATTTGCTTGACTATGCAGAGAAAAAAAAAATCCTTGTCAAGACAGATTCTGAAGGGAAACTAAGTTGCTTTTTACTGTATTCTTTTAAAATTTGATACACTATGCTTACTATTTAGAAATATAAAAATTGGGGCCCCTGGGTGGCTCTTAGTTAAGTGTCCCAACTCTTTTTTTTTTTTTTTTAAGATTTTATTTATTTATTCATGAGAGACACAGAGAGAGGCAGAGACATAGGCAGAGGGAGAAGCAGACTCCATGCAGGGAGCCTGATGTGGGACTTGATCCCAGGACTCCAGGATCATGCCCTGAGCCGAAGGCAGACACTCACCCACTGAGCCACTTAGACATCCCTAAGTGTCCAACTCTCTTGATCTCAGCTCAGGTGTTGATCTCAGGATTGTGAGTTCAAGCCCCTTGTTGGGCCCCACGCTGGGGGTGGAGCCAACTTTAAAAATCTGTATATAGAGAAAATTACTTTGAAAAACAGTAGGCAAAATTAAAGCAGAGTAGTAGAGTAGGGTTTGTTTCTTTGGTTTTGTGTGTATATCCCTTCCCTTCATCTCTGCTCTAATTTAATTTAGCAAATAAGTGGTAAATATAGCTGGGTAGGGCTTATATTTGCTAGTCATAACAGTGTTCTTACTACATTTTATGACTGGAGAAAAACTAGACTTGAATTCAGTACACCAGAATAGAAATATGTAGTGTTATAGTTTAGGATTTACGGGGCACCTGGATGTTAGTTAAACATCTAACTCTTGATTTTGGCTCTGGTCATGATCTCAGGGTTCTGAGATGGAGCCTGGTATTGAGCTCTGCGCTGGGCATGGAGCCTGCTAAAGATTCTCTCCCCCTCTCTGTGACCCTCTCCCATTCCTTAAAAAAAAAAAAAAAAGAAAAAAGAAAAAATAGACTTTATTGTTAAACTAGAATGTTGATCTTTAAAACCACACTGACTTCCTAAGAGAGATCATTCTTTAGTTGATAAAAATAAGCTCTCCCGCCCACTTTTTAAGATTTATTTTTAAGCAATCTCTGTACCCAGTATGGGGCTCAAACTCACAGTCCCAAGATCAGGAGTTGCGTGCTCTACTGACTGAGCCAGCCAGGTGGTGTTCCAGTAAGCTCTCCTTTATTTATTTATTTTTTTAATTTTTATTTATGATAGTCACACAGACAGAGAGAGAAAGAGAGGCAGAGACACAGGCAGAGGGAGAAACAGGCTCCATGCACCGGGAGCCCGACGTGGGATTCGATCCCGGGTCTCCAGGATCGCGCCCTGGGCCAAAGGCAGGCGCCAAACCGCTGTGCCACCCAGGGATCCCAGCTCTCCTTTAATATTATAAATGACTGATAAGTTTTGTGAATAGGGTCTTTGTAAAATCTAAGTTGTTGTCCTTCTATATTAGTTTCCCTTTGAAATTTATTTTCCTTTGGGAAAAGGATATTAGACTTAGTACATATTATGTTCCAAACATTGATTTAAATCTAAGTATTTTCTATGTTCCACTTAATGAAATAAATACTAGTATACTCATTGCATAAATGAACAGTTTTGGAAAGGTTATTATTTTTTTTTTAAGATTTATTTATTTATTTATGATAGACAGAGAGAGGCAGAGACACTGGAGGAGGGAGAAGCAGGCTCCATGCAGGAGCCTGATGTGGGACTCGATCCTAGGTCTCCAGGATCAGGCCCTAAGCTGCAGGCAGCGCTAAACTGCTGCGCCACCGGGGCTGCCCTGCAAAGGTTATTATATAGCTACTGAGTCTCTGCCATTCGAGTATAAGCATGACTTTGGAATCAGTGTCCCTATATATACCTTTGCCCTTCTCAGAAAAAGCTGGTAACTGTAAATAAGAGTAGTTGGGGGGATCCCTGGGTGGCGCAGTGGTTTGGTGCCTGCCTTTGGCCCAGGGCGCGATCCTGGAGACCCGGGATCGAATCCCACGTCGGGCTCCCGGTGCATGGAGCCTGCTTCTCCCTCTGCCTGTGTCTCTGACTCATTCTCTCTCTCTCTCTGTGTGACTATCACAAATAAATAAAAAAATTAAAAAAAAAAATTAAAAAAAAAAAAAAGAGTAGTTGGGGGGGGGGGGTGACAGACATGTAGCTCCCCCAGCATGAATGTATGGATTGTCAGAAGGGCTTAGTTAGACTTGAAGCTGGTCTAGCTGACCTTCTGAATGGGATTTCATTAATATGAACAAGAGGAAGCCCATTTAGTAAATAAAATTAGTGAGAATTGGCAGTCTGCAGTAAGAGGTCTGAGTCTTAGGGCTGGACTAAAAAGGAAGAGGGATTAGAGGAGAGGAGGGGAAAAATGAACTCAAATTCTGTATGAACTACTTGTTTCACAGTATAGAGATCATCACATTTAAAGGATACATCAGAAAACATTAAATATATGTTGAGGTGGTGGCAAAATAACTAGAAAAGAAGTGGCAAATTTTTCAAATGAAAATTTGGAATAGTTAAGTATAGAAAGCTTTTTTATTATTCTAGTGCTTTTTTTTTTTTAATTTTTATTTATTTATGATAGTCACACAGAGCGAGAGAGGCAGAGACACAGGCAGAGGGAGAAGCAGGCTCCATGCACCGGGAGCCCGATGTGGGATTCGATCCCCGGTCTCCAGGATCGCGCCCTGGGCCAAAGGCAGGCGCTAAACCGCTGCGCCACCCAGGGATCCCTCTAGTGCTTTTTTTTAAAGTGAATCTGGGTAAACTTATTTATCTTTTTTAAAGATTTTATTTTTTATTTTTTGTTTTGTTTTTAAGATTTTATTTATTTATTCTTGAGAGAGAGAGGGGCACAGACACAGGCAGAGGGAGAAGCAGGCTCCATGCAGGGAGCCTGATGTGGGACTCAATCCCGGGACTCCAGGATCATGCTCTGGGCCAAAGGGAGGCGCTCAGCTGCTGAGCCACCCAGGCATCCCAAAAGATTTTATTTTTAAGTAATGTCTATACCCAACATAAGGCTCAAACTCAAAACCCTGAGACCAAGAGTTGTATGCTCTTCTGACTGAGCCAGCCAGCAACTCTTTTTTTTTTTTTTTAACTAAGAAAAGAGAGTGGACCACTTAAGAGAAGCAGATAGGACATTATCAAGGTAGATTACTTTTAAGGAGGCGCTCTGGTGAAGAATTACATGGAATTATTTGTACACTTATTGAATATTTCCTATGTTCAAGAGACCATTAAAAGAATATACATAATATTGTAAGACACTGCTCTTACTGCTATTTATTTTAGGAGTTAAGGGTGGGGAAATCTTCGAGTAAACGCTGTAAGTCCTCAGAAGAAGGGAATGACTAGGGAAGACTTCACAGTGAAGTCTTGAGGAGGGAAGAATAGATATTACCAAAAACAGGAGATACTGATGTATACAAGTGATTACAGTTAGCAAAGAGTAGGCATAGCTGGCTGGAGTAGGGAATGCCCATAGACCTTTCATACAGCATGTATATATGTATGCATGCATGCATGTATATATGTATGTATGTATTTATTTCTGCTTTTATTTTTAAAGTTTATTTTTAAATAATTTATTTAAGAGGGAGAATGTGTGAGCGAGAGAGCATAAGCAGGGGAACAGCAGAGGGAGAGGGAGAAGTAGATTCCCTGCTGAGCAGGGAGTCTTATGTGGGACTTGATCCCAGGACCCCAAGACCATGACCTGAGCCAAAGGCAGATGCTTAACCAACTGAGCCATCCAAGTGCCACTTACTTATTTGACCAGCGCACAATCAGGGGGAGGGGCAGGGAGATGGAGAAGCAGGCAGACACATAATAGACTGAGCTGTCCAAGTACCCCTCCAGATATTTTTTTTGATGTTGAACCTTCATAATATAAAAGGTGGGGTGGGGGTTGGTGGATGACACAGTTGTTTTCGTTGAAGCAGAGTTCTGGTCTCCAAGAACAGTTTGGAAACTATAAGAAGGCGGCAGTGATGGGAAATTGGTTTGAATAGGCACAAATGAAATAGAGTGTTTACTATGTGCTAAGCACTTAAAAATACTTAATTCTTAAAACAAGTCTATGAGAATTTTGTTCTCATTTTGCAGAAGAAACTGATACTTCAAAAAGCTTAGTAAGTTGCCCAAGGATAAACAACCAGTAAATGACAGTATCAGAATTCAAATCTTGGTTTTTTTCCACACTCCAACACCATGCTCTTAACTACTCACACTGAATGAATTGTTAATACTGCTCCCAATTTAGACTTCATTTTGTAAGCCAAAGGCAGTTTTTGATCAGAAGAGAGACTTTTATAGCAAAAAAGATAATTAAAGATAATTTTACCTGGATCACCTGGGTAACTCAGTGGTTAAGTGTCTGCCTTTGGCTCAGGTCATGATCTCGGGGTCCTGGGATCGAGTCCTACATTGAGCTCCCCACAAGGAGCCTGCTTCTCCCTCTGCCTATGTCTCTGCCTCTCTGTGTCTCTCATGAATAAATAAATAAAATCTTAAAGATAATTTTACCTAAAATTGATTTTACAGATGGAAAAATTTGGGTTTAGGATTTCTTTTTTTTTTTTTAATTTGTATTTATTTATGATAGTCACCGAGAGAGAGAGAGAGAGAGAGAGAGAGAGAGAGAGGCAGAGACATAGGCAGAGGGAGAAGCAGGCTCCAAGCACCGGGAGCCCGACATGGGATTCGATCCCGGGTCTCCAGGATCGCGCCCTGGGCCAAAGGCAGGCGCTAAACCGCTGCGCCACCCAGGGATCCCAAGGGTTTAGGATTTCTAAATGTCTTTGTGATAGTGCTGAAACCCAGCCCTAAATTCTGATTTGCGATCTATTGTTCTTTCCAATACACCTACCAGGATATTTGTGGTAGAAGTTAAATAGTAGTATGATCAAAGTATGTCTGAAGATGAATGGAAGACTGTTTAGAAAGTTGTCTGGGTATGAGTTGATGAGAACTTAGAGTAGAGTGATGGAAGTGGAAATGGAAAAGAAGATACAGTGATGAAGGATAATGAAGCAAATCAAGAAGTATAGTGTACAGTTCATGCAGGTCTGTCTGGCAAGCTCTTGTTCACTGGGTTTACCTTTTAATCATTTATAATAGTTACTAGCATTTATTAAGTATTCAGTGAGTGCTTGCATATGGATTATCTAATTTAAATCCTCTTTCAGGTGTAGATACCATTCCTGGTTTTTAGATGAGGAAATTGACATTCTGAGCAATGCTTTGCTCAAGAACTTAGAGCAAATAAGTGGTAGAATAATGGTGCCAAAACTGTGCTTTTAATCAATATGCTGTAGTCTGTGGTAGCTCACCTCTCTGTTCTGGAAAGACATGATGGTGAGCAATGCAAGTATTACAGAATTAAAATACACAATAGTTATTCTGGCCAAAAAAATTAGAGATAGTCTTAAGGCACTTGAAGTGATTATATATTCTTCATGATTAACATAAATTTTTATAAAGTCAGTAGAAACTTTTTTAAAAAATATATTTTTTAAAGATTTTATTTATTCATGAGAGACACAGAGAGAAGGCAGAGACATAGGCAAAGGGAAAAGCAGGCTCCCCACAGGGAGCCCAATGTGAGACTCAATCCCCAGACTTGGGATCACACCCTGAGCTGAAGGCAGACACTCAACCACTGAGCCACCCAGGTGTCCCTTTTTAAAAGATTTTATTTATTTATTCATGAGAGACATAGAAAGAGAGGCAGAGACATAGGCAGAGGGAGAAACAAGCTTCCTATGGGGAGCCCGATGCAGGACTCAGATCCCAGGATCCTGGGATCACACCCTTAGCCAAAGGCAGATGCTCAGCCACTGAGCCACCCAGTCATCCCTAAAGTCACTAGAAACTTAAGGCTAGATTGCTTGGTAAGAAGTTTGGCTATATTTTAAGAGATGGTTGATAATTGGTCTCCAAGGCGGGGGTGAGGGGGATGCTATAACTTCTGTCTCATGTTTGAATTTCTTTCTTTATTGTTTCTTACGCTTTATATTTCTCTGGTGGAACTTTTTTTAAAGGTTTATTTATTAGAGCAAGCAAGCGTGTGTGTGAGAGAGGGGCAGTGGGGGAGAGAAAGAAAATCAAGCAGATTCCACACTGAGTGCAGAGCTCCACAGGGTGCTCAATCCTAGAGATCACAGCCCGAGCTGAAATCAAGAGTTAGGAAGCTTAAACAACTGAACCTCCTCCCCGCCCCCGCACCCAGAGCTTCTGAAAAAAATTTTTTAAGATTTTATTTATTTATTCATGACACACACACACACACACACACAGAGAGGCAGAGACATAGGCAGAGGGAGAAGCAGGCTCAGTGCAGGGAGCCTGACATGGGACTCAATCCCAGGTCTCCAGGATCACACCCTGGGCCGAAGGCAGCACTAAACCACTGAGCCACCCGGGCTGCCCGAGCTTCTGAATTTTTAAAAAGGAACCAGAAATCTAGATTTTTTGGTGTATTCCCTGCTTAATAAATATTGGCTCAAAGTTTAAAATAATTTGGGAGAAACAAAACATATAGAAGACCTAAATTTGAGCCACTTTAAAGTTACCACTTTATGATCTCATTTGAAATTTGACCCGGGTTTGAATTTGAGCTCTGTAACTAGTAAGCAGTGTTTCCTTGCTATACTCTCAGTATACCTATATTTTTTAAAGATTTGGAGGTGTAAGGAATTGAGCATGATGGTTTATGACTTTTATACCTGTATACAATTTCATTTTCCTCCTCAGTATGTAGAGTGGGAGATAATGCCACCTAATAGATTGAGAAATTTAGATGTTTATCCATGATCAAACTGCTGAGTCTAACAACTATGTTTATAAACACACAAGTATTTTGACCTCTACTCCAGTAGTATTTCCATCAGGCTTTATGGTTCTCCAACTTTCATGAGCCACAGAATCACTTTGGGTGCTTTGTTAATAATGTAGATTCCTAAACAGCACAACTCAGCAGGTCTGGGGTAGGGTTCAGGAAATTACATTTTATTTTTTATTATTTATTTATTTTTTTTTTTTAAGTAGACCTCATGCCCAGCATGGAGTCCAAATCAGGGCTTGAACTCAAAACCTTGAGATTGAGATCTGAGCCAAGATCAACAGTTGGACACTTAACCAACTGAGCCATCCAGGTGCCCCCAGGAGATTTCATTTTAAACAAGCTCTCCCAAAGAATTTGCTCTGGGCCATGTGAATAAAATAAGCTCTTGAGATGGGATGTGTGGGTGGCTCAGTGGTTGAGCATCTGCCTTCAGCTAGGGTTGTGATCCCGGGGTCTGGGATCAAGTCCCCACATTGGGCTCCCTGCAGGGAGCTGCCTTTTCCCTCTGCCTATGTCTGTGTGTGTGTCTCTCTCTCATGAATAAATAAAATCTTTAAAAAGTAGGGATCCCTGGGTGGCGCAGCGGTTTGGCGCCTGCCTTTGGCCCAGGGCGCGATCCGGGAGACCCTGGATCGAATCCCACGTCGGGCTCCCGGTGCATGGAGCCTGTTTCTCCCTCTGCCTGTGTCTCTGCCTCTCTCTCTCTCTCTGTGTGTGTGACTATCATAAATAAATAAAAAAGAAAAGAAAAAAGAAAAAAAATTAATAAAAAATGAGCTTCTGAGAAAATTACCTTCACTAGAACAAGTAGGGTAGACTTGGTTCTTTTACTATATCTAAAATGTATTAGTGATTTGAGGTCTGAATTAGTGTAATGCTGTTTATTTTTCTTTATAGTCTAAGCCTGATTTACATTGTTTCCTACCCTCTAACTTGTGGACTTCTTGCCCTTGTTGCCCTGGGTTAATTTATGTGATTAAGATGAAGCTGGTTTATGTAGAAACTGGATTTCTTAGGCAAGAAAGTGGAATGTCCAAGAAACTTTTTTTAAAGATGTATTTATTCTACACCTCCACTGGAAGGAGGGGAACACAGGAGACAGTGTCTCAAGCAGATGCCAAGCTGAGCATGGAGCCCTAAGTTGAGATGGGAGCCCCCAACTCAGGGCTCCATCTCAGGACCCTGAGATCACGACCTGAGCCAAAACCAAGAGTTGGATGCTTAACCCACTGTGCCATCCAGGTGCCCCTCCAAGAATCTTTTTAAACGAGCAACTTAAATGTATATAGAGTATATAGTGTGGTAGTGATTTCTTTTTAACTAGAATAGTCCAATCGGGTAGAAATAGTTGAAAATATAAAAATTCACTAGTGAACTCAGTATTTGATAAATAGGAATTAAGAGGAGACAGAATTGCTTTCAAAGCTGTATGGAATCATAGATTTTAGAACTGCAAGGAAAAAAAAATTTTAAGGTATGACCTAGTATCTTTGGATTCATAGCAGAAACTCCAAAGGAAATTAGGGGGATTTTGAGTAATCTCAATCTACTGTGCATTCTGAATTTTTTCTTATATTCCATGTGGACTTCATCTGTTACAAATTTGACACACTATGGATTAGTACCTTGTTCTTTAGTACACATACATAGCTGCTGTTGTCTTCCAGGTGGCAATAATAGTAAAATAGTAAGCATTTTGACAATGTTAAATTTATTTAGCTTTTTTTTTTTTTTTAAAGATTTTATTTATTCATAGAGACAGAGAGAGAGAGAGGCAGAGACACACAGGCAGAGGGAGAAGCAGGCTCCACGCAGGGAACCTGACGTGGGACTCGATCCCAGGTCTCCAGGATCACACCCCGGGCTGCAGGCGGTGCCAAACCACTGCGCCACCAGGGCTGCCCAATTTATTTAGTTTTGCTTAAGCTAAATATATTTTCTTAGATGATTTGAACTCTATGTTTAATTTGGAGAAGATTTTGCTAAAATTATGCTTAAGTTCATTCTTTTGCGTTGGGTTTAATAGTTATGTAACATTGCTTTTCAAACTCAATCTCATTTTGTTAATGGAATGATATATGGGAAACATTTTTGGATGATTCTTTGGTTATTGATCCTGTATAATTTTCTCCCACCTATTGGGAGAAACCTTTTGTTTCATTATCACCAAATTGCATGTAAAACATAATTTGTCATAGCTTCTATTTTAGAGTAGCATTCATTTCATTTCAAAAAAATGCCAAATTTGGAAATGAAGGGAAAACAAATAGATTTTTTTAAATTTTCTTTCTTTTTAAAGTTTTTTCATCTAAAATTTTTTTCTGAGGCCTTAAGGAGATAACTGGTTTGGAGTTCAGCATCCTACATGGTGATTTATGGTTTCCAAGGCATCTTCTACTTGTTATATCTTGATCTGTATACCCATCCTGAAAGTGAGGATAATATCTCCATTTTGCAGGGGAGGCTGCTGAGACTCAGGCTCTGGTTGTCAAAGGTGACAAAGTAGTTAGAAATGATCTCTTACTGGAGAACTGAGATTTTTTGCCCAGCTTTTTAAGAAACTACCTAGAAAAATATAGAAAGAAAATAAATCGGGGGAAGGGTTAATGTGGAAAGTAAAGAGGAACAGTTTATTTTTTTATTTTTAAAGATTTTATTTATTTATTTATGATAGACCTAGAGAGAGAGAGAAGCAGAGACACACGCAGAGGGAGAAGCAGGCTCCATGCCGGGAGCCCAATGCAGGACTCCATCCCAGGTCTCCAGGATTGCGCCCTGGGCCAAAGGCAGGCACCAAACCGCTGAGCCACCCAGGGATCCCAAGAGGAACAGTTTAAATCAAGTCCCAGTCCAAGAAGCCTGCTTCTCCCTCTGCCTATGTCTCTGCCTCTCTGTTCCCCTGTGTCTCTCATGAATAAATAAATAAAATCTTTAAATATATATTTTTTAAAAATTTTAAAATAAATAAAAAGCATTTGTTGACTCAAACGAACAAATATATTCTTAGTAGGTCTAGAACTTGTTCAGGTCTATTTATTTAGTTATCATAGTACTTTCTGCTTAGTACCATGAAATTCTGATAATTAAACTGTCTTGTAATCAAATAATTATTTCATCAAGTAGAACACAGGGCTATGTTATACAGGCCTTCATATCTCAAAAAAATATACAAGCTATCATAAAGGAATATCTGAATTTTGCATTACTGTTCATTAGAGGCTTGTTCAATTTGTTTTATTTACTGCCACTTATTAGCAATTAAGAAGCAGGCATCACATGTTTAAGGAGTTAGACTTAAGGCTCACTTCAATATTTTTTTTAAAGTTTAAGTAATCTCTACACCCAACATGGGGCTTGAATTCACAACCCTGAGATCAAGAGATGCATGATATTCGGATTGAGCCAGAGAGGCAACCTGGCTCACTTCAATTCTTAGAAAGTTTAAAGAGTAGAAAATATCTAAGTAGATAATATTTGGGAGGGTTAATAGTAGCCAGTTCTATGGTATTGTAACAATCCAACACCTTTTTAGAGTTGTATTCTCTTCCTATTGGTTAAGTTTTCTGTAATTACACTGAGAATTTTTTACTATTCCAGGATCCTTCAATAACCCAAAAAGCAGGCTCCATGCAGGGAGCTCAACATGGGACTCGATCCCAGGTCTCCAGGGTCAGGCCCCAGGCCAAAGGTGGCGCTAAACCACTGAGCCACCCAGGCTGCCCAAAATAGTATTTATTTATTCACGAGAGACATAGAGAGAGGCAGAGACACAGACAGAGGGAGAAGCAGGCTCCATGCAGGGAGCCTGACATGGGACTTGATCCTGCAACCCCGGGGATCACAGCCTGAGCCAAAGGCAGACACTCAACCCAACCGCTGAGCCACCCAGGCATCCCAACAAATGCTTTTTAATTGAACACCACTCTATCCCAAATATTGTGTCAATTACTCCGGATACAAGCATAAGTAAAACTCAGGGCATAGAAGTGTTACCCAACATTATTTTTTAAACTTAGGGACCTAATATTTTTCCCTCACTTCTTGAGCCCCATTTTTTTGGTGGTTATTTTAACATGAAATTGTATGTATGTATGTTTGGTTTGGTTTTTAGAGAGAGAGAGAGAGAGAGAAAATGAGAACGTGTGTGTCTGCATAAGCAGGGTGAGGGGAGAGGCAGAGGGAGAGAGAGAATCCCAGGCAGGCTTATGTCTGACATGGAGCTTGATCTCACAACCTGAGCCAAAATCAAAAGCCCAGTGTTCAGCTGACTGAGCCACCCAGGTACCCCCGAAATTGTATTTATTAAATTGGCTTTCCCATTTAAAAAATAAATTGAGGGCAGCCTGGGTGGCTCAGCAGTTTGGCCTAGGGTGTGA
The DNA here is from genome assembly GCF_011100685.1 of Canis lupus familiaris. NCBI lineage: Eukaryota > Metazoa > Chordata > Mammalia > Carnivora > Canidae > Canis > Canis lupus. The sequence continues at coordinate 18,862,847 of NC_049230.1, forward strand.
TCCTGGAGACCCGGGATCGAGTCCCATGTCGGGCTCCCTGCATGGAGCATGCTTCTCCTTCTGCCTGTGTCACTGTGCGCCTCTCTCTCTCTCTCTCTCTCTCTCTTATGAATAAATAAATAAAATATTAAAAATAAATAAGTAATAGGGATCCCTGGGTGGTGCAGCGGTTTGGCGCCTGCCTTTGGCCCAGGGTGCGATCCTGGAGACCCGGGATCGAGTCCCACGTCGGGCTCCTGGTGCATGGAGCCTGCTTCTCCCTCTGCCTGTGTCTCTGCCTCTCTCTCTCTCTGTGTGTGTGTGTGTGTGTGTGTGTGTGTGTGTGTGTGTGTGTGACTATCCTAAATTAAAAAATAATGATGATAATAAATAAATAAATAATAAAAAATAAATTGTTCTTCCCACAATGGTTAGTATGAGACAGCCTTCAGTAAACTGATAAAATTTTAGCTAAAACAATCTTATTGGGTTAAAAGTATGATTTTCTTTAGGATTTCTTTTTTTCAATTAAAAGCACCTCCTGAATGCCCTTTCTGAATCTCTTCTAAAGGCTTGATTAGGGGATCCCTGGGTGGCTCAGTAGTTTAGCGCCTGCCTTTGGCCCATTGCGCGATCCTGGAGTCCTGGGATCGAGTCCACGTCGGAATCTCGGCATGGAGCCTGCTTCTCCCTCCTCCTGTGTCTCTGCCTCTCTCTCTCTCTCTCTCTATATATATATATACCATAAATTTAAAAAAATAATAATAATAAAAAAAGAAAGGCTTGATTATCTCCTGTCATCCATGATGAGGTATCCTGTTCAGGTTTAACATTCTGATTCCATAACATGTTTATTAGTGAAGTCTTTTTGCCTCTTCTCTGTCCTTGTTTAATAGTATTAGCCTTATGTGATTAAAATTGAACTATTTTATCTTGGAAAGCCAACTCTGATACCCTGGAAAGATGGAAGGATGAGGATTCCTTCAGGTCACAGTTAAATTTCTTTGCTCTTAGGAAACATCTGTATTTGAAAATCAAACTAATCTGGTTGTTGTATAGACCACTAAACTGGCTATGGCAGCAATATAGTTAGTTTTATACTGGAGAATCTGAATTCTGTTGAGTAGGAAGTGGAAGTCTCTCTTTTTTTTTTTTTTCCTAAACCTTAGAAACTCTGGGAGGGCCTGGGTGGCTCAGTCTGTTAAGCACCTGCCTTCAGCTCAGGTCATGATCCCAGAAGGAGGAGAGCTTCCTGCTCAGTGGGGAGCCTGCTTCTCTCCTTCTGCCCCTCCCTCCTGCTCATGCTTTCTCTCTTTCTCTCAAATAAGTGAATAAAATCTTTAAAAAAAGAACAAAATACCTTAGAAACTCTGTAGGGAATAGTTAATGTTGATGTTTCCAGTTAGTGTTATAGAGAGGTAGCATTTATTATAGTTACTAAGAAAAAATATTTAAGTGAAAGTAATCATTGTTTTTATGGTACCGAAAACTTATTTTCAGGAGAAATTTGCAAAAAAGCTTTGGCTTGGAAATAGATGTACCATTTTTACTGTGTTTCTACGAGTTGTGTGTAATCACTGTTTTAATAAATGAAATTTTATTTATCTATCTATCTTTTTATTTTATTTTATTTTATTTTATTTTATTTATTTTATTTTATTATTTATTTTATTTTATTTTATTTTATTTCTGATAGACATAGAGAGAGAGAGAGAGGCAAAGACACAGGCAGAGGGAGAGACCGGCTCCATGCCAGAAGCCCGACATGGGACTTGATCCTGGGGTACCAGGATCGCACCCTGGGCCAAAGACAGGAGCTGAACCGCTGAGCCACCCAGGGATCCCTGAAATTATATTTAAATGCACAGATATAGCTTACCAAAAGTTCTATTTTGCAAATCAGAATATTTCATAACATCTATTTGAGTTGCTTAAATTTAGTAAGAAATAAATATATTTAAAGATGTCAAGTCAGGCTCTTGGTCTTAATCAGTTTATTTTATTTTATTTTATTTATTTTATTTTATTTTATTTTATTTATTATTTTATTTATTTTATTTTATTTTATTTTATTTTATTTTATTTTATTTTATTTTATTTTATTTTTAAGATTTTATTTATTCATGAGAGACACAGGCAGAGGGAGAAGCATCTCCCTGCAGGGAGTCCGATGTGGTACTCATCCCAGGACCCTGGGATCATGACCTGAGCCAAAGGTAGATGCTCAACCACTGAGCCACCCAGGCGCCCCAGGGCTTAATCAGTTTAATGGCCTTTTGCGAGTGGATATTGTGACTTTGATGGCTTTTATATTTATTTCTGCTTATGAGGATCAGTCTTTTAAAACTATTTTAGACATCTTAAGACAGCATCAGATATTTTTAAGCGTTTTCAGGTATATGCACTGGCTCTATAAATGTTGTGTTTTACCCACTCATAACAGGAGTTTAAGTTGGTAAGATTATTTTGCCTAATTATTGGTAATTAATGGGATTTAAGACTTTGTGTTGATCACTGCCATATGCCCAATGCCTTCCAACAGAGTAGTAGCAGCTTGATTTGTAACAGGTGTTTGTTGTTGAATCAATCTTAGGAAGGGGAAAGGCTGCAGAGAGAAATTAAGGTGTTCTTGCATCTATTGGCTGTCTAACCAGTGTTCTAATCACTTTGAAAGCTTCTTCATTTCTAATTTGTTTCTCTCAGAAAATCTTAAACATGTTCTGATTTTGAAGTGTGGCTGTTTACCAAATTATGGTTGTTCTATAATATTTTCCTCTCAATTGTTCTATCCCCTGGAGTTTGTCTCTAAAAATAGCATTTCTTTAAAAAGTATTTCTCTTTAGTGCAATTTTTGGGGCCAATTTTGTAGACTAGTATATATTTAATTATTTTCAAATCAAAACTGATTTATGAGGGATTGTTTTCAGAAACAAGGTGGTTGTAGTCAGCGAATTTTTGTGTTTGGCCTTATTTTCTCTTCAGTTATGGTAAGTCGTAATAGCCTCACATTTTAGCAAGAGATGCATACATGCACATTTAATACTTTTGTCATTATAGAAGTAAAACTACCTTTTAAAATATACAAAGTCCGTGCATGGAGCCTGCTTCTCCCTCTGCCTGTGTCTCCACCCCCCCCTTCTCTATGAATAAATAAATAAAATCTTTAAAAAATAAAAATAAAAAAAAAATAAAATATACAAAGTACAATTCAGTTTGGTTAATGAAACGTTTTTTTCTTCTCTTTAAAAAGCATTTTTGAAGGGCACTTGGATGGCTCAATCGGTTAAGTATCTGCCTTCATTTCAATCATGATCCCAGGGTCCTAGGGTTGCCCCACATCAGGCTCGCTGCTCAGTGGGGAGCCTGCTTCTCCCTCTGCCTGCTGCCACCAATGGCTCATCTTCTCTCTCTCTCTCTCTCTCTCTCTCTCTCTCCCCCTCAAATAAAATCTTTTAAGGGCAGCCCGAGTGGCTCAGCGGTTTAGCGCCGCCTTCAGCCCATGGTGTGATCCTGGAGACCCATGATCAAGTCCCACGTCGGGCTCCCTGCATGGAGCTTGCTTCTCCCTCTGCTTGTGTCTTTGCCTCTCTCTCTCTGTGTCTCTCATTTTATTCATGAATAAAATCTTTAAATAAATAAATAAAATCTTTAAACACTTTTTTGCTGAAGTATAATTATCATACAAAATATTAGTTTCAAGTATACTACATAATTCAGTATTTGTATGTATATTTGAAATTTTGATTTAGAAAATATGAATATCAAATTTTTTTCATCACATGAATAGTATTGGCGTATTCTAGATCTGGTATGTTGTTGTTTTTTCCTCCCCTTCTCTAGTTGGCCTGATTACAGTCATAGTATTTATTGATCTTTGGCTGAGGAGGACAGTTTCTTCTTAGGAAAGTTTTTAGCGTTCTGGTTGAAGTTGCTTCCTTTGGAATGAAATAAACAATAACATGTTCTCTTTAAAGGAAACGAAGTAGGGAACTAGGATTTAGTTCAGTTTATTTTTGTGGGATCCCTGGGTGGCGCAGCGGTTTGGCGCCTGCCCAGGGCGCGATCCTGGAGATCCGGGATCGAATCCCACGTCGGGCTTCCGGTGCATGGAGCCTGCTTCTCCCTCTGCCTGTGTCTCTGCCTCTCTCTCTCTCTGTGACTATCATAAATAAATTAATTAATTAATTAATTTTTAAAAATTAAAAAAAATTTATTTTTGTTATTTCATTTTAAATTCAATTTTATGTATTTTTAAATTAAAAAAAAATAAATTCATTAAATTTTAATTTAATTTTTTAAATTTTTAATTTTTTTAAGTAGGCTCCACATCCAGCATGGAGTCCAACATGAACTCACAACCCTGAGATCAAGACCTGAGCTGAGGGGTGTCTGGGTGGCTAGCTAAGTCAGTTAAGCACCTGCCTTTGGCTCAGGTCATAATCCTTGGGTCCTGGGATCCAGCCTTGAATTGGGCTCCTTTCTTGCCGGGGAGCCTGCTTCTCCCTCTCCCTCTGCCTCTGCCTCTCCCCCTATTCATGTTCTCTCTCTCAAATACATACATACCTACATACATACATACCTACCTACCTACCTACATACATACATACATACATACATGAATAAATAAAATAAAATAAAATAAATCTTTGGAAAAAAACAAGAACTGAGCTGAGATCAAGAGTTGAGCACTTAGCCTACTGAGCCACCTAAGCACTCCTTTATATAATGTTTTTAATCTTTATTTTTTAAAGATTTTATTTTTAAGTGACATATATATTCCTAACATGGGACTTGAATTACAACCTCGAGATCAGGAGTCACGTGCTTTACTGACTGAGCTAGCCAGGTACCTCTAGTAGAGTTTATTTTTTTAAAAAGAAGTTTTCTAGAGAATATCATATTAGTAAGTATTTGTTTGCTACCTACCTTTTGAAAAGTCATTGCTATAAGTTGTTATTCAGGTGTTCCATGTAGTGTACTTTATGATAGATTTATCGATTACAAATGAATAAATTAAGAGGTTTCTTTTATTTTTAAGCTGCAGTCCCTTCCTGTATTATATATTCTTTGTTTTTTCCCACTAGGATTTTTCCTTGGTCTGGAGCCTATTTAATAATGGAAAGAAATTACTGCTTGGCTCAGACAATAATGTCATCTTCAGATTTTTTTGGTTTTGTTTTGAGGTGTTTTTGTTGTTGTCGTGTATATTTATTTTACAGGTAAGCTCTCTGCCCAGGATGGAGCTTGAACTCATGACACTGAGTTGAGGAGTTGCATGCTCTACCAACTAAGCCAGCCAGGCAATTGAAATATGATTAACAGACAGTATTATATTAGTTTCGGTGTACAACATGATTCAGCAGTTCTGTCCAGTACTCAGTGCTCAACGATAAGTGTAGCTCTGTCACCAAACAGTGTTGTTATAGTACCTTCAGATTATTTTCAAAGCCAGACTGTTTATTTTCTGTGATGAGTTACCTCTGAGTAGACTAATTATAAATGTGACAGCCATTTCGATGCCATTTTCTCTGGAGTTCCTGGTCTCTTTCAAAGCTTGGCTTTGTTGTATGCAGAAAGAAAGATGTTGGCAAGCCTGGGAAGACTTCATTAGAAGGAAACAAATTTCTAAGGAAAGCTACTTCAAGAGTTTTATTCATTCATAACAGAACTCAAATATACATTAGTTTTCTAAGCACTTAATGTGTAAAGGTTTATTTTCCAGACCTTTTACTTATATATTTTTTAACAAGGTCTTGATGACTCCCTTCCCAAACCACAAATCCTCTTAGAATTCTTTTAATTAAGGAAATGACTTGATCACTGTCCAGTTGATCTGACTGTCTTTGATTTTATTTTTTTAAGGAGAAGTCCCAACTTGGGGCCTGAATACTGATTTACCAGAATGAATAGTAGTTAAATAAGAGATTGGAAGCTAGAGCTAGTGCTCTCGCTTTAACACCTCGCCCCACTCCCTGAATTGTTAAAGAGGAGGTTGTACTTGTTCTCAAGTAGCAACACGCAGGCAAAAATCTCACAGGCTGGGCCAACCAATATGAAAACAACTGCTTTAGCACAAAGTGTCCTTCCTCTTCTTCAGCTGAAATTGGGGGAGGGACAAACCAATGGTTACTTTACCCCTTCCCATCTGCCTGCTAGAAGGCCTGTTTCCTACCCTGATGGTTTCTGCCTAACAAATGGTGTTTCTTTTTTACAGCATTATGATCCTGGACTTGTTGTGGTGATGGTAAACTTAGCAGTGGTAATTTTTTATTTTCAGACTGAATTACTCCTTTTGTCATCAGTGCACCAATATGTTAGGCTTACTTTCTCTGTTGTAGCCTTCATCCTTCTGCTTGGTCTTTTTCATTTTCCTTTCCTTTCCTTATGCAACTTGTCTGATCCTTGTTCATTAAAGGGTACTGTTAAGAAGGGATGTATCTGTTTGTGTTAGAACTGCCAAAAAAAAAAAAAATCAGTTAAAACATTAAATTCTAATACTGTCAAAAACTTGATTTTCCCACAATGTAATGGGCACTAGCACTTGCTACTGCAATTTATAAATAAATTAAAACTTTGACTGCCTTAGAAGGCAAAAGTACTAATGCAGAGTTTATAAACAGGGGTTTACAGAGGTAATGAATTTATACCAAAATTTTCTTGATTCTTGCAAAACAAATTCTGACAGACCAAAAAGAAACCAAAACCAAAAAAGTAAATTCCTTTGACATTTCTTTTCAATTGTTTCATTGGAGCATTTGTGTATTTTACCAGTAAATCCCTGATTGAGACGTTATGAAAGTGATATTGCACCTAGGAAGTCATTTTTATAACCTGTCTTTAATTTGGTCCTTTTGCTAAAGATTGCAGTCACTGCTTATTTATTATACCATTGGGCATAAGGTAGTAATGTATTTTCATTTTAACTGGCAGTCTTTGATAGTTTCCAAAAGAAGGCTGTATTTTAGAACTTTTTCCTTTTTTTTTTTTTTTCTGGCATGAAAGGATCTATATTAAACTTTCATTGTGATAATTACTCCTAAATATCTCCTTATTTATTGTTTGAAAACTATAATGGGATATTGGTGATAAGTAAACTTCTGAATTAGTTTTTCATTATGTTTTAAAGACAAAAATTAAACACATATATGGAGCAACTGGATATAAGTGGTTGCCAATCACTTTGAAAACAGTTTCTTTTTTCCCCAGGACCAAGCCTAGTTATGAATATGGCATTTATTTATTTTTAATTGGTTTTGGTAGTACCTCAGATTTAGCCGGACAAAACTCAACTTTTAGCCCAAAGGTATAATACATATGTGTGTATAACAACAACAACAAAAACACAAAAAAACAAAAAACAATTGTTTACACCAGCCTGAGTGAAATGATGAGGGAAGTAAACATTGTGTTTTTTCACTAAAGGTGTACAACGGATAAGGTAAGTAAGTCCTCTTTTCAGTGGGCTTACATCACAATAAACAGCGCAAGTTGTGATGTAAAACAGCTGTGGTAGTAAAGTGCTTGTCTGCCCCATTTTGCTTTGTTTGGCTGGTTATGAGTGGATTAAATATACATTTTTAAAAATCTCCAGCATAGATTGATTAGTTTAAAGTCAATTTTCTTCGCAACTAGTCCTTTTCACAGCTTACTGATTGCCACAGCCGGTGTTAAATCCATTCTGGAAAATAGGACCTCAGAGCACCAGTTTAAAAGTAAAACAATTTTTGTCCCTAAGGGCAGCTAACTTTTGCTTTTTATTTAAATTTTGTCTTAGCCTCAGTTAATTATAAAGCATCTTTTGAAAACAAATTAAATATGCTGAATTGCAATTACAGAGTTTTCCTGAATTATATTTGAAACCATGCTTTTTTTTTTTAATGTAAGCATGTCAGTTGAGATATTTATTACTAGATTTAAAAGTGTGTGTGGGAGGATGTCCGTGGACAGTAAGAGTGAAGTGATTCTTGATGAAAGTTATTTGGGGATCTTCTTAAAAAGCAGTTTCTAAAGCTTTTGATTTTTAAATCTCCTGGTGCCATTGCTTAGAAGTGCTTTGCATTACTTATGTATTTAATTTTGCCATAGTAATCTGGAATTTTCCCCAACTGGAATGTCAACCAAGGTTAACTGGTTAGTTGGGATTAAACTGGGAGAGGTAGGTTTGGTTGTAAGCTGTGAGAATGGCTTGTGTTTGGTTCACTGTAGCTTTCTGGTCTCTGCACTCCAAGGCAAGATCTCTAACCACCCAAACCCAATGTATAAAGTGAACTGTTGGCTTAGCTTTGCCTCTTACCTTGATTATGTGTTCCTGTTACAGGGAGAACAGATCCCATTCCAATTGTCGTCAAATATGATGTCATGGGCATGGGTCGCATGGAAATGGAGGTAAGTTCATCTTGTTAGCTAATTTTTGTTTTAATGGTGTATTTATTTATTTTTTAAATGGTGTATTTAAAATTGATATTAATTCCAAATTCAGATGCTAATACAAGAATACATTTACTAGATAGAATGTAGTTGTAATATTTTTCTTTGAAAATTTAAAAATTTATTTTACAGTCTCATTTAGTGCTGGCTTTGAGGTAGGTAGATGGCAGAAATAATGCCCCTGGTTTTTTGTTTGTTTGTTTTTAATGCCCCTGTTTTAACAGGGGCATAAGGAAGTTGAATGCTTTGCCCAGGATTATGCCACAGAGCAAGACCAGACTTAAAACCCAGTTCCTGGTGCTCATTAGGCAGTGTTTTTCAACTCTGGAAATATTTGCCATTGTAGAAGCTTTGCTCCTGTGTATAGCTGTCATCTGTGATACTTTCTTTTCATTGACTAAAAAATTTTCTCCGTTTACTCCTAATTCTTTGGCATCGAACCTTAAAGTTAAGTCTGTTATCATCAAAAAATGTGCTCATTGGGAACTACCAGCATGAAAGGATTAATTAACTATTTTGCACACATTTTTCTCTGTGGGGTGACAATAAAGAGGTAGCTGAGTAAAATAGGAAGTTTTTATTTTCATGCAATACTGTAGTTGTGTAGATGATTTTTTAATGCTAATTGGGGGTACTTTAGGAATTAAAACTAATTATATCTATTTTTGTTAAGCTTGATTATGCTGAAGATGCTACCGAACGGCGCCGTGTCCTAGAAGTAGAAAAGGAAGACACAGAAGAATTGAGACAGAAGTACAAGGTACTTAAATGAAGCCATTCTTACATATTGGGTGCTCACAGTTCAAGAGATACTCCTTTTGGTGAAAAGGATCTCTGTTGATAACAGCATTTGTTTGACGTTTGGTGATGATTAGTAGTAGGCCTCAGGTTTTTGTTACTTTCCTATACTGCCATTGTAAAAACTATAGGGCTAATACCCACTTCATCAGTCTGTTGGAATGGTGATTATATTGACATTTGAAAACAGAGTGCCAGGTACACAATAGGGAGTAGTAGCAGTAAAAATTATTTAAGAGTCCTTTGAGAACTTGGACCTATTGGCAAACTTTTTGTTTTCCAGTGGATGGATGGTTTTAAGAATAACAAATAGAGAGGCCACCTGGGTGGGTCAGTTGGTAAAGCATCTGACTCTTGACTTCAGGTCAGGTCATGAGATTGAGCCCCAAGTTGGGTTCCATATTGGGCATGGGGCCTGCTTAAGATTCTTAGTCTTCCTCTCCCTTTCATCCCGTGCTTGCTCACTCTTGCTCTTAAAAAAAAAAAAAAAAGAGGGCAGCCTGGGTGGCTCAGCGGTTTAGCGCCACCTTCGGCCCAGGGCATGATCCTAGAGACCCGGGATCGAGTCCCATGTTGGACTCCCTGCATGGAATCTGCTTCTTCTTCTGCCTGTGTCTCTGCCTCTCTCTCTCTCTCTCTCCGTGTCTCTCGTGAATAAATAAATAAAATCTTAAAAAAAAATTTTTTTTTTGAGAACATCAGTATTTTCCTTTTAAAGGGATTAATTACAGAAAACTGCAATTTAGACCATATCGTAAATTAGCTTTCAAATAGACTGACCAAGGAACATGCCTTTCAAGATGTAATATGCTCAGTCTCTACTATAAAATATAAATTTGACTAGTTAAGATTATCATACAGAAACCGATTTTGGTCATGAACCTTAAAGGGGGAAGAGGGAAAAGGGATTTATTTTTAAGAATCTGTTCTATCATAAAAAAATAACTAATATAAAAACTGACAGAATTATAAGGAGAAATATTACATCTACCAAATAGTGGGGGATTTTAATATATCTCTTTAAATAATTGATTTAAAAGTAGAAAAAGGGCAGCCCCGGTGGCGCAGCGGTTTGGCGCCGCCTGCAGCCCGGGGTGTGATCCTGGAGACCCGGGATCGAGTCCCGCGTCGGGCTCCCTGCAAGGGGCCTGCTTCTCCCTCTGCCTGTGTCACTGCCTCTCTCTTTCTCTCTGGGTCTCTATGAATAAATAAATAAAATCTTTAAAAAAAAAAAAAGGTAGAAAAAATTCAGCAAAGACATTTGAAAGGTCTCAGTTAACAGATTTCACCTACTTGTTATATAGAACTGTGAGTCTGATCACTTTGAAAATCAGAAATCTTAAAAATATATGGAACATTTATTTAAATAATATTTTCTACCATAGCCTGGCATCATAAAGTATCAACAGATTTTGAAGAAGTCTAGTTAAACCACAAAGCAATCAATTTTTTAAATAAAGATGATAGAAAAACTCCAGTATGAGAAAATGCCTTTAGTTTTCAATCAGTGAAAGAAAAAAATCTCAATAATTGGAAAATGTTTTGTCTGAAAGATATACATACTACATATCCAAAATTATAGGATAACATAAAGCAGTGTCTTAGGTAATAGTGAATATATATCCTTAAATGCTGTGTTAAAGTAGAAAATGAAGTAAACATTTCTCTTAGGAAGTTAGGAAAAGAATAGCAAAGTGTAGGGGTGCCTGGGTGGCTCAGTGGTTGAGCGTCTGCCTTCGGCTTGGGGCGTGATCCTTGGGTCCTGGGATCAGTCCCACATCAGGCTCCCTGTGGGGAACCTGATTCTCCCTCTGTCTCTGCCTCTCTGTCTCTCATGACTAAATAAATAAAATAATTTTTAAAAAAGAATAACAAAGTAAATCCAAAGAATGTAAAAGTAAAGAAATAATAAAAAACAAAAAGGTAACAGAAATGAAACAAAAAACAAAGCCAAAGTTAGCTGTTTGAGGTACTTGTTGTGGTGATATTAAGAAAGAAAAGAACTTAGAAAACCAGTATCAGTAATGAGAAGACACCATTGCAGATGCAGTAGGCAGCACTAAAAGATAAAAATACTGTGAATAACTTCATGCCATGGAATGCAGAAATTAAGTTTATTATTTATTTTTAAGATATTATTTATTCATGAGAGACACAGAGAGAGACAGAGGCAGAGGGAAAGGCAGGCTCCCCACAGAGAGCCCTATGTGGAACTTGATCCTGGGACCCTGGGATTATGCCCTGAGCCGAAGGCAGATGCTCAACCACTGAGCCACCCAGGTGTCCCAAAAATTAGGCTTAAATGGACAAATTCCTAAGAAATAAAACTTGCTAAAATATACTAAAAATGAAATAGAAAACTTCAGTAGTTTTGTATGTATTATATAAATTGAATGCATAGTACGAAGTCTTTCCATAAAACCCAAATAACTTCACTAGTGAATTCTAGCAAAATTCATACAAGAAATAACTTCAGTCTTAACCAGCAATTTCTAATCTTCCAGATAATTGAAAAGAAAAACTCCCAGCTCATTTCATGAGAAATTAATACCACCTTGATGCTAAATCCTGACAAGGATACTTACATGACACTGATTTATAACACAGATGCAAATCCTAAAACACTAGCAAATACCAGAACCATTTCAGGGTATATCATGACCAAGTTATGCAAAGAATGCAAGATTGATTTAATGTTACAAATGTATATAGTCAATCATATTAGGATATTAAAGGGAAAAAAGCTATATGACCATCTCAATAAATGCAAAAAAAGCATTATATAAAGTTCTACATGCATGCATGATGAAAAGTCTTATTCATATTCTTAAAGAACCCTCTCTAACCATATAGTAATTTTTTTTAAAGATTATTATTTATTTATCTATGAGAGAGAGAGAGAGAGAGGCAGAGTCATAGGTAGAGAAGCAGGCTCCATGCAAGGAGCTTGATGTGGGACTCAATCCCAGGACTAGGACTCCAGGATCAAGCCCTGGGCCAAAGGCAGGTGCTTAAGCCACGCAGGCGTCCCCTCCTTAATCATGTAGAATGCCTACAAAAACCATATACAGGGGATCCCTGGGTGGCGCAGCGGTTTGGCGCCTGCCTTTGGCCCAGGGCGTGATCCTGGAGTCCTGGGATCGAGTCCCACGTCGGGCTCCCGGTGCATGGAGCCTGCTTCTCCCTCTGCCTGTGTCTCTGCCTCTCTCTCTCTCTCTCTCTCTATGGGCTATCATAAATAAATAAAATTTAAAACAAAAACAAAAACAAAAAACCATATACAAGATGTTGATTTTAATTTTTTAAAAATATTTTTAATTAATTAATTTATTCATGAGAGACATACGCAAAGGGAGAAGCAGGCTCCATGCAGGGAGCCCGATGTGGGACTCGATCCTGGGTCTCCAGAATCACGCCCTGGGTCAGAGGCAGGTGCCAAACTGCTGAGCCACCCAGGGATCCCGATTTTAATATTTAAAAGTTGAAAACTCGGGGCACCTGGTGATTCAGTTGGGTAAGTGTCTGTCTGCCTTCAGGTCAGGTCATGATCTTAGTTCCTGGTTTCAATCCCTGAGTCAGCCACTCAGTGAGTAAATAAAAGTTGAAAACTCTCTTTTAGGATGGGGAGATAACAAAGATGCCTGCTCTCATTGTTTCTGTTAAATATTGTGCTTGAGGTCCTAAGCAGCACAGTAAGGTAGATAAGCAGAAACAAAGATATGAGATGAAAGGAAGAGACAAAACTGTTTTTGGTTGTAGGTATGATCACATACATAGATATCTGAAAGAATTTACATATAAATTATATAAATTAGTAAGAGTTTAGCTGGATGCTAGTTTCAAAATCATAAATTTAAATTTATGTATCTATATATCAACAAAAAGAAAATGGACATTACAAATGTATCACCATGCGTAATAGCAAAAAAATTTATGAAGCACCTAGGAATTAGAAGACAGACCATCATATATTTGACCATACATACCATACAATATGATATGATAATCACATCCTTAATAATCTGTTTAAAAGGAAAAAACATAGTTTATACAGTAGTTCAGAGGATTCTTTCTTCTAGCTGTATCTGACTTACGTTTAAAAACGTCCACCTCTTCAAGAGAAATACTCTTGAAGCAGACTAAGCATGGAGGGTATGGGGCTCTATCCCACAACCCTTGAGATCATCACCTGAGCCAGAAACCCAAGAGTTGGACACTTAACTGACTGAGCTACCCAGGTGCCCCACATGTCTGATTTCTTAAGAACAGCTTTACTAGCAATGCTTTTTTTAATCCTTGAAATAGGGGATCCCTGGGTGGCTCAGCGGTTTAGCACCTGCTCCGCCTGGGGTGTGGTCCTGGAGTTCAGGGATCAAATCCCACATCAGGCTCCCTGCGTGGAGCCTGCTTCTCCCTCTGCCTGTGTCTCTGCCTCTCTTTCTCTCTACGTCTCTCCTGAATAAAGAAATAAAATCTTAAAAAAAAAAAATCCTTGAAATATCTTTTATTCTATTTCCAATTTGTTTTTTTGTTTTTTAATAATGCCTGTCTTTTGTCTTTGTGGCACTATTTGTGCCCTTTTTTCTTTTTAAACATATTAATGTTTTAATTTCATAATTTCTTTCAAACCTTCAATTACCTGTAGTACTTGATAAGTGTGTTTCTAGTTTATTGGTTCTCCTTTTTCACAGTGGTTTGTCTCCCTGGGTGGCTTGCAGTTTTGTCATCTCATCATCTTCTGTGGAAGTTTCTTGTATCCTGGATTTTATTTGGAGGGAGTTCTTTTTTTTTTTTTTTAATTTATTTTTTATTGGTGTTCAATTTACCAACATACAGAATAACCCCCAGTGCCCGTCACCCGTTCACTCCCACCCCCCGCCCTCCTCCCCTTCTACCACCCCTAGTTCATTTCCCAGAGTTAGGAGTCTTTACGTTCTGTCTCCCTTTCTGATATTTCCCACACATTTCTTCTCCCTTCCCTTATATTCCCTTTCACTATTATTTATATTCCCCAAATGAATGAGAACATATAATGTTTGTCCTTCTCCGACTGACTTACTTCACTCAGCTGGAGGGAGTTCTTATGAGGTAGTTTCTTTCGTATGTGCCTTTGCTAAAATCTAGGGTCTTTAACTGGTAGACTGGTTTCAAAATGTTAATACCTAAATTAAGGGTTCCTGCTGTGAGTAGAAATTGTAAATCCTTCAATTCCACCAATGACTGGTCTGAAATTCAACCTCTTATACATGACCCTTTCCATTTATACCCTGATACATGGTGAGTTTCATGTTGCTTTCATGGACAGCAGGCAATGATACAGTGTAATTTTTTCTAGTTCCTGTTTCAAGGATAGAGGCAACTCTTTTTTTTTTTTTTTTTAATTTTTATTTATTTTTTAAGTAATCTCTGCACCCAGTGTGGGGCTCAGATTTACAACCCTGAGATCAAGAGTTGCATGCTCTATGGCTGAGCCAACCAGGTACCCCATGGAGACAACTATTTATATCTCTGAACTTTTCACAAGGAGAACTTAATAGCGTCATCTTCAAGCATCTACGGATTGCCCTGCCTTGAGCTCAACTACATATTAAATTTTGTACTTTTGTGTGTGTGTGTTTTAAATATGTTATTTATTTATTCATGAGAGACACAGAGAGAAAGAGAGGCAGAGATACAGGCAGAGGGAGAAGCAGGCTCCTCACAGGGAGCCTGATGTGAACTCGATCCCAGGACTCCAGGATCACACCCTGAGCTGAAGGCAGGCGCTAAACTGCTGAGCCACCCAGGGATCCCATTTGTGTGCGGTTTTTAAGATTTTATTTATTTATTTGAGAGAGAGTAAGAGAGCATGGGGGAGGGGGAGGGGCAGAAGGAGAGGGACAAGCAGACTCCCTGCTGAGCAGGAAGCCTGACATGGGGCTTCATCCTAGGAGCCTGAGTTAGGCCCCCTGTGTGTTTTATTTTTATCCAGAAGTGTAAAATGGTGAAATCTTCCTCCTCTTCCTTTTTTCCTTTCCTATTCTCTTCTCCCTGCCCTTTTCTTTTCTTTCTTTTCTTTTCTTTTTTTTTTTTTTTTTTAATTTATTCATGAGAGAGACACAGAGATAGAGAGAGGCACAGACACAGGCAGAGGGAGAAGCAGGTTCCACGCAGGGAGCCCGATGTGGGACTCGATCCCAGGTCTCCAGGATCACACCCTGGGCCGAAGGCAGGCGCCAAACTGCTGAGCCACCTGGGCTGCCCTCCCTGCCCTTTTCTTTATGCACTGTTCAACCCATTTAGGCTGGGTTTAGCACTTTTCATGGAACCACTTTATTTAAGGCCACAAAATACCTCTACTTGCTAAATCCAGTAGATATTTTAAAATTCTTATCCCATATTCTGTTTCCTGGCAGCATTGAATACAATTGACCATTCTGTTCTATTTAAAACATTTTCTTTTCTCTTGCTTTTGAAGATTTCATACTCTCCTAGATTCCTCCTTCCCATCTCCCTTGCTGCTTCTGTATAGATTCCTTTGTTGGTCCCTTGTTTTCGCCATGAACTTTAGATGTTGGAGTTCTTCATATTCAGACCTGGGCCCTATTTTTCTGTCTAAACACTGTCCTTAGGCCCTGAATGGTTATGACACTATGTTTCCTCATCTTTCACAGGGTTCTTTTCTATCCTTTAGGACTCAGCTTAGAAACCTTCCCTCATCACTCAGTTTATTTTTTTAAACATTTTATTCATTTATTCATGAGAGACAGAGAGAGGCAGGGACACAAGGAAAGGGAGAAGCAGGCTCCATGCAAGGAGCCCAACGTGGGACTCGATCCCGGAACTTCAGGATCATGCCCTGGGCTGAAGGCAGGTGCCAAACCGCTAAGCCACTCAGGGATCCCCATCACTCAGTTTAAATAAATCCTCCACTCTGCCTTATTCTCTTGCAACACTGTCTTTAATTATTTCTAATTATAAAGTTTTGTTTGTTCACTTGTTTATATAGTCTGATTACTGTACGGGCAAAAATGGCCTTGAGGGGAGAGACTGCACATATTTATTGCCAGTATACTGTACCAGCATGATGCCTAGCACATAAATACTCAATAAGTATGTGTTGAATAAAATTCTTTGAAATAAAGAGAAGAGCCAGATTTGTTTGGTTTACTGTCAGAAATAGAAATATTGTAAAGAATATGTTGTTTTCAAGTCAAAGTAAATAATAAATGAAATAGCTGAGTAATTCACAGCCTCTTAAGATAATGCATTATGTTTTGAGGCTCTTTGTACTAAAATTTTTTCTCATTTGAACTCTTTGCATTAGGTAGAACAAGAATTACTTATCCCCATTTTATTGATTGAATTCATAGAAATCTTGTCAACTCTGAACTGTATTATTTATGAAACCTTTCCCCTTCCTGCTTGTTATTAATTTATTTCACTATATTTATTCTTCACCTTCACATGACCTTGGAACCTTGATGTTAGTAACTTAGACTGTCCTTAATTTGCACTTCTCAAGCACCACAGATTTTTTTACTTCCCTCAACACTTTGATCCCATCTTTTTTCTTCCTAATCCTTGTGTCATAGCTACTTACTACTTACCAAAAGCCTATCTCCCCATTCAGTACAAATACTTGCATTTCTACATCTTTACTATAGTGCAGTATGAGACTGGTTCTGATTCACTGGGCTTCCAGAACTGCCAGATAATCCTTTCATATGTAATTTCCTGCTTAGTCCCCTCATTCTTTTTTTTTTTTTTTTTTAATTCATGAGAGACAGGGAGAAGCAGGCTCTATATAAGAAGCCCGACATGGGACTCGATCCCAGGACTCCAGGATCACGCCCTGGGCCAAAGGCAGGCGCTAAACCGCTGAGCCACCCAGGGATCCCCTCAGCTTTCTTTCTTAAGCATTTGTTCTCAGGCCCTCATCTTCCCTTAGCCACCCCTTGTCCTTCTTCCACCTTCCCTTACCCCTAATAGAAAATTTAACAAAGAAAATTTAGACCATCAGGTGAGAGTGCATCATCTGCCTATAATATCCACATTGGACCCACATATTCCTGTCCTTAAGTATTTCTCCTGCTTTACCAGTTGTCAAAGCATAATTCCTACCTATGAATTCTAGATCCTAGATCTCTATCTTATGAAAGGACTTTATATCTCTGTAAAGGTGTAACCTTGGCAGCCTCTCTTATTATTCGCTCTTTTCCTATCACCAGTAAACATGCTCACACATTTGTGGGAAAAGAGAACCACTAACAAAAAAAGAAAACTGTTGCCTCCCACTCTCTGTAGCCACCATTTTCTCTATTTACATAAATTTAGAACTAAACTTCTTAAGTAGTCTTGGGATGCTTGGGTGGCTCAGTTGTTTAAGTGTCTTTGTCTGCCTTTGGCTCAGGTCATGGTCCTCGGATGTCCTGGAATCAGTTAAGCATCCAGCTCTTGGTTTCAGCTCAGGTCATGCATGATCTCAGGGTCCTGAGTTTGAACCCTGCTTTTGGCTTGGCGGGGAGCCTGCTTGGAATTCTGCCCCCCCCCCCCGCCCCCGCCTCTGCCCCTCCTGCTTGTTCTCTCTCTCTTTCTCTCTTTCAAATTTATTTATTTGATAATAAATAAAAAAGGAAAAAAAAATGAGAGTCTTGCTTATTGCTGCTTTGTAGTAAGGTTTGCATTGGGAAGTGTGCATCCTTCCTATTTTATTCGTTTTCAGGATTGTTTTGGCTAGTCTTGATCCCTCCCAATTCTGTATGAATTTTAGAATCAGTTTGTCAATTTCTACAAAAAAGTCAGCTGGGATTCTAATAAGGATTATGTTGAATCTGAATCTGTAGGTCAGTTTTGGGAGTATTAACAATGTTAAATCTTCCAATCCATGAACACAGGATGTTTTTCCATTTCTTTAGATCTTCTTTAATTCTCTCAATATTTAAGTGTTGTACTTCTTTTGTTAAATTGAATCCTAAATATTATTTTTTAAATGCTTTTGATTTTCATATATTGATCTTGTATTTTCTGCAACTTTGTTAAACTTATTTATTAGCTCTAATAGTTTTTTTTGTGTGAATCCTTTAGGACTTATTACATATCATATTATCTGTGAATACAGATACTTTTACTTTCTTCTTTCCAATCTAGATGCCTATTTTTTCCCTAATTGCCCTGCCTAGAACTTTCAGTATAGTATTACGTAGAAGTGGCAAAAGCAGATATCTCCATTCTGATCTTAGAGTGGGATCAGGCTTTTGGTATTTAACCTTTAAGTATATTAGCCAGGGGTTTTTCACTGATATCCATATCAGATTGAGGAAGTTTCCTTCAATTTGTAGTTTATTGAGTGTTTTTGTCATGAAAAGGTATTAGATTTTGTTGAATGCTTTATTTTTTACATCTATTGAAAAAATAAGGATTCCCCCCCTTTAATATGGTGCATCACATCATTTTTATGTATTGAACCAACTTTGCATTCCTCAAATAAGTCCTACTTGGTCATAGTGTATAATCCTTTTAATATACTGCTGGGGGATCCCTGGGTGGCGCAGCGGTTTGGCGCCTGCCTTTGGCCCAGGGTGCGATCCTGGAGACCCGGGATCGAATCCCACATCGGGCTCCCGGTGCATGGAGCCTGCTTCTCCCGCTGCCTATGTCTCTGCCTCTCTCTCTCTGTGACTATCATAAATAAAAATTTAAAAAATAATAATAATAATATACTGCTGGATTTAGTTTGCTAGCATTTTGTTGAAGATTTTTGCATCTATATTCATAAGAAATATGAATTTGTAGTTATAGTTTGTAGTTTTCTTGTGAAGTGTTTTTATAAGGGTAATACTGGTCTCATATAGTGATTCAGGAAATGTTATCTCTTATTGACACCCACCTTTTCCCCCTAAGGTTTTATTTATTTTAAAGAGCAATAGAGAGCTCAGAGGGGTAGGAGCAGAGGGAGAGTGAGAGCGGGAGCAAGAATCCCAAGTGGACTCTGCACTGAGCACAGAGCCTGATGCGGAGCTTGATCTCAGGACCCTGAGGTCATGACTTGAGCCAAAACCAAGAGTCAGAGTCAGACGCCTGACTGAGCCACCCAGGTGCCTGTTGTCCTTTACTTTTTAAAATGGTTTTACAATCTGTTTTGTATCCCTAAACATGTATTGTTTAATTTTACATGGTTTTTAACCTTATATAAATGGAAACCTATTTCCTAGTATACATGTATGAATTTCTCCAGAGTGTGGCTTTTGTTTTTATTATTTTGTTACTTTAAGTAGTTCTACCTATGTATTTTTCCTGACTGCAGCTACACTTGACACCTGTATATATTGATAAATAATGTAGTCATTATCATTTTTCCTCTAGAAATTCTGTGATTTCAGATTTATAGAAAAACCTTTAAAAATATTAGTTCCTAGTTTTATTTTACTGTATTCATATATGTTGCTTTATATTATCTCTTCTTGGAATTTATTACAGTTTCTTCTATAGCCTAATATGGTCTTTTTTTGAACATTCTATGAGTATTTTAAAAGGTGTGTTCCCTGAGATCCCTGGGTGGCGCAGCGGTTTAGCGCCTGCCTTTGGCCCAGGGCGCGATCCTGGAGACCTGGGATCGAATCCCACGTCGGGCTCCCGGTGCATGGAGCCTGCTTCTCCCTCTGCCTATGTCTCTGCCTCTCTCTCTCTCTGTGTGTGTGTGTGTGTGTGTGTGTGTGACTATCAGAGATAAATTTTAAAAAATAAATAAAAAAAAATAAAAGGTGTGTTTCCTGTTTTCAAGCCACACAACTTAATAGATCAAGGTGTTCTATGTCCTTGTTAATTTTTATCTTTTTAATCTGTCATTAAATGAGAGATGATTTGAGTCTCCTTACTTTAATAAATCTCCTCTAATTTCTCCATGAATGTTGCTGCTAGATTATGATATTAAAATTTTTAGATACCATGAGTTGCCATCATTGACATTATAAAGTGCCTTTATCTTGTTTAAAGCTTTATAGTGTAATCTGTACCTCGAGTGAAAGTAAGACCTTATTCCTGCTTTCATTCTGTGTATATTGCCTTGTATATCTTTGGGTTTTGGGGGGTTTTTTGGTATGTTTTTTAAAAAAGATTTGTTTATTTATTTTAGAGAGACCCAGGTGGAGATAGAGGGGGAGAGACAGAAAGAATCTCCAGCAGACTCCCTGCTGAGTGAAAAGCCCGCCACAACACAGGGCTTCATCCAGTAATGCTGAGACCATGATCTGAGCTGAAATCAAGAGTTGGTTGAGCGTCAGACTGAGCCACCAGGCGCCCCCCCGCCTTTATTTTATTCAGTCTTTCTGAATGATGTTGTTCTGGATGTGTGTCTTATAATCATCATGGACTTGGGTTTTGCTTTATGATACAATATGAAAAAATTTTCTTTTCTTTTTTTTTTTTAAGATTTTATTTATTTATTCATGATAGTCACACACAAAGAGAGAGAGGCAGAGACACAGGCAGAGGGAGAAGCAGGCTCCATGCAGGGAGCCCGACACGGGACTCCATCCCGGGTCTCCAGGATTGCGCCCCGGGCCAAGGGCAGGCGCCAAACCGCTGCGCCACCCAGGGATCCCACAATATGAAAAAATTTTAATGAATTAACTGTGTATATATTTTTTAAGAAATCTCTCAAACTCACCACCCCAAGATCAAGAGTCATATGCTTAACTGACTGAACCAGCCAGCTGCCCCAATTTTTATGTTTTATGTGACAGATAAGTTTGGTTTATTTTATATTACACCTTTTTCTTTTTCTTTTTTTTTCTTTTATTAAGATTTATTTATTTATTTATTTATTTATTTATTTATTTATTTATTTATGATAGACACAGAGAGAGAGAGAGGCAGAGACACAGGAGGAGGGAAAAGCAGGCTCCATGGCAGGAGCCCAACACGGGACTCGATCCCGGGACTCCAAGATCGCACCCTGGGCCAAAGGCAGGCGCCAAACCACCAAGCCACCCAGGGATCCCCATATTACACCTTTTTTAAGGTCCCTGACTCTGTGGTATAGATATAGATGGATTGTATTTTTGTTGTAGTTACCTCTTTAAAAAAAAATTTTTTTTTTAAATTTATTTATTCATGAGAGACAAGAGAGAGTGAGGCAGACACAGGCAGAGGGAGAAGCAGGCTCCACAAAGGGAACCCGATGTGGTACTAGATCCCGGCCTTCAGGATCACACCTGAGGCTGAAGGTGGCGCTAAACCTCTGAGCCACCCGGGCTGCCCAGTAGTTACCTTTAATTTAATAAAATTACCCTTTGTTCTCTTTTTTTAAGAGTGTCCATTATTTTTGTACTGTTAGAAGCATCAGGTTAACTTGCTTTCCTCTTCTTATTTCCTTTCATTTCATCTACCAGCTAATGCTAATAAATACACTCAGTATGTAGCATACAATTAAATATGGGTTATAATACTTATAATACTTTCAGCTTTGAATAAAGTTCTTTTTACTTTTTTTTTTTTTAATTTTTTTTTTAATTTTTTTATATTTATTTATGATAGTTACAGAGAGAGAGAGAGGCAGAGACACAGGCAGAGGGAGAAGCAGGCTCCATGCACCGGGAGCCTGATGTGGGATTCGATCCTGGGTCTCCAGGATCGCGCCCTGGGCCAAAGGCAGGCGCCAAACCGCTGCGCCACCCAGGGATCCCTCTTTTTACTTTTATTACAAATGCAATAATAAGCAAAACTCTAATTCCCATTTGCCTCTACCTACTGTTTTTTTCCCCTAGATTAATTATTTATTTATTTATTATTTATTTATTTATTTATTTATTTATTTATTTATTTATTGTCAACGGGGGCGGGGGGGCAGAGACACAGGCAGAGGGAGAAGCAGGCTCCATGCAGGGAGCCCGACGTGGGACTCCATCCTGAGTCTCCAGGATCACGCCCTGGGCTGCACCCAGGTGGCGCCAAACCGCTGCACCACCGGGGCTGCCCTACCTACCCTGTTTTATAATAGTTGATTCCATTTCTATTTTGTGAGGCGTATAGCATGTACCTTCTGATCTCTGACACACTGCTTACTATCCCCTTTCTCTGAACCTCAACTCTATGTATAAATATATTCAAAGCCTGCCAGTCCTTTTGCTGAGTCTTTTCCTCATGATTTCCTACAGTTGATATCCCAATAACTTCTTTAAAAAGGATTGTGCAAATAATATTTCCTCAATTATTTTTGTATGGTGAGAAATATTTATGAAATAGTCAATGACATTTTAAGAACAAATATGTGCTTTAAAGTTGCCGGGGTGGGGGTGCCTGGGTGGCTCAGCAGTTGAGCATCTTCGGCTCAGGGCATGATCCTGGAATCCTGGATTGACTCCTACATCGGGTTTCCTGCAGGGAGCCTACTTCTCTCTTTGCCTATGTCTCTTCCTCTCTCTTTGTGTCTCTCATGAGTAAATAAAAAAAAAAATAAAATGGTCTCGGGTAGATAGTGCCGTTGAGAAGAAGCAAATTCAGACTTCGCTAGAGCAACTTTAAGCATCAAAGAACTTCTGGATAAAACCCCCCAAAATAGGAGATCATAGTCATAAACCCGACTGAGAAACTAGACGTTATGGGCTAAAGTTAGCCAGGGAGGGGAGAAAAAGAGCAGAATCAGACCCCTTAAGGCTGAAGATACTGGAATTGTCAGCTCGGATATAGCATATAAAAAAGCATATTAGATAATGTTTAAAGAAATAGGGGAGGCGCCTGGGTGGCTCAGTGGTTGAGCACTCGCCTTCAGCTCAGGACATAGTTCTCTGGAGTCCTGGGATTGAGTTCCGCATTGGGCCTCCTGCATGGAGCCTGCTTCTCCTTCGGCCTATGTCTCTGCCTCTTTCTGTCTCTCTCATGAATAAAATAAATCTTTAGGGAAAAAAAAGAAAAGAATTGAGATTATGAGTAAAGGGCAAGAAACTGTATAAAACCTCAATGAGAGGATTTAATAGCAGATTACACAAAGCTAAATGTTAAGCTATAATACATGTGAAGAAATACCCAGAATGTAGCAAAAAGAGAAGAGAGAGGGCAAGAAAGAAAGATAAATGGAAAATATGTGAAAGAGTTTCAGTTAGATGATAAAAAATGAGAAGCTCTAATATGTTAGTTTTAGAAAGAAAAAGTAGGGCAGAGGCTCAAAGAAAAGATTCCAGAATTGACGAAAAACACATTTCAGATTTAGTAAGCCTAATAAATCTCAAGCAAGAAAAAAAAAAGTTTATACATAGTCACAGTCTGGCAAAACTATACAATAATAACAAAAAACATAATCTTCAAAGAATTGTTGCAGTAACAAAGAAGTCAAAATACAAAGTTGATTCTATTAGCGTGTAATGGAATCTTAAATGTACTTAGAGCAAACAATAATCATCCTAGAATTGTACACACAGCAAAAATGTCTTTTAAGATTAGAGATAAAAGTAGATAAATTTTCAGGTAGAAAATTTTGCCACCAAAAGACTAAAAGAAATTTTAAAGAACATACTTTAGGAAGGAGGAATGTGATTCCTATTTAGAGACCTGAAGTAGAAGGAAGAATCTCTTACAAAACAGTATTTAAGTGAGAGAGGTGTTGTGTTTTATTTAATCCAGTCCTCTGATCTCTCTTTTGGAAGAATAAATCTTTTTAGAAGCCTTTGAAATGAGACTTCTCTTTAGATCTGTTAACTAGAAGTATCTACTAACTGTGAGACTAATGTATGCACCTTTGCTGTAAAGGGTTAACAAGTCATCACTTACTCCTTTCCTTTTCTCATTCTTCTGTACTACCTTTAGCAAATGAATACACAATTGACCCTTGAACAACACAGGGGTTAGGAGCATGATCCTCCCATAGTCAAAAATCTGTGATAACTTTTGATTCCCTCAAAAACTTACTTAGTTAAAGCCTACTGTTGGCCAAAAGTCTTAAGCAATAACAGCACCACTGGTTAACACATATTTTATATGTTATATGTATTATATACTGTATTCTTATAATAAAGTAAGCTAGATAAGCAAATATTAAAATCATAAGAGAAGATACACTTAAAAGTATTTGTTGATAATATGTTTGTCATCTGTTTAGAAGATGAGCCATCTGTCAGTACCTGCATCAATATTGTCTTATTTGATATAAAACACTGTAGATGTTATACTTATTACTAATACTAGACATCAAAAATGAAAAGATAGGGGCGCATGGGTGGCTCAGTCGGTTAAGTGTCTGCCTTCGGCTCAGGTCATGATCCTGGGGACCTGGGATCAAGCCTGTCAAATGTCATTTACCTTATTGCTATTTAAGGATAGTCTACCCACTTCCATACTAGTCTTGTGCATGATGTCCCACATAATACTCAGGCGATGATGACACAAAAACATCTCACACAATTTTTGCTATATAGTTACTGGATTTTCACAAAAAGACACGAGATAAGTTTATTAACTGTACAGCATGATGGTTATATACTATTCATTAAGTGGAAGTGGATTATTTTAAAGGTCTTCATCCTCATTGTCTTCACATTGAGGAGGAAGATGAGGGATGTGTGGAGGATGTAGAAAAGAAAAGCAGCTGGCACACTTAGTGTAACTTTAAAGAAACATTGTCATTATTTTTATGTGACTTTTTGCTTTTTCATTTTTTAAAAATATGTCACTAGGGCACATGTGTGGCTCAGTCAGTTGGGCTTCTGCCTTTGGTTTGGGTTGTGGTCTTGGGGTCCTGGGGTTGGCCCTGTGTTGGACTCCCTGCTTGAGGAGGAGTCTGCTTCTCTTTCTCTCTGTTCATGCGTTTTCTGTCTCTCTCAAATAAAAATCTTTTTTAAAAAATGTTTCTAGGGGATCCCTGGGTGACTTAGTAGTTTAGCGCTTGTCTTCAGCCTAGGGCGTGATCCTGGAGTCCCAGCATCGAGTCCCACATCGGGCTCCCTGCGTGGAGCCTACTTCTCTCTCTGCCTGTATCTCTGTGCCTCTCTCTCTCTCTCTCTCTCTCTGTCTCTGTCTCTCATGAATAAATAAATAAAATATTTTTTAAATGTTTCTATACATAGCCTTCTATTTGCTGTAATTTCGGTGTCCATATCATAGACGGGTCCATGTGGCAGAAGTCGTCAACGCAGTCTTGAATAATCAGAACCCATCTTCCAGATAGTGTACTGTCAATTTGTTTTCTGGCACTGCTGCTTCTGCATTTGCTTCCTTATTGTCTGTCACTGGCTTGGAAGCATTTGTCTCGTGTTAATTCCTCTGGTGTGGTATCTTTTAGCTCTTGAATTTAAGATCTGTATCTTGAAACCCTTCTCCTACCACCACCTTTTTTTCTCCCATATCTACAATTTCTTTCACGATTTCCTTCATTGGCTGTATTGTAAATCCTGTGAAGTAACACACCACATCTGGACACAGTTTTCTCCAGCAGGAATTTATTGTTGGGGCTTTTAAGGTTTTCAGGGCTTTTTCTGTAACAACAGTGGCGTCTTCAGTGGTATAATCCTTCTAGACTTTCCTGATCTCATTTTGGAGGTTCTTCCATAGTGTTGACGGTGCTTTCTATAGTGTTTTGTGTATAATGGAATTGAGCCCCACATCAGGCTTCAAGCTCAGTGGGGAATCTGCTTCTCTCTCCCTCTCTACGCTTCCCTGCTTGTGTTCTCTCTCCCTCTCTCTCTCTCTCTCTCTCTCCCTTCCTTTATTAAAAAAAAAAATTTTTTTTTTTGTGGGACACCTGGGTGGCTCAGTGGTTGAGTCTGCCTTCGGCCCAGGGCGTGATCCTGGAGTTCCAGGATTGAGTCTCATGTCGGGTTCCCTGCATGGAGCCTGCTTCTCCCTCTGCCTGTATCTCTGCCTCTCTCTCTCTCTTTCTCTCTCTCTCTCTGTCTCTCTGTCTCTCTGTCTCTCATGAATGAATAAATAAAATCTTTTTTTAAAAATTAAAAAAAAATTTGTTCAGGCAGTTAACCTTTCTCCTCAGTGACTTTCTTAAGAGCGTCTGGGAACTATCTGCTCCTCTTAGTTGGTAGAAGCCGCTTTTCCTGTTATCTTGACATTTTTCAGCCAAACCTCTTTGTAAAATTATCAGACCATTCTTTTGCTGGCATTTAATTCTCCAGCTTTAGACCCTTCACCTTTTGCTGTACGTTGTTGTGTAATCCCTTTGATTTTTTGGAACATTACCAGAGTCTATACATATTCCTTTCTAATAGCAATCCTAAACCCACAAAAAATTTGCATTTTCAATATGAGATTAAAAGATTTTGCATAAAATGGGGTGCCTGGGTATTTCAGTCGGTTAGTGTCCAACCCTTGATTTTTGGCTCAGGTCATGATCTCAGGATTGTGAGATTGAGCTCCACATTGGTCTCTGTGCTGGGTGTGGAGTCTGTTTAAGATTGTCTCTCTCCTTCTCCTCCTGCCCCTCCCTTTCCCCAACCCCCTAACTCCCCCTCTCAATGAATGAATGCATGGTTTTACACAAAAAGTGCAAGATTTTTGCACCTGCTAATATAGCTGCAGCAACAGCTTCATGGATTTCCTTTTCTTTTTCTTTTCTTTTCTTTTTTTTTTCCCCCCACAGTGGTCCTTACACTTATATTTGAAGATTCATCTATCTTGAAATGGCAGGTAGCCATTGTTGCAGATTTGAATCTATGGTCTATATCAAGCAATTGCTTGTGAGCACTTCCAGTGTCACTGATGGCACTTTCTATGGGTCCTGTGGTGTGATTCAAGGTTTACAATTTTGCACTAAACATGATGAAAAAATACAAAAGAAGTGGGAGAGATCACTTTTTATTGCAATACCAAATTTGCTAGAGAGCAGAACTGCTCATGCAGATGATTAGCATCACACAACTATGTAAGTGGATACTAGAGCTCACCCCAGTAGCAACAAGAGATGACCTTAAATTAAATTGTTACTATAGTACAGCATGTACTACAGTTAATTTTATGCAATTATGATTTAATACATTATCTTTACATTTGTTTACACTTCTCCCTGCCACTGGTGCCTTAAAGATCTGTAAGTGTAAGTTTTGATAAACTATAACTTTTTTTTCTTTTTCCTTTTTTTCCTTTTCTTAAAGTAGGCTCTATGCTCAGTGTGGAGCCCAGCTCAGGGCATGAACTCATGACCCTGAGATCAAGAGTCAGATGCTTAGCTGAGTGAGCCACCCAAATGCCTTTAAATTTTAATTTTTAAGATTTTATTTATTTACTCATGAGAGACAGAGCAAGAGAGAGAGAGAGCGAGCGATTCAGGCAGAGGGAGAAGCAGGCTCCACACAGGAAGCCCGATGTGGGACTCAATCCCAGGACTCCAGGATCATGCCCTGGGCCAAAGGCAGGCACTAAACCACTGAGCCACCCAGGGATCCCCCTAAATTTTAATTTAACTTTTTATAATAGATTTATATATATTTTATGGTAGTAAAAGATAAATTAGTATCTACATGTATTTTATGCATTAACGATATACTGTTTAATTTTTAAAATATTTTTAGACTATAATAGTCTGTGGTCTAGTATAAACCAAACTACGTGGTTTATCTGTTTTTTCAAATTGTTACAAATCTCCAAAATATATATATTAGAAAAAATTCTCATATAACCAGATCCATGCAGTTCAAAACCATGATGTTCAATGTTCAGCTGTACTTAGCTTGTTTTGGTGTCTAGTTTTTAAGTGGAACTGCTGAGGCAAATTGGACCACCTTTTTTTGGGTCAGTCTTAGAGTTTTGAACCAAAACCTCATAAAGATCAGTGGATAACCAACATATCTATGTTGGCTTTTCAGATTAGCAGTGCAATTTATGTAGAGAATAGCCTCTTAATATTTAACTTCATAATTGGCCATGGTCTCAAGTAATGCTTTTTGCCTTAAAGTCTAAAAAAGATGGAGCTCATGGCTGGCTCAATCAGCAGAGCATGCAATTCTTTTTTTATTTTATTTTATTTTTTTTTTAAGATTTTATTTATTCACGAGAGACACAGGCAGAGGGAGAAGCAGGCTCCCTGCAGGGAGTCCGATGTGGTACTCGATCACGCCCCGGCTGAAGGTGGCAGGCGCTAAACCGCTGAACCACCCAGGGAACCCTCTGGCAGTTTTTTAGTATATTTATGTTTCTGGTGATTACTTATCAGTCTATCTTTTTACTTCTATTTTCCTGATTTTTCTGGTCTGTCTTAGTTTTATAAAATTGAAGTTTTCTTACCTTTTTCCCCCCTTTACTCTTTCTATTCTAATAATTACTTTTGGAATTTTAATATAAATTATGCTTATTTTTTAACAAAGTCTAACAAAGTTTAAAGTTAACTCTATCTCAATTAGTAGAACTCTAGAACACTTAAACTTTGAATTCCCTCTTTTGTTATACTTGGCTGTGTCAGCTAGCATTTTGCTTTTATCCTTTTTCAGTCCTGTAAACTAGGTGTTTTTGTTATTATATATGTAATATATATGTTTATATAATAAGTATATATTTATTCTATATTTATAATAAATATATATTTATTGCCTACCATTTACTTTGAGATTTCAGACCTTTTCACTGATGTCATTTTCCTTCTTCCCTAAAATACATTCTTAAGGATACAGTGACTTTCAGGTCTACAGTAAGAAATAGGTTTAATATTGCAACCATTTAGAACTGAAACAAAAGTTTTACAAGACAGTATTTACCCTTATGTGAAATACACTCCATATTTTACTATTTTTCCCCTTTTTCATGCCTATTATACTCTTCTAAATGTTAATGTTGTGACCCATTGGTGAGTCAAAACCTGTGATTTCAGAAATACTGCTTTAGGAAGGTTTTTTTTAATGAATCTTTTTGGCTGGTAAAACTATCTGGAAATGCCTTCGTTTCTTCAACTCTGAAAAATAGGTCATTTTGGTATACAACAAATAAAATATATTTTCTCTCAGCACACTGAAGCACACTGTCTTCTAGCTTCTGTTACTTTTTAATCTGTCAATCTGATTGTGGGTGATCTTTAATTTTTTTCTTGATATTTTATGATTTGATGGTCTTTGGTCCCTTTGTAGGTTCACTGCAGTGTGCCTAGGCGCGTATTTTTATTTGGTCTATGTGGTGTACGTTGTGCTTCCTGTATCTGTTGAGTTATGTCTTACTAGTTTGGAAAAATCCTCAGCCTTTGTATCTTCAATTATGTTTCTCATCTATGCTCTATTCTCTTTCTGGGATTCCAGTTATACTCATGTTAATATAATTATTCTCCATGGCTCCTTAAGCCTCTTTTTCATATTATGTTTCTTTGTCCCTGTGCCATTCTAAGTAATTTCAATCTGTTTTACCTCTTTATATTACCTCTTTTTATTTTATTTTATTTTTTTATATTACCTCTTTTTAAAATTGAGATATAATTTATATACTATAAAATTCACCTTTTAAAGGTGTCCATTTGTTTTTAATATATTTCATAAGTTTGTGCAACCATTGCTACAGTCTAATTCCGGAACATTTTTACCTCCCTACTATATTTTTTAAAAATTTATTATTACTATCTTTTTTTTTTTTATCAAGTTGGCTCCGCGCCCAGCACAGAGCCTGAGGTGGGGGCTTAAACTTAAAACCCTGAGATCGAGACCTAAGCTGAGATCAAAAGTGAGAGACACTTATTAACTGACCAAGCCACCCAAACACCCTCTTACACATATTGAGCTGTATTTGGTCTGTGTTTTTATTATTTATTTATTTATTTATTTATTTATTTATTTATTTATTTATTTTTAAGATTTTATTTATTTATTCATGAGAGACACAGAAAGAGAAAGAGGCAGAGACACAGGCAGAGGGAGAAGCAGGCTCCATGCCGGGAGCCCGATGTGGGACTCGATTATGGGTCTCCAGGATCAGGCCCTGGGCTGCAGGCGGTGCTAAACCGCTGAGCCACCGGGGCTGCCCTGGTCTGTGTTTTTAATCTATCATCTGACTAGCTGAATAATTTTTTCATTTCTTTTTTACAATTAGGTTTCTTAGTTATAAAAGTCTCATTTAGTTCTTTCTGCAGTCTGCCTAGGTTTTTGTTTTGTTTTGTTTTGTTTTGTTTTGTTTTGTTTTGTTTTGTTTTGAAGTAGGCTCCACGCCCAACATAGGGCTTCAAACTTAAAACTCTCAGATTAAGTTGCATATTCTACCAACTGAGCCAGCCAGGCACCTCTAGGGTTTTTTTGTTTCAAAGATTTTATTTAGGGGCTCCTGAGTGGCTTAGTTAAGTGTCCCCCTTCCTCTCAGGTTGTGATCCCAGGGACCTGAGTTAGTATTAGTTGGGCTTTCTGCTGAGCAGTAAGCCTGCTTCTCTGCTTCTTCCTCTGCCTGCTGCTTCTCCTGCTTGTGCTTTCTCTCTGTGTCAATAAAATCTTTAAAAAAGATTTTATTTATTTATTAAAGACTTTATCTGAGAGAGGGCAAGAGAGTAAGCACACGAGCATGGGAGAGGGGCAGAGGGAGAGGCATACTCCTCATTGAGCAGGGAACCCGTTGCAGGGCTCTATCCCAGGTCTCTGGGATCATGACCTGAGCTGAAGGCAGATGCTTAATTGACTGAGCCACCCAGGCGTCCCTAAAGATTTTTTATAAAAGAATTTTATTTTATTTTTTTTTAAGATTTTTATTTATTCATGAGAGACACACACACAGAGAGGCAGAGACACAGGCAGAGGGAGAAGGAGGCTCCATGCAGGGAGCCCGATGCGGGACTCGATCCTGGGTCTCCAGGATCAGGCCCTGGGCTGAAGGTGGCGCCAAACCGCTGAGCCCCCCCCCCCCCCCCCCGGGCTGCCCAAGAAATTTATTTTTAAGCAATTTGTACACCCAACATGGGGCTTGAATTCACAAGCCCAAGATTGAAAGTCACGTGCTCTACCAACTAACCCAGCCAGGTGCCCCTACGGTCTGCCTGGTTTTTTAAATATGTTTTATGTTTGCTCATTGTTGTAATCCCATTTTATATTTTAAACATTTTATAGTTGCTTTATATTCTATAACAGACTATTCCAATATTTGAGATTTGGGGCACCTAAATCCATTGCTTGTTTCCTATGATTCTCACTTGTAGATAGACTTATTTTCTTTCATGTGTAGTAATCTTTGATTGTAACCCCTGTTTTCTTGGTCTTAATCTAGGAAAATGTTAAAGGGCTAAAATGAAGGATGCTTTCTGGGAGTATTTTTTATTCCCTCTGCAAAGACACAGAGGTCCTTGGGTACTCTCTAGCCCACTTACAGATCCTTTCGTTTATTAATGAGGCTTCTCTGGTCTAGCTCCCCCATCTTACTCAAACACCAAGCCTAAAAACAAACAAACAAACAGACAAAAAAAAAAAAAACGCCAAGCCTCAGTGTCACCATATGTCCTAAGGAGAGCCCTTGCCCATCACAGCCCTGATTTTAGTTTGAGGTGATGATTGCTTTGTTTTGTTTTTTATTGCCTCTTTTATGGATTATACTTCTGTTGTTTCTACAGTGCAATAAAAATTGTGTTTTGGCGTGCCTGGATGTCTCAGTTGGTTGAAGTGTCCAACCTTGATCTCAGCTCAGTTCTTTTTTTTTTTTAAGATTTTATTTATTTATTCATGACAGAGAAAGAGACAGAGACACAGGCAGAGGGAGAAGCAGGCTCCATGCAGGGAGCCTGACATGGGACTCATTCCCAGGTCTCCAGGATCACATCTCGGGTTGAAGGTGGCACTAAACCGCTGGGCCACCGGGGCTGCCCTCAGCTCAGTTCTTGATCTCAGGGTTGTGAGTTCAGGTCCCTCATTGGGCATCACGGTGAATGTGGAACCTACTTTTTTTTAAATTGTGTTTTTTATTTCTGGTTGGTTGGGTGTTTTATTTATTTCTTTTAGCCAAGGGTAGGAGTAGGGGATGCCACCATAATGCCAAAAGGCAAAGTAAAATTAAACTCCTCTTGAGGGTACTTGAGTAGTTCAGTTGGTTGAGGTCTGATTGTTGGTTTTGGCTCTGTTCATGTTATCAGGGTCCTAGAATCAAGCCCTGTGTCTTAGGGTTCGACCCAGCAGGGAATCTACTTCTCTCCCTCTCCCTACTCATGCGTGGGTATTCTCTCTCTCTCTCTCTCTCTCTCTCTAAAATACATAAATAACTCTTAAAAAAAAAAAAAAAAGGTGGGAGGCAGCCCAGGTGGCTCAGCGGTTTAGTGCCGCCTTCAGCCCAGGGCGTGATCCTGGAGACCTAGGATTGAGTCCCACACCAGGCTCCCTGCATGGAGCCTGCTTCTCCCTCTGCCTTTGTTTCTGCCTCTCTCTCTCTCTCTCTCTCTCTCTCTCTCTCTCTCTCTCTGTCTCTCATGAATGAATAAATAAAATCTTTAAAAAAAAAAAAAACTCTTTTTGAATGTTTATTTGAAGACAGCTCTTTGTACCACTCCACACAAATTACCCCACCAAATTGTGTCTTGTGTTCCATCTGGCTTTTACTGGTGCCACTAAATAAGCCCCCTGTTGTCTCTTCAGGTAAGACTCCCTCTTTATAAGGTTTATTTAAAATTCTACCAAGTTCGGGACTCTTGGGTGGCTCAGTGGTTGAGCTTCTGCCTTTGGCTCAGGGTGTAACCCTGGAGTTCCAGGATCGAGTCCCACACTGGACTCCCCTGGGGAGCCTACTTCTCCCTCTGCCTATGTTTCTGCCCTCTCTCTCTGTGTTTCTCATGAATAAATAAATAAAATCTTTAAAAAAAATTCTGCCAAGTTCATTTTGTTTGTATTTTGTGGTTCTTATAGGATTATGTTGACAAAGAGAAGGCAATTGCCAAAGCATTGGAAGACCTCCGAGCCAACTTCTACTGTGAACTCTGTGATAAGCAATATCAGAAACATCAGGAATTTGACAACCATATCAACTCCTATGATCATGCACACAAGCAGGTGAGGAATTACTTGCTAACAAAGAAGAGGATACTTTATTTGTTACAACTATTAAACTTTATAAATGTACCCAAAGCTTCATGTCTATGCTTTCTTATATCTGCCAGTCTTTGTCTGAGGTCCATCTGACTTACTTGATTTTTTTTCAGTGACAGAAGTCCTGACAGACCTTCCCTTTCCAAGAATTTATGTAGAGTGAAGAATTGTGAGCTTCATAAATATTACTAAAAGTTTATGCCTTTGAATGATTCCTGCATTTGTGTTTAATCTGGTAATTCAACTGAGGATCACTAGGAGCTTTGTTTCCTTTTGTCTCTCTGAACATTTTAAACGTTGAACAATTGCTGGTCTCCCAGTTGCTGGTCACTTCATCTTCTATATGTAGGAGTTCATGCTTTATTGGCTACTACTTCCTATCAGTAAGTCATTTTGTTATTTGGTATACCTTCAAAGGTAGATAAATTTTAGAGAAGAAAAACAGAATTAGATGCTGTCTTAACTTTAATAAAAACCTCTGATGCTGCATGTTTTAAGAGCTTGCTCAAAAGTGATTTATACTTTCTTTTGAAGTCTTTTTTTTTTTTTGCTTTCATTTGA
The DNA here is from genome assembly GCF_011100685.1 of Canis lupus familiaris. NCBI lineage: Eukaryota > Metazoa > Chordata > Mammalia > Carnivora > Canidae > Canis > Canis lupus. The sequence goes on from NC_049230.1 coordinate 18,896,545, forward strand.
ATTTCATATTTAGAAAATAAAATTATACCTAACTAGTTATAGGCATAAAGAAGGTAGCAGTAATTCCCAAGGTAGGATTTTTTAAAAGGAAGAAATGAATCTTTATATCTTATAGCACAGTTCTTTTTTTTTTTTTTTTTTTTTTAAGATTTTTTAAATTCATTTATTCATGACACAGAGAGAGAGAGAGGCAGAGATACAGGCAGAGGGAGAAGCAGGCCTCCATGCAAGGAGCCCAACGCGGGACTCGATTCTGGGTCTCCAGGATCATGCCTTGGGCTGAAGGCGGCGCTAAACCACTGAGCCACCCGGGCTGCCCTAAAGCACAGTTCTTAAAGAATTTTGGAACCGTTTGATTTTGTTTTTTGTTTTGTTTTTGTTTTTTTTTTTAAGATTTTATTTATTCATGAGAGAGGGGGGGAGAGAGAGTGAGAGAGAGAGGCAGAGACCCAGGCAGAGGGAGAAGCAGGCTCCATGCAGGGAGCCTGACATGGGACTCAGTCCCGGGTCCCCAGGATCACACTCTGGGCTGAAGGCGGCGCTAAACCGCTGAGCCACCCAGGCTGCCATGGAACCATTTGATTTTGGGTGATTTTAGCAGAACTTGCTAGGTCTTTGGAGGTATAGTAGTCATATTTGTTAAACTTGGAAGATTTATGAGCATTGCTGGAGTATTCTCTTAAGTGGATCTGTTGAACCAACATTTTTTTTTTTTAACCTTTGCTTCATCTTTCAACCAACCATAAGATTTCAGTGCACAGGTAAAGGGCAAGCTTTGATTACTAGCACAAAGATAGTTTGTAAGCTATTATACTTTTTGTAACAATCTCTTCTACATTTAACTCATCTAACTATTTTAAGATTCTTCCACTGATAGAGTTGTATTCAAGACAGACATACACCTTTGGACATTGTTATACTATATTGTCAGTTCTGCTTAATTTGAAGAAGAGAAATTTAGGATATATATGGATAAGATATATTGGCAGTTATCTTTTCCAAAGAGTCCTGTGTAAAGAAAAAAGTTATAACAGCAAATACTGCTTATTCAGTAACTTTTCTACCTTATCAATGTATATATAATTCATATTTGGGGGTTATTTTTTATAGAATTAAGACAGTTAACATCTAAACATATGACTGCCTTTTTGGGTTTTTGAGAATGTCTTCAATTAAGAATGGACTGATGGGGCACCTGTCTGGCTCAGTTGGTCAAGCATGTGACTCTTGATTTCAGGGTCATGAGTTCCAGCCCCACATTGGCTGTAAAGTTTACTTTAACAAAAAATAAAAATAAAAATTGTGACAAATTAGAAGACTCTAAAAGAAACTTTAAGGCACCAAAAGGACATTTTTAAAAGTCACTTTTTTTATTCATGAGAGACACAGAGAGAGACAGAGACACAGGCAGAGGGAGAAGCACGCTCCTCGCAGGGAGCCCCATGCCGGACACGATCCCAGGACCCCGGGATCACGCCCTGAGCCGAAGGCAGACACTCAACTACTGAGCCACCCAGGCATCCCTAAAAAAGTTACTTCTTAGTAAATGAGAAATTTGAATAATTTCTATTTAGGAAAAGATAAATCAGGAAAATTGTAATTCAGACTGAACAATGTTTAGGTTGCTCCTTAAAGGGAAAAAATTTTTATCAAAGCAACAGATTTACAAATTAAGTATGAGCAGAAGTACAGAACTAGTGAATTGCACATTGACAATATTAATATGATGAGTGATGTTTTAGTGATGTTGCTTTCAACTTGCGAGTAGTAGTAATTGTTACAGTTCTGGTTCATTTGAATTTGACATGTTTGTTTTCCTGTGTGCCTTGGAATGACCCAGTTCTCCACTTTTCTCTTTTGCACTGGTTTTCCACACGGGGAGAGTTTGTCTTCTAAGGACCATTGAATGCTGCCTTGAGACATTTTTGATTACCACAATTAGGGGGATGGTGCTACTGGCATGTAGTGGGTAGAGGCCAGGGGTCCTTCTAAACATCCTACAATGCGCTTGAAGGTTCCCTGCAACAAAGAATTACCTTTCCCAAAATATCAGTAATACTAAGGTTGAGAAACGCTGTTCTGTTAGGATTATTGAAAAACTCTCAAATATGTATATGATATTGTGATATCATTTCGCCTTTGCTTGGTACAAACGAATCACTATCGTTTTTAAGTCCCCAGTTATGTTCTAAACATTTATAAAGTACTCATCTAGATGATCCCAGATACTCATTTATTACTTTTTTTTTAAGATTATCATCAAAATGAAAATAAAAACATAAGGATTTCTTATAGGGAATTCATGGACTGCCTTTCCATTAATATAGAAATATGTTTGTGATCCTTGGTCTGGGAAGAAATCTTTAGCTGGTATGATTAATGAATGCATGTGAGCTTATTTCTTTACCGTGATCAAAAGCCCATCTTAGGTATTAAAAAAAGAACAGAGTTGGTATGAGTTTGTTGTTCTGTTTGTTTTTAGTGGAGTGTTCTTTATTTGGTTGAAATGTAGGCTTTTTCATCTTTCTTTATATTGCTCTCTTAGCACAAATAGTAGAATCTTGAAACAATGCTAAAAACATATAAACAAGAAAATGCACAGTACTAAATTTTTTATAGTTCTATTCTTCCCTGTACTTAGAATTTCTAAGGAGCCTTTAATTGCCCTTGTATAACACAGCTAAATAATCCCTAAGAGGAGGTAGGTCCTGTTTTTTATTCCTCTTTGATGGACATAAACTTACCATACAGTGGACCTACCATTTTCCAAATTCATGCTCAAAATCATAAAGACACCCTGTCTTGTCTTCCAGGAAGGCACACAGGATTATTATGAATCTGAGATAATAGGTAAGTACATTCAACCCTATATTAGTAATCCCTAGTTCGCATTTTCTATCAGATTTTCACCATTAAAAATTTCCAGAGAAATAATCTATCATGATAATGGTAAACTACTAGTATAGACTGGATTCTGAGCACACCCTTATCTTTATTAAGCAAGAATAATCTCTCAAAAAAAAAAAAAAGGCTACATGGTCACCCTCATTTGTGGTGATTTTGGAGTGGTTATGTGCCTCTCACTACACAGTAGTTTTTCTCAAATTTTCCAAGAGTTTTGTGAAGAAAGTCATTAACTCGCAAATATTAAGACCCAGCCTAATTGTCAAAGATGAAAAAACTCATTAGACATTTTGGCTCTTTTTAGCAGTTTAACCCTCATTTTAAGGGGATAATTTCAATACATTTTGAAGGGAAAGCCTCTCCATTCCTCAAGAGATAACCCAATCTGATTCATTTTTTATAATTTAGTCCTGATATGCCTCAGTGCTTAATAAATATTAGTACCCACCTGTTGTCCCTCTTGGCTTGTACTCAGTTACTTTGAAACTAAACATTTTTCCATCTCTGCCTCCTCACCTTGAGTATCTTAAAACATGTCTACTAGTGGATATGACCACAGAAATAATTTTCTTGAGCTTTTCATAGGGTCTAAATTTAAAACTGCAAAAAGCATTCTCTTTCTCAGAGGTAAATTTGTAGCAACACAGTAATAATACTCAGTGCCTTATTTTAACACTGTTTTTTTGTTGCTATTGTTTTTTTTGCTTTCTTTACCTAGTAAGGATTCTCCCAACCTCACTTTCTTTTATTTGTGCCACGAAGGCTCTTCCTTACCAGCCAGCCTCCAGTACATAAATCAGAGATCACAAATTGTCCCACAGATGTATGTTGCCTGGCCTTCATAAGTATTAGATTTTTTCCTTTTAATCTTGGTTGGTCCCCAGTTTTTAAAAATGAGATCCTATGTAATTCAAACTTTGTCTTATCTTGAAAAATTGAAATACCTAAGAACATTGGGCATACATTTTAATATAATAGTTGGCTAAAGCTGAATAGTTGCTATCTCTTCAGAAAGGCACAATGCTCACTCTTCAATTAGCTGTGGTTTCCACTTTATCTTTTCTCTTACATCACCTTTTGTGACTCATTATGTTAACTGTCAAATCTATAAACATTTGAGTTTGTGACCCAGGCCTGTACCTCCCTTTTGTCTCCACACAGACTTCTAACCTCAGCATTCTAATTGACATTGGGAAGTAGCACATTGAAAAGCTGCCTCCTTATTCCTCTTTAAGTGTGGGTCCAACTTCTTTACAATTTCAAAACTATCTGCTGTAGTCTGATCCAGTTCTCAAAATCTGGTGCTTTAAAGCAGCTTTGAGAAATTCTTTTTACTTGTAGAAAGAGTCCGTGTCTTAGAGGAAAGAATGCTTTCGGCCTGCCTTTTCTTTCTGCTAAAATCAGTTCAATATGAAACTCCTTTTGTGTTTTTTGAAAAGACTGAACTCTCATTTAGTACCAAGGTCTGTTTCAACTATAATAGTAGTGGTTTTATCAGTGACTGCTCTATTCTGAATTATACAGAATGGAATCTGTTACTGCATAATTTAGTTAACTTTGTCTAAACTGTTACAATTACTTTTTGACAGCATTGCTTACTTTTGGTTGACTGTTACAGTATCTGGTAATGCATATTACCATGGAACAGAAATTTTAGTTTTTCTTCATTACTCAAAAATGAAATAGGTTCTGAATTGAAGTGTTTCTGAGAAATTCCTTGATGATGGAAGGAATGAACATTTTTAGACTTCACATGGACTCCATTCAAACTTGGAGCACTTTCCACTTGACGTTTCACTGTTTACTGGTTGCATTTTTGCCTCTTAGGATCTTTTCCTGCTTTTGATCCTCTGGTACATAGGGAGAGTGTTAGGACAATAAGCACATCAAAACCAGTTGGACCTCTGGCAAGGCACTACAGATTTGAGGAAATTCAGACTGAGTTCCCTTTTTCAGTGTTTCTATGATATTTGGTGCAAGGGAAACATGAGAGTAAAGTTTTAAAAGACAATAAAAAATAAATAAAATTGAGAAATAATTCCAGAGCTAAAATAAAAAAGAAAATCAACTCTTCTAAAAGAATTGAAACCTTTGACAGAGGAAAGACAAATAAATACTGTATTAATAAGAAAAATAAATAAATAAAAGAATTGAAACCACAAGAGCACTTGGCTAGATCAGTTGGTGGAACATATGACTCTTGATCTGGAGGTTGTAAGTTTGAGCCTCACATTGGGCATCAAGTTTACATTAAAAATAATAATAATTTTAAAATAATAATAATAATTTAAGAAAAGAAGGGGCCCCTGGGTGGCTCAGTCCGTTAAGCATCTGCCCTCAGTTTAGGTCATGAACTCAGGTTCCTAGGATCGAGCCCCACATCGGACTTCCTGCTCAGTGGGGAGCCTGCTTCTCCCTCTCCCCCCTGCTTATGCTGTCTCTCATTATGTGTCTCTCTCTCTCTCAAAGTGTTTAAAAAAAAAAAAAAAAGGAAACCACTAAGATTAGATACCAGTAAAGATACTCTACACATCATCTGTATTTCATATTTTATGGAATTTCTGTCCTTAGAAAACCATAAATTATGGCAGAGGTGTGAAATAGATTAGGAAAACCATAAAGTATTTATGAATCCGAAAGCTTCATAAATATTGACTTAAACAGCATAATTCACTTCTGAAGAGATTATGTGAGAAGCAAAGCAAGTATGAAAAGAATTTGAGCATCTTGTAGTTTTATTTAAATAACCTGTAACCGGAGATGAAAGTTTGTACTACTGTGTATGTTATTTTTCTTGGGGACTGTTCTGCTTAATATAAAAGAATTGACATCATTTATTCATCCTCCAAAAACTGAGCATGTTTTGAGCCTTTTCACTTATTGAATCTTACATACTTGCTACCTCTGCTTTTGTTGGGAATAAACTTCTTATATCCACCTCTCATAACCTAGTTAACCTTGGAAAACTCTGTTTCTGTTTAGGAAAATTCTGCTTTTGTGAGCAGGCAAGGGTAACCCTAAACAGATCCTTTGGGAACTTTGTTGGTAAACCCCACATTTTCTTCGTAGAAATTTCTAACTGTTCTTCATCTTGGCACACATTCCCAATATGAATAAAAATGATTCTACCTTATTTATGTTCTGCAGTTTTCAGCCTGTTTTCTGCCCCTGTACATTTATACTTATCAATTTATACTTATCACAGTGATGCACTGTGGTAAAGATTCTTGCATTAGGCTCTATGTTCTATTGTAGTCTGAAAAGGTAAAACAACCTAAGAAACAATGATAGGTCTGAGTGACAGTTCTGATCAGAGATCTCTGAACCGAGATGCTGCTGTTCCATTTGCTATAGGCCTAAGTAGTTCTTAGGAATTATGCTCCTTTATATTTTACAAAGAGGGCAGACCTTTGCCTCCAGATATGATCTGGAGGGCTAAATAGTTATATGTATCTTTTAAAATTGATTTATCTATTTGAAAGAGTGAACACACTAGGGCGGGAGGGGTGCAAAGAGAGGGAGAGGGAGACAGAAACTTAAGCAGACTCCCTGCTCAGAACCTGATGTGAGGCTCAGTCCCACAACCCTGAGATTATGACCTGAACCAAAATCAAGAGCTGGATGCCCAACCTACTGAGCCATCCAGGTGCCCCATAATATAGTTATATTTAAAAATCATTATCCACAAAACCACAGTGGCATGCCATATCATACCTATTAGGATGGCCAGAGTTAGAAAGACACTGTAGTATGCTGGAGAGGATATAAAAAAAAAAAAACTGGAATGTGCCTGTTACTGCTAGTGGAGTTGTAAAATGATGTAGTTCCTCAGGGAAACAGTTTGGCAGTTCATCAAAATGTTAAATATAGAGTTACTAAATGACCTATATATACCCAAGAGAAATGAAAATATATGTCCCCACAAAAATTATTGTTCATAGTATTCAAAAAGTGGAAACAACCCATATATCTATCAGCTGATGAATAAACAAAATGTGGTATAACTATTCAATGGAATATTCTTCAGCAATAAAAAGGAATAAATTACTGATAAATACAACATACACGAACCTCAAAAATAATATACTGAGAGTAACCACCCCGCCATATTGTATGATTTTATTTATATAAAGTGTCTAGAATAAACATATCTATAGAGAAACATATTAGGTTCCCAGGGACTGGGTAGAAAGGGATAATGGAGAGTGACTGCTAATGAGCATGGAGATTCTTCTGGGAGTAATGTTCTAAAATTAGATAGTGATGATGGTTACACAATTCTGAGAAACCCACTAAATTTTACACTTTAAATGGGTGAATTTTATGCTATGTGAATTGTATCTCAATAAAATTTATTTTTAAAACCTCATTATCCAGCTTAAGTTTTGGTGATGGTGATTATTGTATGTACATAGTATGTGTGTGTGTGAAAAAAAAATTAAAGCAGACACACCTGGTTCTGTAAAAATACACCATGTTTTAAGGCTTTTTGCTGAATTCCTGAACATATCAAGATGATTAACAATTTTGTAACATATTTATTTGATATTCACCAAATGATATTAATAGGCATTGTATTGCAAAATAATGGGGCATAAGTGGTAAGTACTGTCAGATGACTAATTAGGACTACTCTTAGCCAGCAAAAAGAATGTATACTGCTCTATTTCCGTCTGATTTTTTTTTTCAGATCTATAATCAGCATTTTAGTTTTGTTACCAAACATTTGTTTTTCTCTGTTACTTAATAAAATTTATTGTCATCACTTACTCATAAGCATGTGCTAAAAGAAAGAGTTTACATCTAATGCCCAGTAACTTGGATTTCCTTAACCATTCAGCTACAGTCTTCCTTCCCTGAGTAGTTTAATACTGAGGCTTTCTTTGTTCTTTCTTGGTCTTTTTCTTTCCTCACCACATGGTGTGTTGTTCTAGATGGTCTCATTCAGAAGTATCAAACATCAAGACTTGTATCCAGGTAACCTGGCCAAGTAATAGCTAGAGCATAATTTACTCCACTTTGGGAATGGAGAGGAGATTAATGTTGTGTCATGAGAAAGAGGCAGGAAACTGGGGAGAAGGAGCCATGGATTTTGGATATGCAGAATTGATGACAGGGGAAAGCGAGTGGCTGAGGTTCAGAAAAACCTGGATTGGGGAACCTGACTGTCTCAGTCAGTGGAACGTGCAACGCTTAATCTCAGGATTGTGAGTTTGAGCCCCATGTCGGGTGCAGATTTTATTTTAAAAAGGGGGCGGGTGTGTATGTGTGTGTGTGCTGCATTATACTTAACCAGAAGAAGAGATTGAGGTGCATACAGTTTCTTCGCTGTTTCCTGTCTCTGTTTATAACCAACAAATAATCCATAAAGTATTTGTATGTGTTCCTTTTCCCAGCAACTCATTTTAAAACAAACCAGTTTGATAAATGTTTATTGAGCATCTCTTTTGTGCCATAGACAGCAGTGTGTGCAATGCAGGGTTAGTACAAAGGAAGAGTAAGCTTTGATCCCTGTTCTGGGAGAGTGGGGTTGTTTGGTAAGTGGAGGAAACCATGGGTAATCTTTTGACCCTAAAGAGACAATCAGGTTTTCTCTTTAGGGTTGACTAAATATTAGAACATAGGATATTTATTTATTTATTTATTTATTTATTTTTTATTTTTTTTTTTTTTTTTTATGATAGTCACACAGAGATTGGCAGAGACATAGGCAGAGGGAGAAGCAGGCTCCATGCACCGTGAGCCCGACGTGGGATTTGATCCCGGGTCTCCAGGATCGCGCCCTGGGCCAAAGGCAGGCGCTAAACTGCTGCACCACCCAGGGATCCCCCTAGAACATAGGATTTTTAATGGCATTAGGAAGTATTCTCTATTCTCCAATGTCTGAAATTCCCTTCATCTGGAAACAGTAGCCTGTTTTTATTTGAATGGAGATACTAGATTTAAAATACTTGAGAAAGAGATTTATTCCTAGATTATACCAAATCAAATATAAAAAAATTACAGCATCAATTTTTGTTAGAAAAGAGTACCATCAAAAAAAAAAAGAAAAAGAAAAGAGTACCATCAAAATATATATTAAAATATTTTATTAATTCAGACCCATGTTTTGTTATTAGAGAAAACCGTGTGCAGATATATCTTTGTCTCATTCATTCCCAGGTCAAACACAGTGCCACTCCTTGCTGTTCATATCCCACATTATTGATAATATGGGCATATCTATCACCCACATTAAAAACCTGGTAAGATTTACCAGATTCTCATTTCTCTGGTTTAATTTGTTCAGAGTTGGACAGTGGAGCAGGAGTTTATGTCTGGAGTACACATTTTTGCTGCCAACACAGCACTATTTAGGCTATGTTTTAAGAATTGGCATGACATTTGCATTGAAGGGGTCTTTAGCCCAAAAAGCCATGGTTATTTGGGTATTTCAAGTGCTGGATTATTTGTTAAGGTCTGTCTCCACCTGTATTGGTCTTTTCGGAAATTTAGTGGAAATACCAGCTATCATGTGATTGAGAATCAGTGAGAAATGGCCATTTTGTTCTTTGCCACAAAAGTATGTACTTTTTTGGGAAACATACTATTGGTTTTTCAGAACAGGATCTTCAAACCCTTTCATTTTGAATGGGAATTAGTCTCCCTTTTCCTTATTGTCCAGCTAAAAAGGTGTTATATGGCTTAAATTTTATTAATAAGTACTAATAGTTCAAAGAAGAAGGAAAGTTATTAGCAACACTTGAGGAAGCATACTTTATAATTTTCAGAGATAAGGACATGGTAGCTTTGGAGTTAGCTTAAATGATTAATTATATCCACTCAGTCTGTGTCCCCATTTGGAATCTAACTTATTTTTAAGTATCAAATGAAATTTGCTCAGCCTTCGAAAAGTTTTTGGGTTGATAACACATCGATAATATTTAGTCTCCTTATAGGAGCTCCGTATCTTTGACAGGCAGGTGTGTTGCTGCTCTATTCTTACCTTAGAAGCTATCTGAAGTTGTGTTCCTCTTTAGAATTTAGGAGGAAAATAAAAGTATAGGACACGTAATTTCATATGAACATGCAATTGCTAATGAGACAGGCTTTTATTTTTTTTAAGTTTTTTTTTGTTTTTTTTTTGTTTTGTTTTTTAATTTTATTTATTTATTCATAGACACAGAGAGAGAGAGGCAGAGACACAGGCAGAGGGAGAAGCAGGCTCCATGCAGGGAACCCAATGTGGGACTCAATCCCCCGTCTCCAGGATCAAACCCCAGGCTGCAGGCGGCGCCAAACCACTGCGCCACCAGGGCTGCCCGAGACAGGCTTTTAGAATAAAATAGCCAACTTTAGAAAACCTGATGCTGAATTAGGGACTTTTACCTTTATAAAAATTACTTTTTATATAGGAAATTGAGAACTTTCTGGTTAATATCTTTTTTCCTATTTGGCCTTTTTTTCTTTTTCTTTTTTTTTTAAGGTAATTTCTAGGGGCACCTAGGTGGCTAAGTCGGTTAAGCATCTGACTCTTGATTTCACCTCAGGTCATGATCTCAGGGTTGTGAAATTGAGCCCTGTGTCAGCTCCACGCTGTGCCTGGAGTCTGCTTACGTTTCTCTCTCTGTCTAATCATCATCATCTCTACATCCAACATGAAGCTCAAACTCATGACCCCAAGATCAAGAGTGGCATACTCTACCAACTGAGCCAGCCAGGCACCCCTGGCCTAATTTTATCTAGAAGTAAGGGGTTAACATTTTAATCTTTTTGATTCTAAAGAATGAGACTTCTTTACTAGATGAGAATAATAGCTAGGAAAACCACACAATGTTAACCTATGTCTCTGGTAGAGATACAAAAATATTTCCTATCAGAGGCCCCTGGGTTGTTCAGTTGGCTAAGCATTCGACTCTTGATTTCAGTTTAGCAACTCTTCAGCTCAGATCACAATCTCAGGGTTTTGAGATCGATCCCTGCCTTGGGCTCCATAATGGACAAGGTGCCAGCTTAAGATTCTCTCTCCCCCTCTACCTCTGTCCCTCCCCCTGCTTTCTCCCTCTCTAAAAAAGAAAAAATATTTCATATCAAACTTTACTACAAATGAGGAAAAATCAAGGATCCAATATTTGGATTCAATATTTAAGCCAAATTATTTACCAGATGCTTTCTGTAGACTTAATACTGTTCCATGCACTGCAGGGTTGATGATAAACGTCAGCAATGTGAGCCTCACGTTGAGTGTAGAAATTACCTAAAAATTTTAGATTAAAAAAAAATGTTTTAGATTTAAAAAAGTGGGAGCTCAGGTCTGTTGGTAGAGTATGGGACTCTTGATTTCGGGGTTGTGGGTTCAAGCCCCCACGTTGGGTGTAGAGATTACTTAAAAAATAAAAATAAAATTTAAAAAGATAAGCGACAATCTCTGCCCCTAATAAAAAGGGAGAGGAATATGAACAGTTTTGACATACATTATTTTGACACTTACCCTCATAGTGTCAGAATGGTCCTGTGTTTCTAATGGGGAAACTGGAGCTCAGAGAGATGAAATCACTTGCCTGGTAATTAATGAATTTGAACGCAAGTCTTTCTGACTCTGAAACGACATAAACACTGCCTTTCTGAAAGTCAGAAATAGGTATAGTCAGAGCAAAATATGATGATGGTTGCCAGATAAGTGCTTGACAAAGTACTAAGTTCAGAAAGAAGAAAAATTTGAGGTATGAGTAGAGACTTTGTTTATTTTTTTTAAGACTTTATTTATTTATTCATAGACACAGAGAGAGGCAGAGACACAGGCAGAGGGAGAAGCAGGCTCCACGCAGGGAGCCCCACGCAGGACTGGATCCCGGGTCTGCAGGATCACACCCCAGGCTGCAGGCGGCGCCAAACCGCTGCACCACCGGGGCTGCCCTGAGTTGAGACTTTGTGAGGGGAATTTAGTTTGACCTTGGGTAGGAAGGAGAAACTTGGAATTAGGAATCCATTTTTATCCTCAAAATGCCCTCTAGATCTAAGAGACCTCAAACATTTCAAGTTTGGGAGAGTTGCCAAGCCCTGTAAAGTTTGGGTTAGAATTCTAGGGTTCCAAAAAAAATAAAAATAAATTTAAAAAAAATTCTGGGGTACCCAGTTTTACATTTGTGACGCTAGACTTTAAAGTTTGTAAAGGCAGGGGCACCTGGCTGGCTCAGTTGGTAGAGCATGTGACTCTTGATCTTGGGGTTTGAGTTTAAACCCCACATTGGGTGTAGAGATTACTTAAAAATAAAATCTTTTTAAAAATAAAGTTTGTAAAGGTGATTTAGAAATGTTTGCTACACCCTATATAGGTATATAGTTTTGCCTAGAATGGGGCTGCAACTCCGCTTTGTGTACTGGTATCATCCCATTGTCTTCCCTCTCTACTTCCGATTATGTTGTGGTAGGAATTTGAGATAGGGCATCTTCAGAATGATATGGACATGGTTTTATCCCTTCAACTTTAAAGTTGTACCATGTGGTTGCTGAATGATTAGAAAGCCTAACCTATGTCTGACTTAGCATAGAAACTCCAGGCTTTGGTAAAATACTCATTATTTTTTAAACAGTGTCGTTTAGTTTGGGAAATAACTCCTAAAAGTAATGAAATATTTGTAAGAAGGAAAGAAGTAATGAGGCACAGGGAGATTTTGCAGGCCTCTGGGGTGGTGAGAGAGAAAATGAAAGGTATGAGAAAGATACGTTGAATTTAAATTTTGGCTGGAAAACTTGGTAAACGTTTGGCATAGAAAAAATCTAGGTTTGTCACCTGAAATAATTGTATAATAGTCCTGACAGCCTCTTTCTGCCTCATACTCCTTGAAAAGAAATTGGAATTCATATTTACTGAAAATAGTTGATTCTCCATTTTGAAGTGGTTTTTATAAAAACCTTAATTCTGGATAGCCAACTTTAGTAAAATATTTTGCCTTCTTTTGGTTACTTAAACATTCCCAAAATAAAGATAAATGAAAATAGACTGTTTTTAGGTCACAAATGGTCTTTCCTGAAGTTCTGTTAACTATTTTTCCCGAATGCAGTTAGGTCTGTTTATCTAGGAGAGATGATTACTGTGTTGGTCTGTGTGTATGTACACATATATGTGTTGTACAGGTGCTTCCCTTCTCCCTAACCCTTTTAGAGTTGATGGCTTTGTCCCTGATTGTTCAGTATAATAGTTTGCAGATTCACTAAGAGAGCCTGTGTAGTAATGCTTGCTTTATTTTTTTTTCTCTTCCACTCTTGTTTTATTTTTACTTTTTTTTTTCTTTGTGATGTGACATTTTCAGCTGATGTATTGAAAGCAAATCCTTCTAATTTGGGAGCCCAGATCACAAGAGTGAGTTTTTCTACTAGTGTCTTTAGCTGTATATATTTTTTTGTGTGTGTCTCTCCACCCTTTTCCCCTCCCAATTCAAAAATATTCAAAACACATTTCATAAATATTAGATAAGAAAATTCCTCTGTCTGTTGAACATCATGCCCTTCCACAAAGCAATGTCCACTTTATATTGGGTCAAATTCCTTTTCCTAATGCTATTGTAAAAGCATAGGCTAATGTATGTGTTTTGTTTTGGTTTGTTTTCTATATTATCTAGTGTGTTGGAAATAATTTTAGTTCTGTCTTCATTGCAGATATGTCTGGACTTTGTCACCAGTGTGTCTTAGCACTGTTCTTTTTTGGTTGTTGTTTTGTTTTGTTTTAAGGAAAATTATATAGAGTTTCTGAGAATGAAAAGCCCATTCTTCTATCAGGATTTTAAGTAATAAATTCTTTGACTTATCTCTATTCTCCCTCCTCATCCCCTGGATGTTCCTCTCAGGGCCATGAAGGAATGAAAGAGCTATGTATATTACTCTCTGATTTCAGCAGACTGACCAGATGCAAGTGGTCAGACTGGTGAGCTCTGAACATGCAAGCATTGGAAGACGGTTTGTTTGATAGTCACAGGAAAACTCTTCATGCTGAAAAGAAATAATAGCACCTTTTTATGGTGAAATAAAAGTGTGCTTTCTATTTGTTATTTTTTATTCAAATAACCTCCCCATGTAAGCTGTACATTGCTTTTTAAGATCTTACACCTGGGTAATTTTCTGTACTAGCCTAACCCCTTTCTGTTCTCTTTGGCTTGTGTTATTACAGTTTATCTCATGTTCTGTTTGTCTAGTTTTGCATCCTGGAGGAGCAGGTGATTAAATAGTCCCTTTTCTTTCCTCCTAGTGTTCTAAAATTTGCTTATTGCTCTTGAAATCATTTAATTTTGCCCCATAAAGCAAATGGTATGCTGTCCTAACTAGAAATGCAGGTACTACAAGTGTTTTATCCAAAGTAATCAGCCATTGTGTTTTCAATTACTATAAGAATGTAACAGTGTGTTCTATGCTAGCACTATAACCACTGATTGAGGTAAATATTCTAAAGGCCTTGTTTTCTGGACCCCTACGTTATTTTAAATCACCCACCCTCTATTCCCCTTTTTTTGTTACCCCAGAGATTGAAAGATCTCAAGCAGAGAGAGTTTGCTCGAAATGTCTCTTCGAGATCCCGCAAAGATGAGAAGAAACAGGAAAAAGCCCTTCGGCGGCTCCATGAATTGGCAGAGCAAAGGAAACAAGCTGAATGGTGAGGATATTTTCTCTCAGAGAGTTCTATTAGATAGTTTTAATCCTTAACATTTAAGATTATAGATTTAAGATTATAACTGTAAGACCTAAATTAAGATTTAAGAATTATTATTAGTAAATCTTTCAAACTGAAAGCGTATCTGTTATTAGAGTATAATATACTGATTTATGAATGAGTGTATACTTCTGAGGCCATAGCCTATCTGTGTGACTTTAGCTATCTAAGCTCTATGCCTTGGTGTCCTTATCTGTGAAATGGGAGATGATAATAACAGTTTACTTCTTGCAGTCATTGTGAGTAGTTTATCTTTACATCAGAAATGCCTTATAAAAGAGTGCCATAGAAGCTGCTCAATAAATTATACAAATATTGTTCCCATTCTCCAACCTATTTTTTATAGAAAAGTATACATATTACAATATTCTATTTTATAAACAGTAGGGGGCAGAGATTCAAGTGTTTTAACTTCCTTTTAAGTATTATACAGTCCATTCTAATCACTGAAACCTAGGGAATTCTATCCATTTATTTCTCTGTAGGTTCCTGCCTTCTTGAGTGTTCTTTTTAACCTTCCTTCATGATTCTTGATTATTATCAATTTAGGGGCTGGTATTTAGCCTTAGATGGAATTTACCCTACCTAGGGCTGAATTTCCAAGCAACTAGACTTTGGGGACCCAGTCTTTGAGCATCTGAGGATTCATGAGGTATGTGCCTCGATCAGAAAGACTTAGGCCCCCATGTTTGTTTTTAATGGCTAGCCAGGACCAAAGGACAGAACTGATTATAGTAGAAAGAGAAACTATGATTGTGGTTTTCAAAAGTTCACAGCCAACTTGGGGCCAATTTCCAAGTTCCTGGACTTACTAAGTTCATTTTTGTCTCAGGATCCTTTTTTTTACTTATTTACTTCTCTAGTGTTTTAGAGGAAGAAGGAAGAGCGAGAACATGTAGTATGAGTTTTGAAACAGAATTAACCAGTGAGCTCTAATGTTGAGTTAAGCTGCCTATAAACTTTGGCAGCTTTTTATATCACAACACATTCCTCTTGGGTACATTGCAAGGGTACCTCTTCAAAAAGTATATACCAGGTCACTTTATAATGTGAGACATATTTTAATACATATTTTTCTTCAGGTGGCTTGTACTTCTCAGTTTTATTAAGTAAACAGTTAAAATATGACCAAGTGATCTCTTGGTTTTGACCCATCATCAGGTATTTCACTGTCCTAGAATTAATGCATGATCCCACAATAAGTGTTATTGAAGAAATTAACATGGCAAAGACTAAATAAAAATCCCTTTTTAGGGATCCCTGGGTGGCGCAGCAGTTTGGCACCTGCCTTTGGCCCAGGGCGCGATCCTGGAGACCCGGGATCGAATCCCACGTCGGGCTCCCGGTGCATGGAGCCTGCTTCTCCCTCTGCCTCTGTCTCTGCCTCTCTCTCTCTCTCTGTGACTATCATAAATAAATAAAAAATTTTTTTTAAAAATCCCTTTTTATTCACCTTGAGGGTCTCTTTGCTGTAGGGTGGGTTTTGTGGCACAGTATAAATATCTCTTGCTATGTAAATCTTTTGGGTTCATATCTTCCATTACCGAGAGTCTAGATAGCAAGGGATTATCCAAATATATTTAGTTCCTGAGTTTAAGACAGCTAGTAGCTAGGAATCAGATAACGAGGCTTCATCCAAACAGATACCTAATTCTCCTCACTTCTTGAGTTTGGCTTGAAAGGTACCTCAAGTGTATAGTCTACACACTAAAAATTTCAGGCATGATGAGTTTAAAATACTGGCTTTGAGGCTCCTCCATGTTCCTGTTTTCAAAGCTGGGTAGGTGTTTGATAGCATCATGATCATTGTATAGAATGCCCAGAAATTACCACAAAACCAAAGCAAACGCTTTGTGTAGTGCCCAAGAAATAGGTACAGCCGCTTAGGTTTCTGAAACAGACATACTAACCATAGACTACCATAGAGAACCATGGTGGAGGTTTCTGACTATGTTGAACTCAGAAAATACCCACATTTTAAAAAATGAAACTTGAAAATACAGAGGAAATTAGAGGGTTTTTGGTTTGGTTTTGTTTTAGCTGGGTGAAATTCAACCTTTGTAAATAGATGTTCAGACACACGTTTGATGGCATACTGATGGGCAGGATGTTTCAGTAAGAAAGAAGAACAGGGGTGCCTGACTGGCTCAGTTGGTAGAGCATGTGATTTTTTTATTTCAGGATCATGAGTTTAAGCCCTACATTGGGTATAGAGGTAGATTACTTATAAATAAACAAACTTTTAAAAATGAGAAAGAGGGGCAGCCTGGGTGGCTCAGCGGTTTAAGTGCCTGCCTTCATCCCAGGGCATGATCTTGGAATCCTGGAATCGAGTCCCATGTTGGGCTGCCTACATGGGGCCTGCTTCTCCCTCTGCCTGTGTCTCTGCCTCTGTGTGTGTGTGTGTGTGTGTGTGTGTGTGTGTGTGTGTGTGTCTATCATGAATAAATAAATAAATAAAATCTTTAAAAAAAAAAAAAAAAAAAAAAGGTGAGAAAGAGGGGCAGCCCCGGTGGTGCAGCAGTTTAGCGCTGTCTTTAGCCCAGGGCCTGATCCTGGAGACCTGGGATCAAGTCCCATGTCGGGCTCCCTGCATGGAGCCTGCTTCTCCCTCTGCCTCTGTCTCTGCCTCTCTCTTTCTCTCTCTCTCTCTCTCATAAATAAATAAATAAAAATTTTTAATAAATAGATAGATAGATAGAAAGAAGAAAGAAAGAAAGAAAGAAAGATAGATAGATAGATAGATAGATAGATAGATAGATAGATATGGGATGGGTCAACCATACTAGGTGGTAACAACAGAAAATTGTGTGATATGTCTTTCCTTTTTAAATTTTAATCAGTTTAGGAAGAAATAGTAGTAACTGGCTGGCGCTGGAAATACAGCAAATTAGTAGATTAACAGTATGAGACTTTGCCTAAACTCACAGAGCAAGTTCTCTTTTTAGTACAAGGCTAGGAAACAGCCACCACTTAGTGTCTTTGAAGCCTACTGTAATGAATGGTGGAACATAAGAGATAAGTGCTAAGTAAGAAGTATGAAATGTGCCCCTAAACTTTTTTTTTTTTTTTCTCTAAACCATTGTGTAGTGCACCTGGAAGTGGTCCCATGTTCAGACCAACCACAGTGGCTGTAGATGAAGAAGGTGGAGATGATGATAAAGATGAATCAGCTACAAACAGTGGCACAAGTGCCACTGCCACTTGTGGCCCAGGATCTGAATTCTCCACAGATAAAGGAGGCCCTTTCACTGCAGTACAAATCACTAATACCACTGGACTGACACAGGCCCCTGGGTTAGCTTCCCAAGGCATCAGCTTTGGCATTAAGAATAATTTAGGGACCCCACTGCAAAAATTGGGAGTGTCATTTTCCTTTGCCAAGAAGGCTCCTGTCAAACTCGAGTCAATAGCATCAGTTTTCAAGGACCATGCAGAGGAAGGGACCTCTGAAGATGGATCAAAAGCCGATGAGAAGGGTTCTGATCAAGGACTGCAGAAGATGGGAGACTCTGATGGTAGCAGTAATCTTGATGGTAAAAAAGACGATGAAGACCCTCAGGATGGAGGGTCCCTTGCCTCAACATTATCTAAGTTAAAAAGAATGAAGCGAGAAGAAGGAGCTGGGGCTGCAGAGCCAGAGTATTACCACTACATTCCCCCAGCACACTGCAAAGTAAAACCAAATTTCCCCTTCCTACTCTTTATGAGAGCCAGTGAACAAATGGAAGGTGATAATAGTATACACCCAAAAAATGCCCTAGAGAGCAAAAAAAGCAGTTCTCCCAAGCCTAAGGGCTGTGTCAAGGTGGCAGTAAGCCAAGGAGCAGAGAAGACAGTTGATGAAGTCTCTGAGCAACAAACAGAAACCAGTGTCACAGAGCCCTCAGAGCCTGGAAGCAAAGCTGAGACAAAGAAGTCCTCAGGAGGGGATGTGAGTGAGCAGGATGTAGAGAGTGCAAGTCAGAAGGTTTCAGAGAACCAAATATGTGAGTCTAACCCTTCTAAAGAAACTTCTCAGATCACCACACCAGGGAAAGAAAGCCAGGAGGGACCCAAACATCCTACTGGTCCCTTCTTTCCAGTTTTGAGCAAAGATGAAAGCACTGCCCTCCAGTGGCCATCAGAACTCTTAATTTTTACTAAGGCAGAACCCTCCATTTCATACAGTTGTAACCCTTTATACTTTGACTTTAAACTTTCAAGGAACAAAGATGCCAGAGCTAAAGGGACAGAAAAACCAAAGGACATAGGCTCCTCAAAGGACCATCTCCAAGGCCTTGATGCTGGTGAGCCAAATAAAATCAAGGAAGGAGGAGAGAATATAGAACATTCCTCGGGAGGCAGAATGGATGTACCTGCTTCAGGGTCTGCCTGTAGCAATCTGAACAAGCAGGAACCTGGGGGTAGCCATGGGTCAGAGACAGAGGACACAGGGAGAAGCCTTCCTAGCAAGAAAGAACGATCTGGGAAGTCCCACCGACACAAAAAGAAAAAGAAACACAAAAAATCCAACAAACACAAACGGAAACACAAGGTTGACCCAGAAGAGAAAAGCTCTAAGACAGAGTCTGGGGAGAAGTCTAAGAAGCGCAAGAAACGAAAACGAAAGAAGAATAAGTCATCAGCTCCAGCAGATTCTGAACGGGGACCCAAACCAGAGCCCCCTGGGAGTGGTAGCCCTGCACCGCCCAGACGGCGGAGGCGAGCTCAAGATGCTTCCCAGCGGAGACCCCTCCCGGCTGAAGAAGGGAGCAGTGGCAAGAAGGATGAAGGTGGAGGTGGTGGTGATTCCCAGGATCATGGTGGCAGGAAACACAGAGGTGAGCCTCTGACTTCGTCCTGCCAGCGAAGAACTAGCACCAAACGGAGCAGCCGATCCAGCCATCGGAGTCGCCCCAGTAGTGGAGATGAGGACAGTGATGATGCTTCCTCACATCGGCTACACCAGAAATCTCCTTCCCAGTACAGTGAGGAGGAGGAAGAGGAAGAAGACTCAGGCAGTGAGCATTCCCGTAGCCGCTCCCGGTCGGGCCGGCGCCATTCCTCACATCGTTCCTCCCGGCGTTCTTACTCAAGTAGCTCAGATGCTTCTTCAGATCAGAGCTGCTATAGTAGACAGCGCAGCTACTCTGATGACAGCTACAGTGACTATAGTGATCGATCTCGAAGGCACTCCAAGCGCTCCCATGACTCTGATGACTCTGATTATGCCAGCTCCAAGCACCGGTCCAAACGGCACAAATACTCCTCTTCCGATGATGACTATAGCCTCAGTTGCAGCCAGTCCCGAAGCCGCTCTCGGAGTCACACCAGGGAGCGCTCAAGGTCCCGGGGCCGCAGTCGCAGCAGCAGTTGTAGCCGCAGCCGGAGCAAACGGAGAAGCCGCAGCACCACAGCCCACAGCTGGCAGCGGAGCCGAAGCTACAGCCGTGACCGCAGCCGGAGCACCAGGAGCCCTTCCCAGAGATCGGGTTCCAGGAAGGGATCATGGGGTCATGAAAGCCCAGAGGAGAGGCGTTCTGGTCGTCGAGACTTCATCCGCTCTAAAATCTACCGCTCCCAGTCTCCCCACTATTTCCGATCAGGCCGGGGAGAAGGTCCTGGGAAGAAAGAAGATGGCAGAGGAGATGATGGTAAAGGGACAGGTCCACCCTCCCAGAACAGCAATGTTGGCACAGGAAGGGGATCCGAAGGTGACTGCAGCCCTGAAGACAAGAATTCCGTCACTGCCAAACTGCTGCTGGAGAAGATCCAGTCAAGGAAGGTGGAGAGGAAACCCAGTGTGAGTGAGGAGGTGCTGGCCACCCCTAATAAAGCTGGGCTCAAACTCAAAGACCCCCCACAAGGTTACTTTGGCCCTAAGCTCCCCCCATCTCTTGGCAATAAGCCTGTCCTTCCACTAATAGGGAAGCTCCCAGCTACCCGAAAACCCACCACCAAGAAATGTGAAGAGTCTGGCTTAGAAAGGGGGGAAGAGCAAGAACAGTCAGAGACAGAAGAAGGGCCTCCAGGGAGTAGCGATGCCCCATTTGGACATCAGTTCCCTTCAGAGGAAACAGCTGGCCCCTTATCAGACCCACCCCCAGAAGAGCCAAAGTCTGAAGAAGCTACTGCTGATCATCCTGTGGCTCCACTAGGCACCCCAGTGCACTCTGACTGCTATCCTGGGGACCCCACCATCTCCCATAACTACCTCCCTGACCCCAGTGATGGGGACACACTAGAGTCCTTGGATAGTGGCAGTCAGCCAGGCCCTGTGGAATCCAGCTTGCTGCCTATAGCGCCAGACCTTGAGCACTTCCCCAGTTATGCACCTCCCAGTGGGGATCCTAGTATTGAGTCGGCTGATGGGGCTGAGGATGCTTCCCTGGCCCCTCTGGAGAGCCAGCCTATCACCTTCACTCCTGAGGAAATGGAGAAGTACAGCAAGCTCCAGCAAGCCGCACAGCAACACATCCAACAGCAGCTTCTGGCCAAGCAAGTAAAGGCCTTTCCAGCCTCTGCTGCCCTGGCCCCAGCCACTCCAGCCCTGCAGCCCATCCACATTCAGCAGCCAGCTACAGCCTCTGCCACCTCGATCACAACTGTTCAGCATGCCATCCTACAGCATCATGCGGCAGCAGCTGCTGCTGCAATTGGAATTCACCCCCACCCTCATCCCCAGCCACTTGCCCAAGTACATCATATTCCCCAGCCCCACTTAACCCCCATTTCCTTGTCCCACCTCACTCATTCAATCATCCCTGGCCATCCCGCCACCTTTCTCGCTAGCCATCCCATTCACATCATTCCTGCCTCAGCCATTCATCCTGGGCCCTTCACCTTCCATCCTGTCCCACATGCTGCCCTCTACCCTACCCTGCTTGCTCCACGGCCTGCTGCGGCAGCTGCCACTGCCCTCCACCTTCACCCACTACTTCATCCCATCTTCTCAGGTCAAGACCTGCAGCATCCGCCTAGCCATGGCACATGAGTTGGGGATTGGGAGCCCAGGTAGGGCCAGGGAAGGTGACCCATATATCTTCCCTCGGGGGTGTTGAGCCATTAATACCAGCAAGTACAAGCTGGGATGGGCAGTGTCTGACAGCCAAAGAATCAAGTTTTGGCTTGCAGGGGTGGTTTTAGATTTGAGGTTTGCTTTGGGTTTACTATCAGGGATTTTTTCCCCCCTTCCCCCTTTCTCTTTGTCCCTCCTCCTGTGTTTCCAAGCTAGGGAACACCAGTAAGTGCTCCCCACCCCTCTGCGGCAACATCTCCAAACTCGAGTTTGGATACTCGTCTCCTCCCTCTACTTTTTATCCTCTGCTCTCCCCTTCTGTAAATTTTGAAACATTTTCTTCCTCTCTGGCCGGCGGTTTGGCCATCTGGTCCTGCGCTCTCAATGTCTTTGACCATCCCTTGGTGACCTTATGCTATCCCGGGTGAGGTGGAAAGGGAGTCTGACCTGCAACTAGATGCTACTCAGGCTGTTATTCAATCCACTTCCCACACAAACAGCCACACATTGGCACTGTTGTCCTCATATCCCTCATCCCAGAAGAGATATCTGCATATCCCAGAAAAGAAGATGCTATCATGAATAGAAGCTATGCGGAACATAAAGTCACCCGTGTGCTTACCCAGAGAGGAGCTCATGTGTCTGAAGGGTGTATTTTCTTCTGTCATGTTGATGTTTCCTTCTTAATTTATAGGATTTTTTTTAATGTAAAAAATTGCACTGAACTCTATAAACGTAAATGCTGCTTTTTGTAGCTCATATAAAAAAAAGTTCCATATTTGTAGTATACTGCAATAATATTTTTTACATCCAGCTCTTTAAGTGATCCTTGTTCTGGTGGCTTTGTGTAAATATGTTTGCCCTAGTTGAATTAAGAAACTTTAAAGGTTATAAAATGAAAACAAAAAATAAAGTACCTGTTTTCTGCTAGATGCAAAAATGACTAAGCATGTATATTTTATCAAGCTCATGTATTTTTTGAAGTTATGAACTATAAAAATGTTAAAACAAAAAAAAAAAAGAACATTGTTTAACATTTTTTGCTGGGACAAAATGTTTAATTTGCAGTAAGAGGTGCGCCCCGCACTGGGATTTTTGAACTAATGGGCAGCAGTCGGCTGAGGGTGTCAGAGGGATCCTCAGTTATGACATCTCCCTCGTGCTTTGCAGTTTTATACAGAGAGGTAGGCCCACAGAGGAGGGAGAGATTTGAGAGCTTTATTCTCTGGAAGCAGTGAGATTCAGAGTGGTTGTCCTGGGGGGGAGAGGGGGAGGGTTCCTGGGTGCCTTGTTCCAGGCAGTCCATTTGCCTTCCTAATACTTCGCCCCCCTCTGACAATTTTTTTTTTTTAATGTGCCTTTTGGGTTGGCTAGAAACTGAAGTAGAAGTAGACTTAAGGGTCATAGAGTTGGGACAGTTTCTTCCTCTTGTTGGGAGGTGAGCACATTTACAGATACTGCAGATTCTTTTGCTTCATAGTTTCCATGCCTTCTGCCCAGCTTAGTTTAAGCAGTGAAGATGTTCTTTTTCCTTTTCTCCCGTGACACCTACCAGAGGAAGCACCACCTCAATTCCTCTTCCTCCTCTTGCCTTTCACCTGGGCTCTCAGAACTAATTAACATACTGACCCATTTATGTTGCAGGTCTCATCTTTGGCATAGTTAGCATTTCCCTACCTATTCCTGTGGCTAGAATTGGTTGGGTGGTTACTGAACAGGAAGAAACAAACCATACGTACTTGGGCCAAGGCTCTGCATTTTCTGCCTTTCTTCTCAGATTCCCAAAAGAAAAAAGTTTTGAGTGAGAAGCAAGGGCAAACAAGGCTCTTGACTGAGCCTCCTACCTGTTCAGTTCTCCTCATCTGAGTGAGAAGCATCACTTTTGATAACTAGCACTGGAAAAATGAAATCATCTGTTTGAAGTGAAGGGACTCATTTTTCTTTGCTTTCAGCCCATGTAAATATTTAAATAATACAGTATTAACATTTTTGTGCTGCTTCCCATTAGCTTGTAGATTGAGCCATACTCTGGCTGCCTCTCTACCTTCCTGGGGGCAGTTTTCTTTAAATTTTCAGAATAGTGATTTTAAAACTTAAAGGAAAAATAAAATAACCTATCCTTACTTACAAGCATTACAGATTGTATTTAACTTTATCACATATGATAGAGATATATATGCTGTAAAATTAGGGAAAGGAACTTTCTAATAAACCAATGATTTGTGGAAACTTGGCAGAGTCTGTCGTGATTGTTGCCCCATCCATTCAAGCTGGGAAGGGATGGAGTTACAGGCTACAAATAACGTGAAGTAATCAAGGAATAGATTCTTGTGAACGAGTTGCTTATGATGTTTGGAATTGAGCTTCTCAAGACAGCCTGCCCAAGTATAGAGGAAAAACTGCCATAGGAGGAAACAATAGTGGTTAATTTCCTTTCGGTCTTAGGTGGTATGTCTTGGAATGCACTTCCTTTCCACTCTTTCCCACAAGAATTTTCTTCTAGGTCTACTTTTTTCCTCAGTTTAGATATATAATCTCTGTGTGGTAGAGCCTATGGCATGGAGGTGCTTACTAAATGGGTTTAGAATTTCTGGTTTTGAAACTTTTAGGATTTGCGATGAACTTCAGGGTGATGGGAATAGGAGTCATCTGCCTGGCCTTTGCCTTCGAGATGGACATTTGTATACCCAACCAGTCTTGGATTAATCTTACCCTTTTAATACTACACTGCAATGCTTGAGAGCTACCTGGTAAAAGGAAATGTGCTCTAATTGTTAGAGCAGATAAAAGCCTCGGTCTCCTGTTTCCCAAAAAAAAAAAAGAAGAGAAAGTTTAGCAACAAAAGCTAATGCCTGGGTGATTCAGTGGGCTAAGCGTCTGCCTTCAGCTCAGGTCATGATCCCAGGATCCTGGGATTGAGTCCTAGGTCAGGCTCCACATTCAGCCTGCCACTCCCCCTTCTCGTGCACTCCCCTTTCTGTCTCTCAAAATCTTTTTAAAAAAAAAGCTAACCATAGGTTTATAGTGATAGTTTCCTCTCTCCCTCAGTCTTTCAGGAAGGAGTAGTACAATGTTTCTTTCATGCTCTTTCATGCAGCTGTGTTCTCACCTTGAGGAAAGAGAAGCTGTTCAATTTGAACCTTATGTCGGATGCTCAGATCTGCCTCTTTTCATAAAATAGCAAAATCCCTGCCCAGAAAGAAGGCATGTTAGAAAATGAAAGTGACATTCTAAGCAGGCAGGGTGCAGTGCAAGAGGCAGACTGGCCTGTAGAGAGAATGACAGGGACATGTGCAGGTGTCTGATCCCAGTAAGGGTTTTTTCAGCTACCTGCCCTGGCAACATGGACATACTCCCCTCTCCTACACCCTTGATACCTAAATCAGGCCTTGTCAACCATTTCCATTCTTATTTGCCAGAAATACCTTCAACTCCCCTTTACCAGCTCATGTCTGTGCCACATTTTCCTGGCCGGCCTCACCAGGATCTAACTCCTTATCCCATTTAAGCTTACTTACCCCATGTAAGCTCTTCAGAATCTGGGTGTAATTCATTTTATATTTACTGCTTTCCAGTAAAATTGTAAGTTCAGGACAAGAACTGATTTTTATACTTTTTTTTTTTTTTTTTTTTTAGTCCTTTAGAGAGTTTTAGGTAGAGTTGAACACATAAACATTTTGACTATTTAAATATGAGCAAAGAAAATATTAAAGGAGAATTATGCAAGGATTTAACAAGGAAGCATCAAAGATGATAAAGGATTTTTATATATCTTCCACATCACCTAGCTCAGTGCTAGGCACATAGAAATTCAATAATTTTTTTTTTTTTTAAGATGCTATTTACTCAGAGAGCCAGAGACATAGGCAGAGGGAGAAGTGGCTTCCTGTGGGGAGCCCAATGCGGGACTCGATCCCAGGGTACCCAGGATCACAACCCGAGCCGAAGGCAGACCCTCAACCACTGAACCACCCAGGCGTCCCTGAAATTCAATAATTATTGACTTCACGAAACCTGAACAAAACTTTGGATTCATTGAGGAATTCTAGGACTCCACGTTGATGGGAAAGTGGGAGCACTCTGACTACTATCTCAGAAGGGAGATCAACCAGCTATGGCTCCAGAGGAATACCCATGAGAAACCAAATTCTCGAATTACCAAACTTCTCTCAAGTCTGATCCTTCACATAATTCCAGTTTCAGCTGATGGTATGTCCTACCAGCCAGTCAGGCACCAAAGCTTTGAATTACTTTGACACCTCCCTACCACATCCAGTTACTGATGGTGTAATCTCCCCTTTCTGATTCCTGTCATCAGTATCCTGGTTCAGGCCTCACCACCTTTAATGGAGGGGATTGCAGTGGCTGCCCATCTGATCTTCCCACTAAGTCCTGCCTTTTTCAGTTCGTTCTATCCACAGAGAAACCGTGTAATCATCTGAAATGGAGCACAATTGGTCAATGTAGCTCTTATTCCCTGACTTAAAAAATCTTTATGATTTTCCAACTCTTAGAGTTCAAATTTCTTAAGGCATTCAAGGACCTCCAGCGATTTGACCCCAGCCTTCCATTCCACCCTCATGCCCCAATCCTCACCTTTGGACACCCAGTGCTGAGTTGGCCACTTGCCTTTTCCCTATAAAAAATTTTTTTTTAATTTTTATTTATTTATGATAGAGAGAGAGAGAGAGAGAGAGGCAGAGGGAGAAGCAGGCTCCATGCACCGGGAGCCTGACGTGGGATTCGATCCCGGGTCTCCAGGATTGCGCCCTGGGCCAAAGGCAGGCGCTAAACCGCTGCGCCACGCCACCCAGGGATCCCTGTCTCTTCCCTATAATCGACCTCTATGGTCTTCTGCTCTCTTTGCTCATGTTATTTCCTGTGCCTGAAAACCTCTTCATTCTCAGACAGAAGGCAACATGGTAGAATGGTGAAGAACATGGATTCAAGTGTTTGAATCCTTGTTTGGCCACCCATTGGCTATGTAAGTTTAGGCAATTTACCTAAAACTATGTGCGATGGTTTCTGCATTTATAAAATGGGCATAATAGTACCTATTTCATAGGGTTGTCAAAAAGAACAAAGATAGGACTTCAGTTAGGCATAATGTCCACTCTTTTCAAGGCATTCTTCACTGTCCCTCTGCTGCAGTTACATGTGTTCATGTCCTAATTCTGAGCTAAGTTCTTTAAGGATCCCTGACCATTATCTTTGTATTTATCACTCAGTGCCTTGAGCAGAATAAATACCCTTTTTTAAAGATTTTACTTGGGATCCCTGGGTGGCGCAGCGGTTTGGTGCCTGCCTTTGGCCCAGGGCACGATCCTGGAGATCCGGGATCGAATCCCACATTGGGCTCCCGGTGCATGGAGCCTGCTTCTCCCTCTGCCTGTGTCTCTGTGCCTCTCTCTCTCTGTGACTATCATAAATAAATAAAAATAAAATAAAGATTTTACTTATTTAAGGGTGCATGGGTGGCTCAGTTGGTTAAGTGTCTGCCTT
The DNA here is from genome assembly GCF_011100685.1 of Canis lupus familiaris. Taxonomy (NCBI): domain Eukaryota; kingdom Metazoa; phylum Chordata; class Mammalia; order Carnivora; family Canidae; genus Canis; species Canis lupus. Next base: position 18,923,634 of record NC_049230.1, read on the forward strand.
CAGCTCATGTCATGGTCTCGGGATCGAGCCCCACATCAGGCTCCCTGCTCAGTGGGGAGCCTGCTTCTCTCTCTGCTCCGCACTCGTGCTCTCTTTTGCTATCTCTCTCTCTCTCTCTCTCTATCTCTCAAATAAAATCTTTAAAAAAAAAAGATTTTTTTATTTGACAGCAAGCACACAAACAAGCGGAGCAGAGCAGCAGGCAGAGGAAGAGGGAGAAGCAGTCTCCCTGCTGAGCAGGGAGCCAAATGCAGCTGATCCTGGGATCATAACCTAAGCTTAAGGCAGACGTTTAACCGACTGAGCCACCAAGGCCCCCCAGAATAAATACCTATTAAAGACCTCAGTGGGATGTGACAATATTGGGCTATACAGTATACAGCAGTAATACCACTTGGTTGAAGACAAGGAGAGAGTGGAAGGTAAGTATAGGACAGAATTAAGTATTCATTCTAGCAAATCATTGCATGCCCACCACAAGCTTAGCACTGGGAATTCAGCAGTGAAGAAAGTCCAGACTAAAGTTCAAGGAGCTTCTAATCTAATAAAGGATAGGATTTTGAGCTGTGTGCTGAATTATGAGAACAGAGGAGCTGAAAGGAAACCTGAATGGCACAGGATAGCTGGGCAGGATGCGATGATGGTTAAGTTTGGTTAGAAAATATAGAGCAGAAGGAGGATGTGGCAGTCTTCCTTTACTTGGAGCAGATCTCTTGAATTTCCTTACTGTGAAACTGCTTTTTGGAGGAAGACCTGCAGTGCCAATAAGACTTGTCACTCCTCTTCCTGTCCTCTAGAGAAAATTACCTTGCCTTTCTGCGCAAAACTACTTCTCTTTCCACTGTGTGACTTCATGTTTCCGTGCTCCCATTCAGTCTATCAGCAATACCTACTAAGTGTTGGGCTCTTGGCTAGGTCCTGGGGACACAGAAAGGAACCTTGCTCTCAAGGGAGTCGTGGACACAATCATGTCCATGAATGGACCATTACAAAACAGCATGATCGGTGCTGTGCCCATGTGTGTCAACCCCAGAATACCAGCCTGAGGACTTGAAGGAGGCTTCCCCTAGGCAGTGACCCCACTAGAATTAAGTCTTAATTGGACAAGAGCTCTGTCACCTAAGACTGAGGGTCTGCCTTCAACCAGAGAAGCTGGTGTATAGTCCCAGAACCTGTGAGCCTGAAGACTCAACTCTATCCTCATCTCCTTTCCCCTTCGCCACCCCTTCACCAGCACCAGCGGCACTGCTGTGACCACACTAAGACTTGGCCTGAGATGGAGGGAGAGTGGAGAAACCTGCTACACCAATATGGCTGACCAAGGCCCTGGAAGGAGGAAGTGGGTAAGTGCGTTATCCAAAAGGATATAGCAGCTTCAGGTCTTATCAGGGGACAGCACCCCTTCCTCCACCTCTGACCAAGTCAGAGTGGGCCACAGCAATGCAGACCACTGTGAGATGGAGAGCAAGAGCTGTAAAACAACTAGAGTGGACATGTACACACCATTATAGTTCATGGTTATCCTATCCCAAGCAGAAAGGAATGGTGGCTTAGACTAGCCTGGTGTTAGTGGAAATGTGAAGATTCAAGAGACATAGTTGAAAGGCAGAATCAACAGGACTTGGAGATAAACTACTCTCAGGAAAAGGGAGGAGTCATGGCTTTCAGCCATCAGCATCCACCCCCCAGGGTGCCCTCACCCTCTTCCTGGCAATCCAAGAAACCATATGGTTCCAGGGCCTGTAGCCCTTTCCTCTGCCTACTGCTCAGCAAGTGAGTTCCAGTCTGATAAGAAAAGCCTTCCTGTGGTGGAGACTGAAAGGAAGAGGAGGCAGCTAGCCCATTCCTGCCCAGGAGATTGTGGGAGAAGGAAGATGGCCAGAGCTGTATGTCCACTTAATGCCCTCTGGCTTCTGGAGTGGGTGCAGCTGTTCTTGGGACCTGGTGCCATCCCTCTAGGCTGGGCCTTGAACTTGGACCCAGTGCAACTCACCTTCTACACAGGCCCCAATGGCAGCCACTTTGGGTTTTCACTGGACTTCTACAAGGACAACCATGGGAGGTAAGGCTGGGGTGAAGTTTGGGTGTTGGGGAGAGAGTTACTATCACTACTTCTGTGAACCCATTTGTGATAGAGGTTGAGCAAAGTGACTTCTAGGCTCTATTCAGACAGTTCTTTTTAGGAATACTGGCAGGAACTAGCTCAAGTAAAGGTGTCAGGGAGGGGCACACATGGAAAGGTGAGCACCAAAACTACAGGAAAAACAAAGGGAAGATAAAAGTTGATGCCTTCTTTTTTCCTTCAAGGGTCAGTTGTATGACCTATTCCATCTTTGTTATCTCAAAATACAGAGAGGAGCATGTGTCTTAAATTTACTTGCAAAACTATCTACCTGCCCCCACCTTGCTGTTCTATTCCATGTCCCTCTTCCCCATCAAAATTACAGATATTTGAAAAGAAACAATAGAGCATTAATGGTTGGGATTAGTCAGCTGCGAAATCAGACTTCCAAGATTAGAATCCTGGTTCCTTCTCTTTATTGTAACTACCCTGCACTACTTATTATGGTAGATGCTGTGATGCCCACCTCTGGGGAGTGGGAATGGCAGACAGCCTTCAACTATCTGACTCTTAGGGAATTTCCTTTGCTGAAGAGAGTCACCTCCCCCAAAGTCAAGTCCCTTTTCCAATGGAACCTACAATCAATGACTGATCAATGAGGAGTGTGGAGGGAGGTGTAAGGGTCTGATGTTCTCACCTCAACTTGGGACTGTTCTGAAGGGTCCTTTTTTTCTGGAGCTCTAGCTCCAGAGCTCCCAGGATGTTGCCTCATGGCTGTCAATGGGTCTGGATCTGCATTTGACCTCTTTCTCTGCCCACTCCTGCTTCTCTCCCTTTCTAAATACTGGCCTCATAGGCATTACTTAAACATCCTGCAAGCTAAAAGAAAATTATAGCATTTTTTTTTTAGTACTTGTTAAGCATTACTTGGCTGGCACCACGCAAAAATGTCCCTCATACCTTGATTTCATTTACTTCTGACATTGGTTGGTATTGTTCCCAATTTATATATGGTAGAGCTATGATTTGAACCTAGATCTACTAAAGTCTTTGGTGTTATCAGTATCCCACTTTAGAGGTGGCCAGTAGTTTCCCTAATCCTTCACCATTAAAACTAGCTCTTAGGAAAGCATCTGGTAACAGTATTCAGTTCTAGGAAGCATGTAAACCCCTGACTTTTGGTGTGGGGCACAGAAGTGAAGGATATGGAATTGGAGGGTGTGCAGAGCTTAGGAGGTCTTTTTCAGCAAGGATACAAACTCTTCATATTCAAATCAAACCAAAAGGTTATATAATACCAGCTTTACCGTTAACTGGCTAGATTACTTTAGGCACGTGGTTTCCCCACTGGGAGACGGTTTCATTGACAGTAAAATGAAAAGATTGGCCTCCATGGTCTGTGATGTCTCCTTGAGGGAAGACGATCCAGTGCCTTCCCAGGCACACAGCCCTTCCGGGTAGTGCTCTCAACACAGGCACCAGGGCAGGTGCTACCTCGGCATCTGCTCTGCGCCGCACTCACCCAGCTTTCCTACGCGCAGAGTGGCCTTCGTGGTAGGCGCCCCGCGGACCCTGGGCCGCAGCCAGGAGGAGACGGGCGGCGTATTCCTGTGCCCCTGGAGGGCCGAGGGTGGCCAGTGCACGTCGCTGCCCTTTGACCTCAGTGAGTCCTGCGCAAGGAGGGCAAAGGAGGGGCCACCCGGAGCTTGGGCAGCCTGGCTTCAGCGCCCACCCTTCTTATGCTCTCCAGATGACGAGACCCGACACATAGGCTCCCACACCTTCCAAACCTTCAAGTCTCGGCAAGGACTGGGGGCGTCGGTCGTCAGCTGGAACGACAACATTGTGGTGGGCGCCACGGAACGGGGAGCAAAGAGCAGTCGGGGGCAGGGACACGTGGGCGGGGATCCCGAGTCCCGCCGATTCCCCACTCTCCTTTGGCCCTGCTCCAGGCCTGCGCCCCCTGGCAGCACTGGAACGTCCTAGAAAAGACCGAGGAGGCCGAGAAGACGCCCGTAGGTGGCTGCTTTGTGGCTCAGCTCCGGAACGGCCACCGCGCGGAGTACTCGCCGTGTCGGGCTAACACCATGAGCTCGGTTTATGTGAAAAATCGGTTTAGTGAGTTCGGCTCCCTGTTTTGTTTCCGCCCGCTCAGGGCCACTTAGCTCCGCCCTCAGCACCTCCCCAGGAGCCGCCCAGTCCCCGGCTTTCGGTCCCGCATTTCCCCTTGGCCCAGCTCCTAGTCCCATCCCGCCTCGCTCAGCTTGGGGGCCTCGCCTGTAGGTTACCCCGTGGCCCCGCCCCGGCCCCCGCCCCGGCCCCGCCCCGGCCCCGCCCCGCCCCGCCTCTGCCCCGCCCCGCCCCTTCGCTGACCCCTCCCCTCCCTCCTCTAGACCAAGACAAGCGCTATTGCGAAGCGGGCTTCAGCGCTGCGGTCACTCAGGCGAGTGGGGAGCACTAGCGGCGTGGGGGGGGGGGCTTCCAAACACGGCCCCCCCTCACTTCCAGGGCTTCCCTTTCAGGCTGGAGTGCTGGTGCTTGGGGCCCCCGGCGGCTATTTTTTCTTAGGTACGTGCCCATCTGTACACTTCACACCCTTCTCTCGGCCTGGGGAGACGGGGAGACCGCAGGCGTCTGGGCCCCCACACCCGCTGTCCCTCGCGCCGTAGGTCTCCTGGTGCGGACGCCTATTGACAATATCATCTCGAGTTACCGCCCGGGCACCCTGTTGTGGCACGTGTCCTCCCAGAGCTTCACCTACGACTACAGCAAGCCAGAGTACTACGACGGCTACCGGGGTAACACTGGCACCCCCCTCCTAGGCCTCCCAGCCCTCTGAGAATCGCCGCCCACCCCGCGGGTCAGGTCCTGAGGTGCCTCCACCCTCTGGTCCCTCGGCATCCCCGCCACCGCCAACTCCCATTTGCCCCACCTTGCCTTTCCCACCCCGGATTAGCTGCGCAGCCCCGGGCTGACCTTGGCTTCTCGATGGCCTGTTTTCCCATCTACACAATGCAGGGTTTGGACTGGGTGGTCTCTGGGTCCCCCCTTCTTCCTTGCCCATGGCCTTCCCGCTGCTTCGCCCTCCCAGAAAGATTAATTCGTGCTGTCTCTTCAGGGTACTCTGTGGCTGTGGGCGAGTTCGACGGGAATCTCAACACTACAGGCAAGAAATCCATTTCGGGGACAAAGGATAGGGAGCCCCGCCCGGGGAGGAGCGCCTCCAAGCCCCGCACCGCACCAAAGTCTCCCCCGGGTTACAGAATCGCGGGCGGGAGGGTCGGTGGTAGGGTCGAAGGACCTCATTCACTGGGGTCTGGCTCTCCCCAGAGTATGTCCTCGGTGCCCCGACCTGGAGCTGTACCCTAGGAGCGGTGAGTGCCCCCTGTCCCGCCACTCGGCATCCCAAGCCTTCGACCCCACTCCTCAGCTTCAGGAGCCCCTTTCTCACTCGGAACGGGAGGCTGTCCTGGGGAGCAGGAATGACGCGCTCCTGTGCTTGTCCGTGCAGGTGGAAATTTTGAACGAGTACCACCAGACGCTGCACAGGCTGCACGGAGAGCAGGTGGAGGCCGGTTCCGGTGGGGGTGGCCGACGCTGGGGAATTGGAGCCCTAGAATGTTCCACGGGGTTTGGGGGGGGGGGCAATGTGCAAGAGAGGGTGCCTGTCTGGGCGGGGGACGGGGATTCAGTAAGCTTCGTCTTCCTGCAGATGGCTTCGTATTTTGGACACTCGATAGCCGTCACTGATGTCAACGGAGACGGGTGAGGCTCCTACCCGTTTGGGTCCCCCATCACCAGAGGAGTTGCCTGCTCTGGGTCGCCTCCTTTCCTCCCCCACTCCCACGTAACCACCGAGGGGAGCGGGAGGGCGAGAATGGAGCCGGCGAGTTTGGGCTAATCTCCCTAACCCACCCCGTGGCACCGCCCATCCGGCCTGCAGGCGGCACGACTTGCTGGTGGGCGCGCCACTGTTCATGGAGAGCCGCGCGGACCGCAAGCTGGCCGAGGTGGGGCGCGTGTACTTGTTCCTGCAGCCTCGAGGTCACCAGGCGCTGGGCGCCCCCAGCCTCCTGCTGACTGGCACACAGCTCTATGGGCGATTCGGCTCGGCCATCGCATCTCTGGGCGACCTCGACCGGGACGGCTACAACGGTAAGGGGCAGAGAGGAGCACCGCTTGCTTCAGACTGGTTAACAGCCAGAACCAAGACCGCCGATTTGACCAGAGGGCAGCCAGAGCGGGGAAGGGCTTTTCTCTGGAAGAGTTGAATGGGACCAGTTTGTTTGCATTGGTCCAGGCAAGAGATGGTGACCACCTGGATGTGAATGTGGTCAGTGGAGTTAGAGATGGGGTGATGTCACAGATATTTAGTAGCTGGACTATTAGGACTTGATGGGTGAGTGGGTGGATGTGGAGTTAGAGAGAGGAGTTGGAAGGGATAGTGTTGATGCCTTCACGGCCTGGAGCTCAGTCTGGGTGGGGGTGGGGATGGCGGGCGGTGGGGATCAGCAGTTCAGCTCTGGGCCTGTTTGACCTTGAGGGGCTGGGGAGCATCAAACCCACGGCCAGAGAAGGCGTGTGCCTTCCCCATTCGCACCAGATAGGCGCTTGGAAAGGGTAGATGAGATCGCTGCACCTGTGAAATGAGAAGAGGCAAAGGATAAAACCCTGGGGAGCAAGAGCATTTAGGGGACCCTCAAAGGAAGTGAGTCTAGAAGGGAGACAGGAATGTCCAGAGAAGTAGGAGGGAAACCAGGAGATCTGATGGCCCAGAACTAAAAGGAAAAGAGTGCTCTGAGCAGGAGGAAGGGGGTCAGTGGCGCCAGATGCTGCTGAAAGGCATAATTAGATGAGGCTGGAGAACTATCCATGGGCTTTAGCAAGAAGGAGATCATTGGTGACAGTGACACTGATTCAGGGCTGGGTAAGGACAGAAGTCAGGATGCCATGGGGCAAGGTATGAATGAAAGTGAAGAATTGGAGGCAGTGAGTGTAGAAATGTCTTTCAACCAGTTTGTGAAAGAAGAAAGAAAAGATGATTCCTGAAAGGAGATGAGGGCCAAGGGAAGGTTATTCTAATTTCAAAGCATATGGAGTAGGTCGAATGTGGAGAAAATGATCCTCGGGGGGGGGGGGCGGGGTGGTGGTGAGAGAAGGAAGCCCAAGGAAGGTCCCTGTGATGCTCTGAGGGGTAGGCGGGGTTGGGATATTTAGGGTAAAGGAGTTGGGGAAAGTGAGTTCAGATTTATAGCACAACAGTTGGGCTACTTCTCTTTGTGAAGGAAGTAGGGGGCTGGGAGCTTGACAGAATGAAGAAAGTTGGAAATAAGTGCTGAGCAGAGTGGGAGAGGGGGCTGAGCAGAACTCCCCCAGGATGGCTGGGAAGCACCTGGTTCCCTAGCACAGATGGATGGTCAGGAGTCCCTGAGGCCCAATCTGCTGAGGTCTGGCCAGGCTTGCTGAGGACTGGCAATGGGGTAAGATGGCAGAGGATATGACCAGGGTGATCGAATGGTCAGAAATAAGTGAAGAGATCAAGATGCCAAAGATCAAGAGAGGGGAGGCCCAGAGTCTGGAGACAAGACTGGTCAGGGTAGACTTATTTGGATGAATTCTGTGTAACTCAGTCAGAAAAATCAATAGATTTTTCTTAAGATTTTATTTATTTATTTGACAGAGAGAGCACAAGTAGGCAGAGCAGCAAACAGAGGGGGAGGGAGAAGCAGGCTCCCCATGAGCAGAGAGTCCAATACAGGGCTCAATCCCCAGGGCCCTGGGATCATGACCTGAGCCAAAGGCCAATGCTTAACTGATGGAGCCACCCAGGTGCCCCTCAATAGATTTTTAAAAGGAAAAAAGGTACATAGAAAACAAAATCAGAAGACAAAGGAAAGACAGTTATAACCTATATATAAAAGATCTTAATTCCTGTCACATGTAAAAAACTTACAACTTAATAAGTTTATGATGATTAACAAATGCATTTTCAAGAGTGATCTTAAAAGTTATTAGTGATGACAACTCCACAGAATTAAATAGGATGAAGAGAGACACCTAGATGGCTCAGTTAAGCATCAGACTCTTGATTCTGGCTCAGGTCATGATCTCTGGATCAAGCCCCCAGTTGGGCTCTCTGCTAGGTGTGGAGCTTGCTTGGGACTCTCTCTCCCTCTCCCTCTGCTCCTCCCCACTCACAAACGCACATCCATTCTCTCTCTCTCAAATAAATACAGTCTAAAAAAAAAAAAAAAAAAAGAAAGGAAAAAAGAAATGGGGTGAAGTTCCCTAGGGGAATAGGAGGCCACTACTTAATCTTGGTCGTGGTTATTTAACCTTCTGGGACTCAGTTTTTTCATCTAAAATGGGAATCATAGTGTCTAATTTTCAGGATTAAACAAAATTATGTCAATATGTTTTCCTCAGTAGATACCAAGGGCTGCTATTGTCTTTATAATAACTCTACTTGATGGGTCTCTTTTGTACTCAGTTGTAAAATCCTGGAGGGCAGGGCAGCTGCCTTCTTGACCCCATCCCTCTGCTGGTCCCCTGGGATCTGCCAAAGTGGGAGCTCTGGGCCACCTGGATACCAAACAAAAATTGGAGAAAATTATAGCAAACAGCCCTTTCTGTTGCTCCTTCCAGATGTTGCAGTGGCTGCCCCCTACGGAGGTCCCAGTAGTCTGGGCCAAGTGCTGGTGTACCTAGGTCAGAGTGAGGGGCTCAGCTCACGCCCCTCCCAGATCCTGGACAGCCCCTTCCCAGCAGGCTCTGGCTTCGGCTTCTCCCTGCGAGGTGCCACAGACATCGATGACAATGGATACCCAGGTGGCCCTAGAATGCCTCCAGCTAGCCAAGAGGGGCTCTCGGGCATTAGATGGAGATAATGAAAGACACAGTCAGGGGTCTATGCCCCGCTGAGTGTTCTGATCCTTCTGGGAGGTCAGGGGAGGCCAGGGGAGGCCAGGTCACAACTCCAGTGGGGCGGGCTGCCCAGGTGACTCAGCAGTTTAGCACTGCTGAAGCCCAAGGTGTGATCCTGGAGACTTGGGATAGAGTCCCATGTCAGACTCCCTGCATGGAGCCTGCTTCTTCCTCCGCCTGTTTTTCTGCCTCTCTCTCTCTCTCTCATGAATAAATAAATAAAATCTTTAAAAAAAAAAAAAACTCCAGTGGGGCAAATAGTGTGGGAAACCCCGGGAAAGATGAGATGAGGACCTACTGCCTCCTCTAACTGCTGATTCTGACCTCTCCAATATCTTTAGACCTACTGGTAGGAGCTTATGGGGCCAGCAAGGTGGCTGTGTACAGGTGAGCGCTGGCTCCAGGGGCATGGTCAGGGAGTGTCCCCACCATCAGAGGATCCTGGGCCAAGAGGACCCACAACATCAAGCCTCGCCCTGTCCCACCAGAGCTCAGCCAGTGGTGGTGGCCAATGTCCAGCTGCTGGTACAAGATTCACTGAATCCTGCTGTGAAGAACTGTATCCTGCCTCAGACCAAGACACCAGTGAGCTGGTGAGGAGACAGGGGGCACAGGCCGGGCAAGATTTGGGATCTTGAAGGGCCCTACCCCTGAGCTCAACTCATATATTTGCAGCTTTAACATACAGATGTGTGTGGGAGCCACTGGGCACAACATTCCTCAGCAGCTGTGTGAGTGTCATTGTGGGGACAGAAGGGAGTTGGGTCTGGGCTCATCTGGAAACTGGCCACAGAGACCCTGACCCTTCCTGTTTGCCTTGCCAGCCCTAAATGCCGAGCTGCAGCTGGACCGGCAAAAGCCCCGCCAGGGCCGGAGGGTGTTACTGCTAAATTCTCAGCTGGCGAGCAGCACCCTGCATCTGGACCTGGGCGGGAGGCACAGCCCCATCTGCCACACCACCACCGCCTTCCTCCGAGTACACCCAGGCTGGGGATGGGAAGGGTTGGGTGTGCAGGCCTGTTTATCCAGCCCTTGGGCATGAGCTGGGTGCTGTGGGTTGGGGGGTGGCCAGTGGGACATGTATGGCAGGCGTGTGGTCCGACTTTTGTCCCCTCCCTAGGATGAGGCCGACTTCCGGGACAAGCTGAGCCCCATTGTACTCAGCTTGAACGTGTCGCTACAGCCCAGGAAGGATGGAGTAGCCCCTGCCATTGTGCTGCATGGAGACACCCATGTCCAGGAGCAGGTGGGGGTGGGCAGGAACAGGCAAAAGAGGTGCGGGACCCCTGCCAGAAAGTCAGGGTTAGGGTTAGTGTCCAAGTCAGTAAGGCGAATCCCAAAACCTTGATATCACTTCTCATCTCTGATGTCACTCTAAACCCTAATGAAAACCCCCAAATCTCAAAATTCTCTCAATCCTGATACAAGTCCCATGTGTTGTGGATGTCACTTCTAAACTCTGACAAGCCTATAAACCCTGATGTCACCATCATAACATGATCCCAAACCCTGATGCAAATCCCAAAGCCATGATGTCAGCCCCAAACTCCTTTTTAGTCTCAGAACTTTGTTAGAAGTTCCTGATGTGACCCCCAAAATTCACATGTACCCAACTCACCACACACCTTGATTTGCCTCTTCTAGACTCGCATCATCCTAGACTGTGGGGAAGATGACCTGTGTGTGCCCCAGCTCCAGCTCACCGCCATCGTGTGAGGCCATTTGCCCCATGACACCCCTTCGCCCCCTGGGGCCTGATACTCTGTCCTCGCCCCCTTCCCAGACCCTGGGCCTGGATCCAGCCTTCTCTGCTTCACTCCTTTCTCCCCATAGGATGGGCTCCCCACTCCTCATTGGAGCCGATAATGTACTGGAGCTGCAGATGGATGCGGCCAATGAGGGCGAGGGGGCCTACGAAGCAGAGCTTGCTGTGCACCTGCCCCCAGGTGCCCACTACATGCGGGCCATCAGCAACATTGAGGTGATGCTTCACTTTAGGGGCATTACCATGGACCTGGGAGGTGCAAGAGCATTGGCTCTCATTTTCCACCTGAGAGCCCCAACTTCTCTTCCACATTGTAGTAAAAACTGTGATTTTTTTTTTAATTTGGAAAAGGAGTACTTACTAATAGCATAAAATCCGAGGACTATTATAAAGCCCAGACCAAAAATGGCTCAGGAATTAATGTCAGCAGGAACTTGTGTTAGAAGGACTGTGTTAATGGGAACTCTGTTAGCATTTGAAAGGAAGGTGGACTTCCTTTGGGTCTTTTCTCTCAGTATAGACAGACACTTACATGGGCATTATTTACTTTTTTATTTTGTTGATCACAGTAGTAGTAGTTTATCACAATGGGATCATGCTCTATGTAATGTTTTGTGTTTTTTATTTTCAAAAATATCATTGAAAATAATAAGGTGCTCTAGAGAATGTGACGTCCCTCAAGTCCCTCAATCTCCCATCCCTAAGAAGAGTCCCTCTCGACCCTAGCCCACAAGTCTCTTCCAGGCTTTCCAAGGGATCTTACATATATATGGGATACTCCAACCATCTTTTTTCTTTTTAATATTTTATTTATTTATTTATTTATTTATTTATTTATTTATTTATTTGAGAAAGAGAGAGATCACGAGTGGAGAGAGAGGCAGAGGGAGAGAGAGAAACAGACTCCCGCCTGAGCAGGAAGCCTGATGTGGGGCTCGATCCCAGGACCCCTGGATCATGACCTGAGCCAAAAGCAGATGCCCAATTGACTGAGCCACCCAGGTACCAAACCAACCATCTTCTTTCTTGAAACTATCTCCCTGAAGGGCTTTGAGAGACTCATCTGTAACCAGAAGAAGGAGAATGAGACCAAGATAGTGCTGTGTGAGCTGGGTAACCCCATGAAGAGGAACGCCCGGGTGAGACCCCAAGGCATGGGTGCTGGGTCCACTCCACCAGGGACTCATACACAGCCAAGTTTTAGGGGTCAGGCTTGGAGTCCTATAGCTCTGGGCTGGAATTCTGGTCCTCACACTCCCTGTGTTCTTGAGTGAGTGGCTTTCCCTCTCTCAGTGGGCTTCTGAGGTAATGATGGGGACGTGGAGGATGGGAACCAGAGGTCACATGCAGGACAGGGCTGCCCAGAGTGGGCATCTGGGCCATGACTTTGCCCCCCACCCCATCTCTCAGATAGGAATCACCATGTTGGTGAGTGTGGAGAACCTGGAAGAGGCTGGGGAACATGTGTCCTTCTGGCTGCAAATCAGAAGGTACTAGACTGGGAAACATTCCTAGCCACCACCCTTCCCCTAGCTGATCCCGCTGCAGACACCCTCAGATGCCCTCCTTCCAGAAGGGTCTTCTGGGATGCCCACTCTTCAGACTTCCCTGTTCCCTTTCTTCCCCCAAAGCCTTGTTTCTGAGTCTTGGAGCCCTAGAAGAAGGTCTATCCCAGGTCTAACTTCAGTGTGGCATGCCGTTTGTGGAGTTAGCACTTCCTGAGCACTCTGAAACTCTGGCCCTACCCCTAGAGAGTTCTGCCATTCACTGGGCTGGGTCCCTGACCTGCGCCTCCTTATACCCTCCCTTCTAGCAAAAACAGCCAGAATCCGAACAGTGAGGCTGTGCTGCTGGATGTGCCAGTGCGGGCAGAGGCCCATGTGAAGCTAAGAGGGTGAGACCTGGGGTAGATCAGGGAGGTGGCAGGCACAACCCTAAGGTTCAGAGGGCCTTGGGGGAGCCCCTACAGGCAAGTCAGGTGATCGAGCTCACCCTGAGGGATTCGGGCCCCTGCAGGAACTCCTTTCCAGCCTCTCTGGTGGTGGTGGCAGAAGAAGACAACAGGGAGAACAGCTCAGAGAGCTGGGGCCCCAAAGTGGAGCACACCTACGAGGTGCGAAGGACCTTCTGGGGCTCAGGCCGGGGTGGGGAGGGACCCAGGAGCTAAGCATGGGTGCTGAGCCATCTAACATCCTGCCACCACCACCTGCCAGCTTCACAACAATGGCCCTGGTACCGTAAGTGGCCTCCACCTCCACCTCTGCTTTCCTGGGGAGTCCCAGCCTTCTGACCTGCTCTACATCCTGGACATACAACCTGAGGGGGGACTTCAATGCTCCCCCCAGCCCTCTATTAACCCCTTCAAGGTGAGAGGCTGAGTGGAAGAAAGAGTTGTGGGTGAGGCCCCCAGCCCGTCAACCAGGGCCCCTCCGGCAGGGTGGGTGGGGAGGTGAGCGGCGCCTGGGACTGACTGCTTCTTTGCTTCCCCAGCTGGACTGGAGGCAGCCTACCCCCAGCCCTTCCCCCACTTCCCCGGGGTATCACAAGCGGGAGCGCAGGCAGGCTTCTCTGCCAGGGTCCAGCCAGCCCTCTGGGCTTCAGGATCCAGTTCTCCTGGTGAGCAGACTCTGTGGTCTCCAGCTGAGGCCTCCCTGGGACAGGGGACAGAGGCGCTGAGAGGCAGGGAGAGGGGCTGTCAGTGTGATGTGGGCCATGGGTGGGCCACCTTGGTCCCCCGGAGTACTCTAGGTGAATATGCAGGGTGGGGCTGGTCTTGTGTCTGGGGCCTGGTGGGGGTAATTGAATTTTCAAAGGTTCCCAGTACCTTAAAGACAAAGAAGAAATGTCAAAGCAGAGTTACAAAAATTCTGAGTGTTGAACACTGTGGGATGGCACCCTTCTTCCTGCCCTTTCTCTGCATCTCTGGGACCGTGTGAGCAGACTCATTTAGAGATAATGTCGGAAGCTTGAATCTGAGGCCCTTCCTGAGGGGGAGGCCCGAGCTTCCTGCCCCCTAGCCCCTTTCTGTTGCTGGGTCCTTGGGGTGATCAGGGGTGAGGAGTCAGAGGGCCTGGGGACCAGTGACGTATCCCCTTAGAGCTGCAAGTCGGGGCCGCATACAGTGGTGCAGTGTGAGCTGCAGGAGATGGCGCGAGGGCAGCGAGCCATGGTCAAGGTGCTAGCTTTCCTGCAGCTGCCCAGCCTCCAGCAGGTGAATGGGCTGCCGGTGGGTGGGGCTTTCTGGGGGTGGGGGCCAAGCTTTCTCCCCAGAGAGATGGGGCCACAGGGTGAAGAGGGAAGTGAGGACAAGGCTGACTTTTGAGGGGACAGAATGAGGCCAGGGGGTAGGACTCACAGCAGGGAGGCTGGGGGGTATTCCTGCAACCAAGAGGCCCGTGTAAAGGGCTTTCACTCCCACCCCATTCAGAGGCCGCTGGATCAGTTCGTGCTGGAATCGCAAGCTTGGTTCAACGTCTCCTCCCTTCCCTACGCTGTGCCCTCCCTCAGCCTGCCCAGTGGGGAAACTCTGGTGAGTATGGAGCAGTGGTGGCAGAGGAGAGGCATTCCCCAGGACCCACTGCCTTCCCAAGGATGGGGGAGGGACACCCTGGGGGTCTGAGGGGTGGCACAGATAAGTGGCTTGGTTGGCCATCCTCAGCCCACAAGTATGAGTCTTTGAGAGAGGCGGGTGTCAAGGTGATGGAGAAAACATGGGTTTGCCCTCAGGTGCAGACACACTTGCTTCGTGCCTTGGAGGAGAGGGACATTCCCATCTGGTGGGTGCTGGTAGGCGTACTCGGAGGCCTGCTGTTGCTCATGCTCCTGGTCCTGGCCATGTGGAAGGTGAGGCATGAAGGGAGGGTGGGGTCCCCAGGTGGGCACAGGCTTGGCCCTGCCCTACTTCACAGGGAGGCAGAAAGAGATGGTGACCCAGAGCCCATTCACATCTCCACTATTAGAGTATCATTCTCCAGAAGACATCTTCCAGGGCACAGACCCCTGGGAGAGGTGGCATCTAAAATCCTAAGGCCTTTCAGCCTGTTCCCTACTGAGAGAAAGAGTCACCGGGAGGGAGTCCTGGCTGCTGATGAAGACAGAGCTCAACTCCTGACTCTGTCCTTCTCCCTGAATGAGGTGGGAGGCCCGAGTACGATCCAGACCCCTGCTGGGTCATCCCTCCTTTGCACCAGGTGCTCAAGCCCTGGGAAATCATGGTGCTTTTAGGGAAAATCATGCATTAGGCTTAGAGTCATCAAATACACATCATTTTGTACTTAAGTCACATAGAGACATAATGGCCAATATTTAAGAAAAATTCAAGGGAGGGGCACTTGGGTGGCTCAGTCGTTGAAGCATCTGCCTTCACTCAGGTCATGATCTCAGGGTCCTGGGATCAAGCCCCACATCAGGTTCCCCGCTCATCGGGGAGTCTGCTCCCTCCTCCTTTCCCTCTGCCCGCCTCCCCTGCTTGTGCTTGCTCTCTCCCTCTCAAATAAATAAATAAACTTTTTTAAAAATTCAGAAGAAAAATACCAAATTTTAAAAAAAGTAACTTGTGCCATGAATTATCTCGGAATGAGGAAGGCCTCCGTTTGTGCACGCAGTGGGATCTGATTCTGTGCTGGTCCAGGGAGAAGACCTCGTAACTGGCCACTTTCTAGCATACTTCTTCAACTGATCATCTTTATACCCTGTTTCCGGCCTCTTCTGCAGGGCGGCTTCTTCAAGCGCAACCGGCCACCGCTAGAAGAAGAGGAGGAGGAGTGATGGAGCAGCTCACGCTCTGTCCTAGGAGGAAGGCTGGGGACCTGCCTGCTCTGCCCTTTCTTCAGTGTGCGCCCCCCAGCTCTGCTCACCCACGGGTTGGAGCTGTGCCATGGAGGCCTCCTGATACCCCCCTCTACCTCATCCCCCAGAGCTGGCCACTCCTTTCCCTGCTGCCAAATAAAGAGGCTGAGTCCCAACCCCTGCATCTCTGGGACCCCCAGCATGCTGTCTCCTCTTGGGTCAGGGAAGATAAAGGTACCAGGGACAGGTGATGTTAGGAGTGAGGGTCTGGGGCTGCTGGAAGTGTGGGCAGAGGGTGTCTCTGCCAGGCAAAGGTTGCAAATGACTGTCTTTGGAGAGTGTCTGGGAGTAGAGACTAGGGGTAGAACAGAGGAGAAAGGGTGGCAGGCCTCCAGGTGAGACAAGAGGGGGATGGGGTATCTGGAGGTTGGAAGCATTACAGAAGGCAGGCTGGTCCCTGGTGGACAGCTTTAAATATTTTTGTTTTGTTTTGTTATAATTTCAAAGGGATAAGCCTCAAGTTGACCTGGGATTCAGGAACATAACCAGCTCTCCCCACTTCCTTCCTTCCTTCCTTCCTTCCTTTATTTATTTATTTATTTATTTATTTATTTATTTATTTATTTATGACAGAGAGAGAGAGAGAGAGGCAGAGACACAGGCAGAGGGAGAAGCAGGCTCCATGCAGGGAGCCCAATGCAGGACTCGATCCTGGGGCTCCAGGATCACACCCTGGGCTAAAGGCAGGTGCTAAACCGCTGAGCCACCCAAGCATCCCTCCTCACTCCCATTTGAAGAAAAAAAAAAGCCTTTAAAGCTGTGTTCAGAGTGAGGAGGGGGCAAAGGGAGGTTGACTAAGCCCTCAGCCTGAGGAAAGCAGCACTGCACCAGGGAGAGGACAGCAGGCATTGCTGCCCAGCTTACCCTTCTTCCCCAACAAGGAGAAGGCTCTCCAGTTAGGAAGGAGGGTTCCAGGCAGAGAGCTCACAGGACAGCTAGGAGCAGAAGACAACTCTCCCTCTGCCCGCCAAGACTGGAATCCCAGGATAGAAGGTGGGGGGTCCTCCTGGAGTCCTGAGAAATGTGTTGCTTCATGGATTCAGTAAATATTTGTTGAGCACCTCCCATGTGCCCGGTACCATCCGTGTCCTGAGATGGAGCAGTGAAGAAGGCAAAGTACCTGCCCTTGTGGAACTTACATTCAACCAGGAGTTAAAAAGTAAACAAGTAAATAAACATATGGTCAGTGGTGGTCGGTGCTGGGAGTAAAAATAAAAGTCAGGAGATTGTGGGAGAATTGCGTGGGAGAGATAGAGCTGTCAGGGAAGGCCTCTAATGAGGTGAGCAGAGAGATGGATGAATGAGCCAGGTGGCTGCTCAAGAATAAAGTGTTCTGGACAGAAAGAGCAGCCAGTGCAAAGGCCCTGGAACAGGCTTGATGTGTTTAAGTAAAAGCAAGGAGGCCCATGGTCTGGAGTCAGGCACAGGATCCAGATGAGGTCAGAAGTGGGGGCAAGCAGGTAGCGCCTTTTGGCCATGGGTAGGACTTTGGACTAGATTCTAAGTGTTGGGGGAGGCCACTGGTGAGCAGACTTACCTCACAAGAGCTGCTGGTATTTGATTTTACCCAAAGGGATAAAAGGTAAATTTGGAAAAGAAAACAATTTGACATCATGCATGGCAAGTTCCAGAACAGGTTTTTAGTTGGGTGACTTTTCTTAGGAAAAGATTAAGCCGCTGTGATCCTTACACACCAGCCAGATTCCCTCTCCACCCCACCATTGCCGCTTCATAGCCCCAGACAGTTTATCTTGATCCAGCACAGCATTTGGTATTTGCCTTATGGACAAGACAGAAATGCGAGCTGGATTTAAAACTGAATAACTCTGATAAAGCTGAAGGAGACCTCTAGGAGGTTGTTCCAGAGCTCGGTCCTGGCCCTGAGCTGCCTGGTATTGTCCCGAGCCCCTTGAATGGAGGCAGGGAAGCTGCCCTGCACCCGGCAGATGGCTGCTGGCTGTCTGGGAGCTCCAATACAATGGGTTACTGAAGCAGATTCATGGCAGCCCTTGACAGACTGTAAAGTTGGGTTGAAACCAACAAGATGAAATTCACCAGGGATGAGTGCTAAATTCTGTGTGGAGATTGTGAAAAATTGGTTACATAAGAAGAGGACTGGAAAATCTGGTTAGATGGAGATTTGTGAGAAAGAAAGAGAAAGAGGGAGGGAAGAGGAGAGGGAAAGATTAGAAAGAAAGGGAGGGAAGGAGGAGGGAAAGAAGGAAGAGGGAGGGAGAGGGTAGAAAAAGAATCTGGTATCACAAACTCACAAGGTCCCCTTAAGTCAGAAGAGCCAACCAGGGGACCCAACCAGACCCAACCTGCTGTCCTGTGGGGAACCAGGCTCTTGCTCTAGGTATCTAGGGCCCCTTGAGGCGCCACATCGTGAGAAGGAGGAGAGAGCCAGGGAAAACCAAGAGAGGGACACGGAATGACATGAGGATTTAGCCACCCAGAAGCTGAACCATGATGACAACCAGAAACTGGAAAGAAAGAGAGCTCTGCTGGGGCTAGGGCAGGCTTCAGATGTGGGGTTCAATGGCTGAGGAAGAAGGCCAAGACTGCCATCATGAGCCAGTACCAGTGGGACCCCTGGTGATTCTCGCAAAGGCGGCTGGCATCTTTAGAAGAAATTTCCTAAGCATTATGACTGTCCAACAATGGATATTATTACCGGAGTGGAGGTGAGCCCCCACTTTTCCCTGGACCAACACCGGCCCCATTGATGGCGCCCCTGCTCCTGTCAAGCATATGCTAGATGCTTTACATCACGATCTCATGTCATCTTGAGGACAGCCCCACGAGCTAGAGACTATTACAATTCTCACTTGAAAGAGGGGGGAGACCAGAAGGCGAAGTCACTTGCTCACGGCCCAAGAGGCAGAAGCTAGACCCGCTGACCAGCTCCCACTGCGTGGGGGTTTGTGCGGACAGACCTGGGCAGTTCCTACACTTTTCGGAGACGCTCGTGACCCTACTGCCTCTTTGAGCGTATGGTCAGCAGTTGCTTTTCCTCCCAAATTCTGCACCAAATTCCGAGGGCTCCGGACCTCCAAGCGCTCGGGTCGATCGGCCCCTCTCCGTGGCAGCCGTCGCAGCTCGGGGTCTGGCAGCGCAGGGTGGGGGCCGCAGGGTGGGCTGAGCGCCCGCTGCGCGGGCGGGCGGGCGGGCGGCGCGCGGAGCGGGGCAGCGAGGGGGCGGCGCCCCGAGGTCTGCGGGGTGGGGCGCCGCCTGCAGGGGGCGCTGGCGGCGGCTCCGGGCGGAGACAATCGCGCCGAGCGGCCGCCGCAGCCAGAGCGGGAGCCGGAGCGGCGCGGCGCGGCGCAGAGCTGGGGCTGAGCGGGGCCGGCCGAGCGGGGCCGGGCGGGAGCCATGGGCCGCTAGGGCCCGGCCGAGCCCCGCGATGCCGCCGCCGAGTGGCCCCAGCGTCCTCGCGCGGCTGCTGCCGCTGCTGGGGCTGCTGCTCGGCGGCGCCTCCCGGGCTCCCGGCAAGTCGCCGCCGGAGCCCCCCAGCCCGCAGGGTGAGTCTCGGCCGAGAGGGGCAGCGATCGCGGGCCTGCGCCCCCTCGATGTGGCCCCCGCCCGCCAGCTCCCTCGTCTCGGCGCTCGTGAATCGGGGGTACTCTGTTCCCTGGGCTGGGGTGGGGGCAGCCAGCGACTTGGGGTCGGCGCTTACGGGGGAGAGGGGGGAGGGAGAGGGCGACGGCCGGGGCGGGGGTCTCGAGGAGACACAATGGGGAGAGCGGGGGTCCCCAGGCTCCGCGCTGCCGCCCCCTCTCGCCTTGTTTTTCTCTCTCCGGGTCCGCGAGGCGCTGCTGCCTGAGCCATTGTCTACCGGAGACACCCGCCCAGGGGCGGGCTGGGGCGGGCGCCCGCTCCGCAGCCCCCTGCGGGTTCCCCGCTGCCGACCCGGCCGGGGTGGGGGCGCCAGCCCGGCTGCCACCTCGGACCCGGACGGGGGCTGGGCGCCCCGAGCCGGGCTGGAAGGGGGGAGGGGGCGGGGGGGCGGGGGGGGGCGGATTGACTCTGCTCGAATGGGGTTCTTCGCCCTGGAGCCTGACAGCCCCCGGCCGGCCCCCCCAGGTTCAGGATTGGGGGTGTACCAAAGAAGCGCTGTCAGCCCTCGAGGGGGGAGGGGCTGCAGTTTGGGGGGGTCTGGAGAAGGGGGTACGCGGTGCTTCCCAGCCAAAGCGCATGGCAGGGCTGTGGTGGCGGAGCCATGCTGGGCTGGCTGGCTGGCTGTGGGCTGCGCCGGCGGGGCGGGCAGGTGCCTGGGTCCCCTCCAGCGGACCTCCGGCCACTCCTATCCCCAGCCTGCCCCCAGCGCACCCCCTCCTCTTCTAACCTCTCCCTCGCGGTGAAACGGAGCCTCCCGGCGCCTCCCGGCCCAGGTGGGTGTGTGAGGTGGGGGTGGGGCGGGCTCCTGCAGCGGGCGAGAGGGGAGAGCTAGACCGTGGCTCCCTTCCGACGCCTGGGGTCTCAGGGCCTCGCCCACTCCAGCCCCGCGCCCACCTTCCAGCCTCCTGCCCACCACCCCGGCGCGCTTCCCTCTACCGCCTCCGGGCCCCATCCCTGCCTGAAGCAATGCTCTCCGCTCTTCGCCTCCCCACCAAGGAGCTGACAGGAAAAGCAGGGTGGGGGGGGTGTCTGGTTCAGGGAAGTGGGGTCCGGATGAAGGGAGGGGGGTCGGATTTCCTCCTGGAAGGAGGCAGGGCTGAAGCCAGGAGAGACGGATGCAAGTAGGGAATGTCAGGCTTGAGAAATGGGGAAGGCTCACCTCTGGCCTCAGTCTTCCCTGCTCTCTGTGGGAGGAGAGGAGGCTTTGATGGGTAGGAAGGGGCCCTGGTTTCTCAAAAAGCCTTTCCTGCAAGTCCTGTACCCCAGGGGAGGGGGCCCAGGGAATTGACTGGAAGAGAGTCAGGATGGGAGGCTCTCACTGGCTGAGAGCCCAGCTTGAGGGGAAGGGGATGGAGAAGCTGCTAGGCACCTGCTCACCCCTGCCCACCCCTGTGCGGTTCCTTGGGCCCCCTCCCCTCCCTGAGGCTCTGGCCCTGGAACCCTGAGCATTCCTTCAAATGACCATATTCCAGACTCCTGGGTCCTCTCTTCCCAGCTGCTCGATCCAGCTGCTCCTAGCCTGGGCAGGGGTGGGGAGTAGCCAAGCCCCTCTAGCTTCTCAGCATTCCTCCTGGGTAGTGGTGGAGGAGGGGCAGGGAGATTGGCCGCTCCTGGGAAAACCAGAGTAGGAAAGAGTTGAGTGTGTGCAGCCCCCCTGCCAAGTTGGACTTTGGCCTGGGAGGGGTGTGGGAGGTGGGTTCAGGCGAACAGCTGGATGGGATGCCAGGCCCAGGCGTGGCGCTGGCCCTGGGGTTGGAAGCCTGAGATCCGACACCTGTCACTGCTGAGCGTCAGGCTCCACACCCAAGCCCCCCTGACCTCCCCATGCCCTGCTGCCCTGAGCTCCAGGCTCTTCTTTCTGTACCTGGATTTGCGCTTTATCTGTAAAATGGGCACTGAGCCCATTCGTCACCTGCCTCTGGGCCCTGTACTGAGGCCCCTGTACCTTTCTAGGCATGGACAGCTCCTCCTATTATTAGCAGCAAGGTAGGGGTGAGGCAGGTTCTTGAGGGTGGAGCCATGCTCAGCGGGAAGAGGTAGATGGTACCAAGGATCAGAGAGGCTGCCCGGGGAATCCATGAGAACAGCTCCAGGCCTGGTCCCTACCGGGTCACCCCATCTGAGATCAGGACACCTGCCGGTCCGTCCTGGCCAAACTATCCTGGGGCCAGGGGCAGAGGCAGCTGGAAAGCAAAAGACCTGGACTTCCCTTCGCAGCCCTCTCCACACCAGTTTCCCTTGGGCCTGGGTCGGCCCCCCCAGATCTCCTTCCCCTTGCCAGGGCCCCAGCTCTCTGCCCATCTCCTGGGAGGAATGAGGGCGTTGCCATGGTGACTGACTTGTAGCTGACCAGCTGGGAGGGGGTGGGCAGTACTTGTGAGGGGGAGGGGTCAGGAGGTGCTTGTTTGGGCTTAGGGGTTGGGGTGAGTCCCTAAAGCTGAAAGGAAACAAGCTGTGCAAAGGATTCTGGGAAGAAGATGAGTAAGAGGAATGACCAACTCCCTAGTGTCCCCTTCTCAGCTTTTTCTTCAGGACCCACACTCTGACCCAGCCCCCCGGCAACCCCTCTCATTGGCTGAATGCTGCGCTCTCTCCTCTCCACCTGTGGACCCTTGGCCCTCCACTTATTCCTCCTTTCTCCGCCCTCTTCCCTTTCCCTTCCCTGACACCAGCCCCATGGGGTCCAGTGGTTAAGAATTTGGGTCTAGAGGCAGACTCCCAGGTTTGGATCCCAGGTCTCCCGCCTTAACTGCAGGGCAAATATCTAAATTCTTTGAGCCTCAGCTTCTTTATCTGTAAAATGGGCTCAAGAGCATCTTTTATGAAGTCTGATACATCATTGACTGTAAGATACACCATTATTTCATGTACCAGGAAGAAAAAAACAATACTGCCAATCACAATGATGACCTCATCAGTCAGAGGCACAATGTGAGTTCAGAAATGTAAAAATGTGGCACTTGAAATATGGCCATAGCACCACCATACGCCTCATGCGCTGACATGAGGTTTACACGAGGGCCCTATCAATGCCCTGTCATAAAGCCCTGTCGAGCCTGGGCCCCACAGCCCCCTCCTCTGATCTCGGGACGCCCCCCAGTTCCTCCCCCCTCCCTCCTCACTCTCCTCACCCCATCTTGCCCACAGAGATCCTGATCAAGGTGCAGGTATATGTGAGCGGGGAGCTGGTGCCCTTGGCCCGGGCCTCCGTGGACGTGTTTGGGAACCGGATGCTGCTGGCCGCTGGCACCACGGACTCGGAGGGCGTGGCTATACTGCCCCTCAGTTACCGTTTGGGCACCTGGGTGCTGGTCACTGCTGCCCGCCCCGGCTTCCTCACCAACTCAGTGCCCTGGCGTGTTGACAAGCTGCCCCGTGAGTGCAGGGGCAGGTGGAGGGAGGGGGCAGCAGCTGACCCCATCAGCCCCTTCCCAAAATAGTCTTTGGGGGTGGAGGGGTGGGCCTTTCAGCAGCTGCTGCGGGGCTGGGGGTATGCAGAGGGGGCTGAAGGAAGAGGCAGTCACTGGGATTCACTTGGAGTTGGAGGGAGTGCCTGGCCCTGGGGTTGAAGGGGTGTGTGGGGGGAGCTTTCTCTGGAGCTGATGGGCCACCCCTCCCACAGTGTATGCGTCAGTCAGCCTCTATCTGCTCCCCGAGCGGCCGGCCACCCTCATCCTCTATGAGGACCTGGTGCACATCCTTTTGGGCTCTCCTGGTAAGGCTCGTCTTTTCCCCCCACCTCATGCCAGCTCCTCTTCCTTCCTCTGACTCGGGATAGAGAGCTCCACTCTTGCACATATTAGTGCTGGGTCCCTTTGAGCAAGTCACTTCACCTCTCTGAGCCTTTGTTCATCTGTAAGATGTGGATATTGACAGTCAAATCATCAATTTAAATATATCATCAAATTGGGGATCCCTGGGTGGCGCAGCGGTTTAGCGCCTGCCTTTGGCCCAGGGAGCGATCCTGGAGACCCGGGATCGAATCCCACGTCGGGCTCCCGGTGCATGGAGCCTGCTTCTCCCTCTGCCTGTGTCTCTGCCTCTCTCTCTCTCTGTGTGTGACTATCATAAATAAATAAAAATTAAAAAACAAACAAAAAAACAAATTGAAGTAGGATTAAATATCAACAAGCATGCAAAAAACAGCACAGAAGGTGGTCAATAAATGTTTATTATTATTGGGGCTTCTCGTGGTTTCTATTCTCCCTCTACTCCTACCATTAGAATTTCTATTCCCTGCCACCTGTTTCATTGGTGGATCTACACGTACTTCTTGTGCACCTACTGGGTGCCTAGCTATGTGAGAGGGCCATCAGAGGGTCATTCCATAGGGACTGAGCAACTCTCAGGTAAAAGGCCTGCAGCAATCCCACAGCAGTCCCCCTCTAGCCTCGGCTTCAGTCTCTGCCCCGCCAACTCTTACTGCGGCACCTGTGCCGTGCCAGGCTTGTGTCTGGTGCTGGGGAACAATAGGAGGGAAGTCTTGTGGAGTTCACGGATAAGTAGGAAGACGGACAAACCGATCACTGCCAACCCTGAACTAATTGCAAAGCAGGCAGAGCAGTGAAGTAGAGGGCAGCAGTCTTCAGCATCGAGATATCCCTCACCTCAGCAGGGCAAGGGAATCAGGGGAAGGGAGCTATGGAGCCTTGTGGGCTCAGGAGTTGAAGGGGGAGCAAAGGCACCTTCACTGGAGATGCAGGGACAGAAGGGGACAGTGAGGGTGCAAGGGATGCTCCAGTCTGGCTCTGCAGGAGGGGTGCCTGCTGCAGACTGATTGAGCTGGCTAGTATGAGGGAGCCACAGTGGGTTTTGGAGACGGAACCCCCTCCCCAACTTATATTCCTAGCTTGAGCCCTTATCTCCAAGTTACTCGTTTGCTCATCTTCATCTCCCTGGTCCTGAACCAGAGGCTTCTAGACTGTCTTTGGAAGTTTCTAAAATGCCTAATGAGGCTGGCTCAGTCAGTAGAACATTCAACTCTTACTCTCAAGGTCATGAGTTCAAGCCCCATGTTGGGCATGGGGCCTACTTTAGAAAATAATAAATAAGTAATAAAATGCCAAATGATCCCTTTGTTGCCTCTTAGCTTAATGGCCTCCTGTGGCTCCCACTGCTTTCAAGGTAAAGCCTAGAGTCTTTCATAAAGCTGACCGTGCCCTATGAGGCCTGCGTGCCATGCAGCAACCTGTGTCCATGGACCAGCATGCTGCCCCGTGCCTCTGGGCCTTTCGGTCACCCGTTCTCCTGGCGGTCCCTTTACATTTTCTTTCCTGGTAGAGTCAGTCTTAGCCTGCAAGATTCCACTGGGCCTTCCCCAGCTGGGTGGGCCAAGCACCCTTTGCTACCTGCTGTTTTAATAGCAAGGTAGGATGAAGAGGGGCTGAGAAGTTGGGCCAGCACCGCACTTCCTGAGCTTCAGTCCGGCTCCAGGATTGTGGCCTTAGGCAAGTCACTAAACTTCTCTGGGCTCCATTTCTGTGTGTTTACCACAAGGTTCATAATGAAAGCACCTATTTCAGGGCTATTGTACTAATTACAGGGGTTAACACAGGAAGCCTGCTCAGAATAGTGTCCAGCGCATCTTAAAGCTTAATATTAGCTACTACCCTATTGTATTGGAATTCTCTTTATACGCCCCCTCCCACCCCAAGGAAGACAGACAGACACACACATCTTAAGCTGTGTAATACAGCAGCCACTAGCAACATGTGGCTAAATGAAAGTTCATTATAAATTTTGAAAAATTTCAAATAAATCCAGTTTCTGAGTCACAGCAGCCACCTTTCAAGGGCTTAAATGGCAGGTGTGTCTAGTGGGTACTGTGTTGTGGGCAGCGCAGAGACCATTTACACCCAACACAGCAGGGAGTTCTGACAGGTGCCCAGATGCACAGCCCTGCACAAGACCGTGAACTTCAAGGCAGGGAATTGTGGACTGTGTATTCTTCACCTTTCTATCTCCAGCACCTGACACAGTGCCCGCCACACACTAGGCAACGGGAATTGTTTGAGGACCTGAACCCTTTCACTGTATAGTTTTTTTTTTTTTAAGATTTATTTATTTATTTATGATAGACATAGAGAGAGAGAGGCAGAGACACAGGAGGAGGGAGAAGCAGGCTCCATGCCGGGAGCCCGACGCAGGACTCGATCCTGGAGTCCTGGGCCAAAGGCAGGCGCTAAACCACTGAGCCACCCAGGGATTCCCTACTGTATAGGTTAATAAGGAAACGGTGTTTCAAAGAGAGCAAGCAACTTGCTCAGGGTCACACACCCAGGACTAGATTTCAGGTCCAAGTCCTTTCCCTGTCAGCATTCTATGAATGCAGTTCTCCCCAAGCCACCACCCTCTCTGACCTTCCCAAGTGGCTTAACCTGGTGGCTACTGGGTTAGCTCCCTTCTCAAATATTCGCTTTCTGCTCTGTTCCCTGGGGAAGCTTGCCCCTGGCCAAGCCACAGCAGTCCTGCCTCTCTATCCAGGTGCCCGCTCCCAGCCCTGGGTGCAGTTCCAGCGCCGGGCCGCCCGCCTGCCGGTCAGCTCCACCTACAGCCAGCTCTGGGCCTCGCTCACACCTGCCAGCACCCAACAGGAAATGCGCGCTTTCCCTGCCTTCCTGGGAACTGAGGCCTCCAGCTCAGGTAAGCTGCATGTTCCGCATGGAAGGGCGTCCTCCCTACCATCAGGATTTAGCCCTCAGCCCTGTCTCCTTTCCCCCAGGCAATGGCTCCTGGCTAGAGCTGATGCCCCTGGCTGCCGTGAGTGTGCACCTGCTGACGGGCAATGGAACAGAAGTCCCACTTTCGGGCCCCATTCACCTGTCCCTGCCCGTGCCCTCAGAGCCTCGCGCCCTGACTGCAGGCACCAGCATTCCAGCCTGGAGGTTCGACCCCAAGAGTGGTGAGTGCCTTAGGGGGTAGCAGCTGCTGGAGTTTGGGGGAAGACAGTGGGAATTAGATGGGGGGATGGGCATCGAGTTTCACAAAACTCCTGCCTCTCCCAGGGCTGTGGGTACGCAATGGCACTGGTGTGATCCGGAAGGAAGGCCGACAGCTCTACTGGACCTTCGTCTCCCCCCAGCTGGGGTACTGGGCAGCTGCCATGGCTTCCCCCACCGCTGGTGAGAGACAGGGGGACAGCCAGGACGGGGCACAGTGGGGGAAGGGAGGCTGGGAGTGTGGGCTCCTGGAAGGCAGAAGGGCACCCACGCCTGGAAAGCTAAGCCCTTGCCTGGCACAGGACTGGTCACCATCACATCGGGCATCCAGGACATTGGTACCTACCACACCATCTTCCTGCTCACCATCCTGGCAGCCCTGGCCCTGCTGGTGCTCATTCTGTTGTGTCTGCTCATCTACTACTGCCGGTGAGTGCCTCCCCATCGCCCATGCTCCCCTCATCCCAGCAGACTGAGGCCCATCCTAGGTCTTCCGTGGGGCTGGGCACTCGCGCTCCAAGCACGTGTAAAATACAATTCCAATCTTCAAGGCCTTGACAGGAAAAGGCAGCAAATGCACATGCTAGGACCCCAGAAGCAGGTGGCTGGCTGAAGAGAAGTGGGGGGAGAGGAGGCAGGACCTGCAGCCCGGCCCCTCAGAGGGGCTCCTCCCAGGTTCTCGCAGCATCGCCTTCGTGTGAAGGAGTGCAGTTCCCCTCAGGGGGACCCAAATGGGAACAGCTGCTGGCTGTCCCTCCCACACTCTTTCTGCAAACCAATCCCAAGGCCCCTCCGGGCTCCCCAGTATTTCTCTCCAGTCCCAGGCATTCCCCCCATCCCTCATCTTGCAACCGCGGGGGTAGGGAGCTGCTCTGGCCCCCACCCTTTCCTGAGGTCGCGGTCCCACTCCCCCCTGCCCAACACCCTCCAGGAGGCGCTGCCTGAAGCCGAGGCAACAGCACCGCAAACTGCAGCTGTCTGGGCCCTCTGATGGTAACAAACGAGA
Source organism: Canis lupus familiaris (assembly GCF_011100685.1). Taxonomy (NCBI): domain Eukaryota; kingdom Metazoa; phylum Chordata; class Mammalia; order Carnivora; family Canidae; genus Canis; species Canis lupus. The sequence goes on from NC_049230.1 coordinate 18,950,795, forward strand.
CCAAGCCACCTCGATGTCTCAGCTCCACCTCATTTGTGGGGGACCCTTGGAGCCCGCGCCGTCTGGGGACCCTGAGGCTCCGCCCCCAGGCCCCCTGCACTCGGCCTTCTCCAGCTCCCGGGACCTTGCTGCCTCCCGGGACGACTTCTTCCGCGCCAAGCCACGCGCGGCCAGCCGTCCGGCCGCCGAGCCTGGGGGCGCCCGCGGGGGCGAGGGCGCGGGCCTCAAGGGCGCCCGCTCCGTCGAGGGGCCCGGCGGGCTGGAGCCAGGCCTCGAGGAGTACCGTCGGGGCGCCTCGGCCACCCCGGCCTTCCTGCAGGAGCCGCCCTCGCCGCCGCCGCCCTTCGAGCACTACTTGGGCCACAAGGGGGCGGCCGAGAGCAAGCCCCCCGACTTCCTGCTGTCGCAGTCCGTGGACCAGCTGGCGCGGCCGCCGTCGCTCAGCCAGGCCGGGCAGCTCATCTTCTGCGGCTCCATCGACCACCTCAAGGACAGCGTCTACCGCAACGTCATGCCCACCCTGGTGATCCCCGCGCACTACGTGCGCCTGGGCGGCGAGGGGGGCGCCGCGGGGCCCGGCGACGAGGCGGCCCCGGCCGAGAGCACGGGCCCCGGCCCCGCGCGCCCCTTCCCCGCGCCCGACCCCCAGCGCCCGCTGATGCAGAGCCACTCGGGCGCGGGCGGCGAGGGCGGCGGCGGCGGCGAGGCCTGGGGGGGCGGGCGCTCGGCGCCGGTCAGCGGCTCGGTCACCATCCCGGTGCTGTTCAACGAGTCCACCATGGCGCAGCTCAACGGGGAGCTGCAGGCTCTGACCGAGAAGAAGCTGCTCGAACTGGGCGTGAAGCCTCACCCGCGCGCCTGGTTCGTGTCCCTGGACGGGCGCTCCAACTCGCAGGTGCGCCACTCCTACATCGACCTGCAGGCGGGCGGGGGCGGCCGCAGCACCGACGCCAGCCTGGACTCGGGCGTCGACGTGCACGAGGCGCGGCCCGCGCGCCGGCGGCCCCTGCGCGAGGAGCGGGAGCGGGAGCGTGCCCCCCCCGCCGCCCCGCCGCCCCCGCCGCCGCCGCCGCCGCCCGCGCCCCCGCGCCTGGCGCTCAGCGAGGACACGGAGCCGAGCAGCAGCGAGAGCCGCACGGGCCTCTGCTCCCCCGAGGACAACTCGCTGACGCCGCTGCTGGACGAGGTGGCGGCGCCCGAGGGCCGGGCGGCCACCGTGCCCCGGGGTCGGGGCCGCAGCCGCGGGGACAGTTCCCGCAGCAGCGCCAGCGAGCTGCGGCGCGACTCGCTCACCAGCCCAGAGGACGAGCTGGGGGCGGAGGCGGGCGACGAGGCGGGCGACAAGAAGAGCCCGTGGCAGCGGCGGGAGGAGCGGCCGCTGATGGTGTTCAACGTCAAGTAGCGCCCCCGCCCGGCCTGGCGCCGCCCCCGGGCCGGCCCCCGCCCCTCCCGCCCGGCTCCGCCCCCAGGGTGCGCGCGCCGGGGGGCCGCGGGGGCCCTCGCTCTTAGCGCCCCAGTGCCCCCCGCCCTGCCGGGAGAGGTGGCCGGGGGCCTGCGGAGCTGTCCAGTGGTACGTGCTGGGTGAGGTCTCGGGAGGGACCCGGGTCAGCCTCCAAGAGGGAGGAGGTGGGAGGGGTCCAGACCCCCATTGGGGAGGTGCTGGGGAAGGAGGGCTGGGTGGGGGGAAGCAGTGCCTGTATAAACGTGGCTGTACATAGAAAGATCTATTGTGGGGAAGCAGGAGGGGCGACCGGGCCTCAGCTGCTAGTGTGAGGGCCGGGAAGGGAGGGGGCCTTCTCTGTGGACCCCCGGGAGGGGAGGGGGTGCTGCTTGCTGACTAGCCCATCTCTGGGCTACAATGTCACAGGGCTGGTGGCTGGGGCGGCTCTGGGGACTAGGGGATCGTGTGATGGGATTGCTGTGGGCAACAGCAAATATAAAACTGGTGAGATTAACTCTGTGTGTGTGTGTCTTTCTGTGGGGTTGGGGAACACGGACACTGGGTGGGAGCCCTTCTCAGAGTAGGGCAGGCAAGGTGGTCAAATCAGACGCTGTTAAGAAAGTGTACAAACTTTACTGCAGCACATACACACATACACCTGTGGATAGGGAAGAGCACCTGGCCACAGGGTAGACGGAAACAGGGAGGGATGGCAGCTTGTAACATGGCTTTCGCCACAGCCTCCCTTGAGATAGGGAAGGCCTTAGGTTGAGGCCCCAGCAACCATGATGGGGGTGGGACTCAGGATGGGGGACTTGGGAGAATTTGGTGGGGGAGAGGTGCTGGGGAGGCCTGAGCAGTGGGGACCCTCCGAGCAGGGTCCCAAGGGCTGCAGACTCTATAGTCCTTCGGCTCGCCTCACAGCAGCGGTCTTGGGGCTGGGTCCCTCAGTGGCATGTCCCAGCGCAGGCTCTCCCTCCGTAGACATTTGGTGCCCTTGGCCCCACAGTGGAAGCCAGTGGGGCAGCAGTGACGCTGATCCGCACAACAGACACCCTGGACGGCCACAGATGGGTGGGGGCAGGGGGTCAGAGTGGGGCACCTGGCTCTCAGGGATACCCAGCTCCAGGGCAGGGGTGAGGGAGCACTGACCTGGTGATAGGGACAGCAGGCCCAGCCTCCTCGGCTATCTCGACAGCAGGTCTGGTTATCATGGCAGAAGTGCCCTTCCCCACACTTCACGTTCCCCACACCCACGCGAGGGCCACGGGCCAGGCGGACGGCCAGGTGGGTCGAGTCTGCCTCCTTCTCACAGGATCGGGCCTTCACGTTGCAGGTGTACCCGGCTGGGCAGCAGTGCTGACGGTCCTCACAGCACACAGCCTGGGAGGGACAGGGCAGCCTTCAACTCTCCCCTCCTCTCCCTGGGAGACTCAGACCCCCTGTGCAGGGCAGGTGGGGTGGTGGTGGGGGGGGGGCACTCACATGAGGCAACTGGCAGCAGGCCCAGCCTCCACTCAGGCTTGGGCAGCAGGTCTGTCCCACGGGGCAGCTGGTGTGCTGGTCACAGCCTATATCCCTGCGGTGAGATGGGGAAGCCCGGCGGGCAGGCATCTTCTCCAGTCCACTCACCACCTTGCTCCCCCTCTGACAGTGCCCGTCGTCCAAGCACGTATAGCCATGGGGGCAGCAGTGCTGGTGGTCTGAGCAGCAGACAGCCTGGCAGGGGTGGGGGGGGGTAGGGGGGACAGTGGTAGAACAGGATGGTCTGGGAAGCTGCCATGTGGGACAAAAAGCTAAGCCCCTGCCTAGCCCGACTCCCTCTCCTGCTCACAGCTCCCCCAGCTGGGAATGAACTTGACCCAGCTGGTGTGCCACCTGTGGGCCAGGCAGGGGAGAGAAGAGCAAAGCAACAGGAGGCTGGCCACCTGCCTTGGCTAAGACCCTGTCATCCCCCTGCCATGCTCTCCCCCTACCCACACACCTCTGGGGCAGGACAGCAGCCCCACTCCCCGGACATAAGTCGACAGCAGGTATTGGAGGAGGGACAGCTGGTGACGTTATCACAGGGGACATCATTCTCTGTGGCCTGGGGGTTCAGCAGCTGAAGGCGGGCTGGGGCCTGCACCATCCAGGGCATCTGGGGGGCGTTCTGTTCACAGGTGCCCTTCGCTGTGTCACATTTAAACCCAGCCGGGCAGCAGTGTACATGGTCCTCACAGCATACGGCCTAGGGTGAATGGACAGGGGACAATGGGCACGAGGCCTAGCTGGCTGCCACTTTCTGCTCAGCCCAGCCCACCCACCACTCCTGGGTACCTGGGCAAAAGGGCAGCAGCCCCAGGCCCCTGACTGCAGACGGCAGCAGGTGTAGCCGTCTGGGCAGCTCACCTCCATGTCACATTTCACCTCCTGCACTGTGAGAAAGGCACGGAGGACAGGTCAGCGGTGGCTGTGGGGGCCCTCAGGACACCCAACCCCTTGCTGGCGCCACAGCTGGACCCAGGTGTGGAGAATGGAGAGTATATTTAGGCCACCTCAGCAGTGACCCAAAGGCAATGACTAGTGTGGAGGAAAAGGGGCTGTGCCAGCCCTGTCCCCTCCTTGTGGCCATCAGCCTCCCACCCCCTTATCTGTTCCTGGAACAGTGCAGTGGAGAGCTCCTGCACATGGTGCAGGTAGAATGGGGTCTGCAGCCTTCCTCTGGTACCTGTGTGTGCTGGCAGCTTGGTGAGGAGGTCCGTAGCGTTCTCCTTGGAGAGGCACTTACTCCGGACCAAGTCGCACACAGTATCCTGGGGGCAACAGTGCAGGTGATCGGAGCAGCAGATGGCCTGGGTGGGGGGAGGGGAAGGTCCTGTGACTTCCAATCTCCGTTGAGCTCAGGGAGCAGCCAGGTGACAGCTGACACTGCCTCAGTCCCCCACTAGGGGGTGGCATGAGTCCTGAGCAGCCAAGCTTCCAAGGACCTGCCAGCACGCCCCACCCCAAGGCGTCCCTCCAAGGTAGGTGTCCGGGCCAGGTGACTGTGGGCACCTAGCCCTTCACTCACATGAGGCATTGGGCAGCAGCCATACTTCCCGCTGGGCAGCTCGCAGCAAGTGGAACCATCAGGGCACTGGGACCGGCCATCAGGGCATATGACCCCTGGAAGGGGAGAGAGGTGTGCGGGGCAGCCCAGGTGGCGGGGAGCTCTTCCCCAGCTGAGAGCCAGATGAGGCCTCGCCTCACTTCCAACCCCGAACCTGATGCTCTCCCACTTCCTTACCTGCCCTGTTACTCCTTTGTGCGGGGATCTTCTTTGCCAGGGGGTGGCTTCCTGTGGCCGTGAGGCAGCGGGCATGAGCCAGGTCACAGGAGGTACCATGGGGGCAGCAGTGCACCTTGTCCTCGCAGCAAGAAGCCTGACGAGAGATGGTTCCGACCCGGACTTTGATCTCTCCAGCCCCTTGCTCTGCCCCTGCTGCTTCCCCCACCCCCCTCTTCCCAAACCTGTACCTGGGGCATGGGGCAGCATCCCCAGGAGCCATCTAGCATAGTGCAGCACGTGGAGGAGTTGGGACATTCAAACTGGCTGTCAGGGCACTGGATGGCACCCAAGGGGTTGGTATCTGTGGACAGGATGACCCAGGATTCCGCCAACCCAGTCAGGGAAGGCCAATACTCCCGTCACTCGAGGAGCTGCTTGTGCCAGAGCCTCCAGGCCCAGCACGGTGGGGCTCGGGGTCCGGCACTGGGCTCAGTGCTCTCCCAGGCACGCCTAACCCACTCTCCCCACAAGCCAGTCTGCTGCGGCAATATGGCACCAGGAGGGGCATCCAGTGACTAGACTGGCCTTAAACCAGCCCAGCTTGACCTCTCTCCATCCTCAGAATGCCTGGCGCTGGGCCTTGAGTCTGGCATCCTCTCCCGCCCCTTCCTAACCTGGTGCTGCCCCTCTGTCCAGCACAAGCAAAGGGGTTGTTTAGTACAGATGCCACGAGAATGAGGGCACAAGGGCAGGAATCAGGTCACCCAGCTGGCGGGGTTCCTGGGCAGGCCAGCCTCTGCATGCTGCCCATCTGCCTGCCCTCCACCTCCACCCCTGCCGCACCTGATCTTTGGAAGCAGGACCTCCCATCAGCACTGCAGTGGTAGCCTCGTGGGCAGCAGTGGCGGCCATCGGCACACGACACGGCCTGTGGGACACAGAGACGCCAACATTGGCTAGGCCCTTTTACCTGGGGTGAGTGGAGGGAAAGTCTAAATGCTGACCTGAGCCCCCGTGTTGAACTAATGGTACCCTCACCTCTGGGAACGGGCAGCAGCTGGAGGTCCCCAAGATCGTGAGGAGGCAGGAGTAGCCAGGAGAGCAGTGGGCATCTAGCTGGCAGGGCCTGCCCAGATGCCTGCTCAGCTCCGTGGGCCACTTGCCCTGGAAAGCAAGAGGAGAGGGCAAAATGAAGGACCCAAGCCTGCCCCCTCTCTCTGGCCATGCCAAGATGCCCCTTTGGAAAATGCCAGGCTGCCAGCTCTTGCCTGGGCTGCAGGGCGCTCACCGGAATGGGATTGCAGCAACTGTAGCTGGCTCCTCCTGGGTCCAGGCAGCAGGCCACAGGGCAGAACTGACCATCTGGGCACTGTGTCCCAGCTACCAGCCCGGCCACCAAGGCCACCCAGCTCACCAGGGTCCACATGGTCTGCCTGCAAAACACCAAGAGGCATTTGGCGACTAGCTTCAACAAGCCCATGTGACCCTTGATTCTGGGGCCAGTCACTCCCCCAGGTCCGTGCCAGATACCACCTGAGCCTCTCCAACAATTCCCTGTTGAGGCAGGAAGAAAGATGTGAGGCCCAAGATCCAGCTTCCTATATGTGTCCTGCATGTGCATCATATGTGTAACAGCACCTGGACAGAAGTGCTGACACAAGGATGCATGTCAGGGGCGCCTGGGTGGCTCACTTGGTTAAATGTCTACCTTCAGCTCAGGTCATGATCCCAAGCTCCTGGGATGGAGCCTGGTGTCAAGCTCCCTGCTCAGTGGGGAGCCTGTTTCTCCCTCTCCCTCTGCCTGCCACTCTCACTGCTTGTGCTCTCTCTGTCAAATAAATTAATAAAATATTGTTTTATTAAAAAAAGATAAAAACAACCAAGTATGTGTGTCGATCTGTGTCCCCAAAATGTGGCCAAATGTCTCCATCTGTGGGTGAGTGTGTAAAGATGTAGGCGTATGAGAGCACCAGTCTGGCTTAGTCAACAAGGCATGTGACTCTTGATCTTGACGTTGTAGATTTGAGCCCCATGCTAGGTGCAGAGAATACTTTAAAAAAAAAAAAATCTTAAAAAAAAAGATGTAAGTCTGTGAAAGGAAAATTTGTGGGGTTTGTGGGTCTGATCTGTAGGGACATGGGGCACCTCCAGGGAGTGGGTGAGGCATCAGTGGCCATGGGAGGACTGGGCTGGGGGGCAAAGAGGGAGTCCCCCTTTGAAGAAAAGCTGGGGTTCCACTTCCCCAGCCAGCCCCTCCAGAAGCCTCCCTGTGTGGGGTGGGGGAGGGGTGTCACATGATGACGTGGGAAACCAGGGTGTTGAGAAAGTTATGAAAAGGGAAGTGTGGGGATCCCTGGGTGGCGCAGTGGTTTAGCGCCTGCCTTTGGCCCAGGGAGCGATCCTGGAGACCCGGGATCGAATCCCACGTCAGGCTCCCGGTGCGTGGAGCCTGCTTCTCCCTCTGCCTGTGTCTCTGCCTCTCTCTCTCTCTGTGTAACTATCATAAATTAAAAAAAAAAAAAAGGGAAGTGTGGTAGCCCGTGGAATCTGGGCTGCCTACCCCAGAGGCCAGCCATACCTACCCCCCCAGCTGTCCCCAACCACCCAGGGAAGGGGTGCACAGGCCGGGCCAGCCTTTGAGACACCTGTGCCCTTGGGCTCCCCCAACACCACCAGGCCCTTTAAGACTCCCCAAACATACCACCCCCAAACCCTGCCGACCCCCTACCCGGAAGCTGAAACTCAGCAGTACAGGAAGAAGATCACATGCACTCACACAGCTGCACTAGCAGAAGAAACCAATCATGAGTCTCTGGGGAGTAACCTCTGACTTCCTAAATGAGTATTCCAAGCTCAGCCAGCCCTACTAGTTCAATGGGATGGGCCCAGAAGATGTTACCCTGCCTGGAGGGGCAAGACTAGTAATGTCTATTGAGCTTCAGGATGCCTGGTTGGCTCAGAAGTTGAGTGTCTGCTTTTGTCTCAGGGTGTGATCCTAGGGTCTGGGGATCGAGTCCCGCATCAGGCTCCCTGCAAGGAGCCTGCTTCTCCCTCTGCCTGTGTTTCTGCCTCTCTCTGTGTCTCATAAATAAATAAATAAATAACATCTTAAAAAAAAAAAAGTTTGTTGAGCCTTTCCCGGGCCAGTTACAATACTCTATCCTATTTTCTTTCTTTTTTGCAACAGCCATCCAAAGTACTAATTACCTTTACTTTGAGGCTCAGAGAAGTTCGGTAACATGCCCTTGTCATATATCCAGTCATGGAGATGACAGGCTTTGAGAGCTACAAAGCATACCAGACTTGGGTTCATGTCACCAGGTGGCACCATGCACAGTGCCCAGGAATGGACCCCTGAACCCCAGGAGAGTAGAGGCCTGGGGTCCAAGCAGAGGAGGGAGACAGAAGCATTTTCTGAGCAGGTGGACAAGGCAGGACAGAAATGAGAAGCACAGGGGTGCTGGATACTGCACTGGGGTGCTAGTCCTAGAATTGCCACCACTGATGGTGAGAGCCTCAAAAGTTGCTGTCTTGGGGCCTCAGTTCCCCCATGAGTCTGTGTGGACACTGCACACTGGGTGTGGCGACGACTTACACCCAGCCAGTCACTTGCATCCTTCTCTCCCTCACCTGGCTCTCTTCGCGGCCCCAGTCCCAGCTCAGAGACCGTTTCCAGGGGACACCGCCTGGCTGGTCCTATACCTTGGCCCCTTTCACCCTCTCCTCTACACTCACAGCTCCAGGCAAGACTCGTCCCGCCTACTTCTTGGGAGTCACACCTCAACCTTCCGTAGGCTGTCCCTTGTCCTGGCTTAGGCCGGAAGAGGTGCCTGTCTGCACAAATCTGGGACCACGGGGCAGTCTTTGGCATCCTAAAGTTAGGGAGTACAGCGTGTGCTTCTAGTGGATACCAATGCACAGACGCGCGCACACACTCACAACCAAGGATGACCTCTCTCCCGCCACCCCCCACTCCCAAGGTAGAGAGGGACAGGAGCCTCTCCAAGCCCCCAGCTCTGCCATCTTCCACTAGGTGGCAGCCCCCAACTCCCAGCGTCAGGAGAGAGATTCCCAAAAGGTGAGCCAACCCAACTGCGAGTGAGCAGGAAAAGTGGCCGGGAGAGGCGGAAGTTGGCTGGTCCCACCCCCCACGAGAGGAAGTACGGGAGCGGCAGACCCAACCCCCGCGTTCGGTCACCACCCCCCCGGCCCTGCTACCCTGGAGGGGGCAGGGCCACCAGCCCACTCGCAGCCCTCTGAGCTCCAGGACCAGGGCGCGCGCCTCTCTCGCTCCCAGTGCCCCGGGGACCACCCAGCACCACCAGCAGCAGCACCAGCAGCACCAGCAGCAGCACCCGGACCGGCCCGGAGCCGGCTCAAGAATGGGGTGGTCCCTGCTCTGGGGAAGGGGCTGCAGCTTCCGGAGCCGCTGGAGAGGGAGAGAGCCCCCTTCTCGTGGGGGTCACTGCAATCACTGCTTACCCCCGGCCCCCCGTAAAACTGCCTCCTGTGCATCGGAAAGCCCCAAAGGAGCTTCTCTGAGCCAGTCTTCTCTTGCCTCCCGGCTGAAACTCCAGACGAGCCTCAAGCCCTCACGTCCGCCCGGCCGAACTGCCGAGGAAGCGAGAGGTCTGCGCGGCCACCCTCCTTACCTGTGACCGGCCCCGCGCTCGCTGCGAAGCCGGGCCGGGCAGCTCGGGACTAGGGCCTGCGGCGCGACGGCCCGCCCACCTCCGTTCCCATTGGCCAGGCGTCCGGGCTGTCGCGCTCCTACTGGCTGCTGCTCGACGGTAGAGGCGGGGCCAGCCTGCAAAGCTCTGCTTTTTTTTCTTACTCAATTCGCGGTCGTCCCTCCCTTCTTCTCGCTTCCCACCCTCCCCCCTCCACTGTTTTATGGGATCATGTGATTGGAGAATCATGTGACGTCCTGGCCGGGCTCGGCCGGGCTGCGGGCGCCTGGCGGAGTCTTCCCGAGGTGGTGTGGCCCCGGAGTGCGTTGGCCGGCGAAGGGAGCTGCCCCTTAGGGGGTGCACTCCAGGGCGTTTACAGGATGTCTGCTTCTGGGTTAGGGACACCTGTGCATCCTGTTTCTTTTGTATTCAACGAACTCAGAATAAATGCTGGGCAGCCAGGCCCCGAAGGGAGGGTTGTGAGGGCAAGGATAGACAGCTCTCAGGCCCTTTCCTCAGGGTGCTCCTGGCCGGGTGTGAGTGGGTAGAGAGATGAGACAGGCTCACGTTCAATCTAATTTAAGGTGCAAGATCGTGTGCCAGGTATTAATGGATGTGTGTAGGGCAGAGGTGGAAGATTGGCTCTTGGCAGGGAGGAAAAGATTTAATTCTACCTTAAGGGCACTTTAAAAATTATTTATTTATTTATCTGAGAGAACGAGCATGAGCGGAGGGAGAGGGAGAAGCAGACTCCCTGCTGAGCAGGGAGCTGGACTGGGGCTTGATCCTAGACCCTAGGATCATGACCTGAGCCAACGGCAGATACTCAACCAAGTGAACCACCCAGGCGCCCCTTTAAGGACACCTTTTGGAGCTGAACCTGGGAGAATGTTAACTGGCAGGTGGACAGGGGTTGGCAAAGCTCCTGAGCAGGGGGTGTTAGGAAGAGCATTAGGAAACCAGATGGGAAGAGCAGCGTTGGGCAGGGATTAAATGCCAAGTACAACGTAGTGGGCTTGAGGAGCTGTTGGGTGCCTGACACGAGGCTTGGGCTGGGGGTGGGAGCATAGTGGAAGTGGCTTCCTCGTTAGAGTCAGCCTTGCCTTCCAGGAATTGAAATAACCGGTGAGGAGAGAAAGGTACTACACAGAACAGATTGGCCAGCAACAAGAGCCAGGCTGCTCCGTGCCAAAAGGCCATTTTGGCTCAGGCCAAAAATGGTTGATAGATGCACCAGGAAAGAGGAGAGGCCCAGAGAAAGCCCAGTGCCAGGCTAGGGGGACAGGCAGTGTTTGGTGGTACAGTGTGGATGGAGAGCACCACAGGCTCAACAAAGAGCTTGGGCAGAGGGGTGGCTGGGGGAGATGACAAACACCCCAATTCAGGGGTGGTGGCATTCTGTGTGTGGGAGTAGCAGGGTTGGGGAATTGTGTGTGGCAGTGGTGCTCAGCCTGGGGCTAGAGAGGGTCTGGAGAGTGTGTGAGGCTCCTGCTGAGAATCAGGACAACCCTGTACGCTAGTGACATTTGTACACAGTTTACCTCCTGAGTATCCTGAGGCAAGGGGAGGTCCCATTTATGCTTCCATTAATAAAGTATGGGCACACACATTTTTCATGAAATGTTAGGATAATCTATAAATGAACATATTAACCGCAACTGCACAGAACCATAAAAAATAAACACAGGGAAAAAAACTAGAGTGATTGATACAAGTATCCCTGAAAAGTATCCTGAAAGGAGTGATTTGCCCATCAGGGATATTTGGCAGTGTGCGGAGATATTCTGGGTTGTCACAACTAGGGCGAGGTCCTCTGGGCATCTAGCAAGCAGAGGCCAGGGATGCTGCTAAACATCCCACAATGCAAAGGACACTCCCACAACAAAGATTATTCTTCCCAAAATGAGTAGTACTGAGGTTAAGAAACTCTCACTAAACTCTCTCAATAGAATCATAAACTGTCTCTGTTCTCTCTGTCTCTGTGAGAGAACTCAAAGTTTCCTTCATATAGCGTCTTTCTCTTATTTCATACATGTATGTGCATACACACACACACACACACACACTCAACATAGGGCTCAAACTCATGACCCTGAGATCAAGAGTTGTATGCTCTACTGACTGAGGCAGCCAGGTGCCCCATATAGTTCAGATATTTTTAATGAATGTTATCTGATTTCCAAGCAACCATAGATTATAGAAAGATCAGAGGAAAAGCAATCACTTTGAGTTTAGCAAGGATTAAAAGCATTTAACAGGAATAAAATGCAAAAGGCAGACTGATGGACTTAGAAGCTCAACATCCTGGAGACATTGGATGTAGGGGCAAACAGTCCTGGATGAGCTGATGGGCCTTGTAGGCTTCACTCTCAAAGGACAAGATAATTAATAGTCAAGGTGTGAGCCTAAGCTTTAGGAAAATATGAATCAGATGCAATTACTCTGATTGCTATGGCAAAGAAATGTGAAACATATTTATTAAACAAAAGGTATTTACCTGTCAAATGGGTGCAGTGAAATTCCACTTTAGTGGAAAGGGTACAGTTCTTCTGAGGACTGCAGAACATCTCTCGCATTCCTCAAGAAACACTCTAGTGTCCTTAAACCCTCTAATTTAGGAATCTCTCTCCCTCTGCTTTTTGCTTTTAAGAAGGGTGCATCCTTTTTTTTTTTTTTTTGAATAGAGAGGACTGAAAATAAGCAGACTTCAGAGTCACAAAGAAATATGACATCAAAGGGTCCATGCCCATTTTCCCCGTCCCTGTGCCCACCCAACTCCCTTTGGCCAGGCCTTGTGATTTTTAATTTTGATAAAATTAATTGACTGTAACTGTGAGGGTTTATTTCTGGACTCTCAATTCTTTTCCATTGATGTATATGTCCTCATGCCAGTACTACATTGTCTTGATTACTATAGTTTTTTTAAGGATTTTATTTATTCATTCATGAGACAGAGAGAGAGAGAGAGAGAGGTGGAGACACAAGCAAAGTGAGAAGCAGGCTCCATTCAGGGAGCCTGATGTGGGACTCGATCCTGGGACCCCAGGATCACGCCCTGGGCTAAAGGCAGGCACTAAACTGCTGAGCCACCGAGGGATCCCCTACTACAGTTTTTTTTTTTAAAGATTTATTCATGAGAGACAGACAGAGAGGGGAAGAGATATAAGCAGAGGGAGAAGCAGGCTCCCTGAATGGAGTCGATGCAGGACTGGATCCCAGGACCCCGGGATCATGACCTGAGCCGAAGGCAGATGCTCAACCACTGAGCCACCCAGGCATCCCTTGGTTACTATAATATTGTAGCAAGTTTTGAAACTGAAAGAGTGGATCCTCCAACTTCTTTTTTGAAATTGTTTTGGCTATGCTGGGTCCTTCAAATTTCTATATGAATTTTAGGATCAATTTCTGCAAAGATGACAGCTGAAATTTTGGTAGGGAATGCACTAAATCTACAGGCTAATTTGGGGTGTATTGCCAGAATAACAATATTAAGTTTTCCTATTCATGAACATGGGATATCTTTACATTTATTTATCAGTTTGACAGTTGCCAAGTATTCCACACTATAGATGTTACATAGTTTACTTAACCGGTCTCATTAAATAGACTTTTGTGTGTTTCCATTTTTTTTGCAGTTACAAATAATTCTACAATAAGTATGTGTGAATATGTCTCTGAGTGCACATGTGGGGGTTAAATCCCTAAAAGCAATATTGCTGAATAAAGGGTATGCATATTTGAAATGTGAATGCCAAGTTGTTTTAAAGTTTTTCCAATTTACACTCCCAGTTGCCGTATTTGGGGGAACTTATTTCCCATACAGTCATGAACATTAAATATGCCAGTTTATTTATTTTTTAATTTATTTTATTTATTTATTTATTTTTTAATTTATTTATGATAGTTACAGAGAGAGAGAGAGGGAGGCAGAGACACAGGCAGAGGGAGAAGCAGGCTCCATGCACCGGGAGCCCGATGTGGGATTCGATCCCGGGTCTCCGGGATCACGCCCTGGGCCAAAGACAGGCGCCAAACCGCTGCGCCACCCAGGGATCCCTATTTATTTTTTTAAAGATTTAATTTATTTTTTCATGGGAGACACAGAGAAAGAGGCAGAGACACAGGCAGAGGGGGAACCAGGCCCCATGCAGGAAACCCGATGTGAGACTCGATCCAGGGACTCCAGGATCACACCCTGAGCCAAAGGCAGACACTCAACCATTGAGCTACTCAGGCTTCCCATTTTGTTTGTTTTTCAAAATATTTTTATTTATTTATTTAAAAGAGAGCGTTAAGGTGTGTATCAGCAGGGGGTCCAGGCAGAGGGAGAGGGAGAATCTCAAGCAGACTCTTCATTGAGTGTGCAGATTGACGTGGGTTTCGATCTCATGACTCTGAGATCATGAGCCAAAGTCAAGATTTGGACACTTAACCAACTGAGCCACCCAGGCACCCTGAATATGCCATTTTAAAAGATGTTTTGCCAGGGGTGCCTGGTTGGCTCTGTCAGAAGAGTGCGCAACTCTTGATCTCAGGGGGGTGAGTTTGAGCACCATGTTGGGTGTAGAGATTACTTTTGTAAATAAACTTACAGGGATCCCTGGGTGGCGCAGTGGTTTAGCACCTGCTTTTGGCCCAGGGCGTGATCCTGGAAACCCGGGATCGAATCCCACGTCAGACTCCCGGTGTATGGAGCCTGCCTTCTCCCTCTGCCTGTGTCTCTGCCTCTCTCTCTCTGTGTGTGACTATCATAAATAAATTAAAATTTAAAATAAATAAATAAATAAGTTTACAAATAAATAAAGGAAGGAAAGAAAGAAAGAAGGAAGGAAGTTAGTTTTGCCAATCTAATGACAAGAGATATTCCAGATTGTTTTATCTGTGTTTCCTTGATCTCTAAGGAAGCTGAGCACTTTTTTCTTTTATATAATTTTTTTTTTTTTAATTTATGATAGTCAGAGAGAGAGAGAGGCAGAGACACAGGCAGAGGGAGAAGCAGGCCCCATGCACCGGGAACCGATGTGGGATTCGATCCTGGGTCTCCAGGATCGCGCCCTGGGCCAAAGGCAGGCGCCAAACAGCTGCGCCACCCAGGGATCCCTGAGCACTTTTTTCATATGCTTATTATGCGTATGTATTTCTTTTGTGAATTGCCTATTCTTATTTTTATGAGGGTTCTCCAGAGAAACAGAACCAATTGAAAGATATGCAGAAATAAATTTATTAAAAGGAATTGGCTCATGTGATTACGGAAGCTAACAAGTCCAAAATCTACAGTGTGGGCCAGCAGGCTGGAGACTCAAAAGGGCCAATGGTGCAGATGAAGTTGAAAGGCAGTCACTGGAGAATTTCTCCTTGGTTGGAAAGGCCAGTTTTTTAAATGTTATATTCAGGCTTCCAACTGACTGGATGAGGCCTGCCCACATTAGGAGGGCAACTTGCTTTAGCCAAAATTTATTGATTCAAATGTAAATTTCATCCACAAACACCCACATAAAACTAACACATAAAATAACACATTATTTTTTGTTTATTTTTCTTCAATGTTTTTCTTTTTCTTGTTGAACTGTGGGAACTCTTTGTATATTCTGGATATTATATATATTGTAAATATTTCCTCTGAATCAATCATTTCTCTTTTATCATTGTTTGTGGTTTCTTTTGTAATCAGAAATTGTGTTGCTGTTATGCCATCTGAAATCCAGTGATCAATCTTTTTCTTTTATGGTTTCTGCCTTTCCCCCCTCCTCTGGCTTAAGAAGTTAAAAATATGTTCTTCTATAAATATGGTCTGTTTCTATTCCTACTACAGCCCCAGCTGGATGACCTCAGATGCCAGTATTGAGGCACCAAAAGTACTGAAAGGTTTCACTGAGAAGTCTGGCATGGAGAGGCCCTCTGGATGTGTCTCCCTGGCTGAGATATGCCTCCAGGTCAGCCCCAGGGCTGCTTTCAGAAGTAGTGGTCTGGGTAAAGGATAGGGCAGCTTCCTTCTCCCTCCTTCCTTCCACTTCTCTCAGCCTCTCCCCGGTTCTTCCAATTGCCCCATCGGGTTTTCTTCATTCAGAGTTACTGTTCTCACCCCCATGGAAAGAGTCACAGGGGCCTTTCCCCCCAAGATCCTGAGTTGTCAGCTCAAACGTAAGATGTCCATTTAAATTTTAATCAAACCAGAAATGAATTTTGTTTAGGGAAAGTATGTCTCATGCACTATTTGAGACATATTTACACCTAAGTATTCATTGTATATCTGAAATTCACATTTAACTGAGCATCTTGCATTTTATCTGCTAAATCTGAAAGCCCTGAGGACTAAGGTTGGAGTGAGGGCACAGAAACAGCCTCTTCTCACTCACACCTACTCCTTCCCCTTCCTGCCTGAGTCACCTTGGGGTGAGCAATCGTCCGCGCTTGCCCTCATCATCAGGCACCTGACTGGTGAGGCTGTGGGGCTGTGCTGGGTCCTCCAAGCTGTCTGGGTGGTGTGGGGGAGGGGATTTGGGACTGGGCTAGTAACCTGGCCAGAGGCTGTGGGAGGATATTTGGCAACAGAGGTACTAGATGAAATCAGGAGACTCAGGTTCCTGTCCCAGCATAGGCTGCGAACTTGCCCAGTGCTGCTGGGCAGGCCACTTTCCTTGTTGTTGTGTTTTAGTCAATTACTATTTTTTTAAAAAGTAATCTCTACGCCCAACATGGGACTCGAACTCATGACCCTGAGATCAAGATCGCATGTTCCAGTGATTGAGCCAGCCAGGAGCCTCAAATCAACTATTATTTTAAACAAAACTAACATGTAAATAAATGTTAATCAAATTATAACACAAAGCATCACTCTTGTCCTTTCTTCCTATCCTAGACACCCACTTTCAAACCCTTTCAAATTTCTTCTGTGAGTTTCCCTCGCATTTCTAAATCAGAGTGCATTTTGGAATTCTCGCTTTGTCTCTGGGCTCTTCATATTCATCTGAGCACCACTCTGCTCCCCGTCCACTGGGAAATTCTGAGTCTACAGTGAATGGTGGCAACTCCACTGGCCCTGGGGAGAATGATGCTGGGCAGTACCCTTAAATCCAGCTGTGGGGTACTTGCAGGATGGGAGGGAGAAGATGAGAGGGATGAATGGAGGATGAGAAGGCAGGTGGAGGAAGCAGATTATTTGGCTCTGCAGAGGCGCTGGCTGGAGAGGCCTCTGGGGATCTGCTAGCCCACGTTCTCAGCCCCAGCTGTCTATCCGTTGGAATCACTTGGGGGAACTTTTGCAGCTGCAGATGGCTGAGGTCTGAGAACCTCTCACCTCACTCACGCCTCTTTTTATGGAATGAGGAACCCAGTACTCAGCGAAGAAACTATTCTCCAGCAGCTCTTCCTCTTGCGAGCTGCATGACTCAATGTAAGCTCTGCAGCAGCATCCTGGTCTGGACATCGCAGACTTTGAGATTGAAGCAGTTCCCTGCATGGAGTGAAGTAATGCCTGCAGGCCCTCGGCACAGAACCTGAACCAGGTGCATGCTCCATTAACAAAGCTGCCCCCATCTTGGTGATTCTTCCCCTTAGGCCCTCCTAGCAACTCCTCAACTTTAGTTAGGAGACTGCCCCCCTTGCCCCTCAGCCCACCTCACTCTCTCCTCCCTAGCCCTGGGCTCCAGGTCTCTCCTTCCAGAAACTCCCCTGGATCCCCACTGGGGCTGCACTCCCCATCCCACCCTACTGGCCCACTGTCCAGAACTCTGTCCCCCCTGGGCCTGACTCCTGTGCTGGGGGGAGAGGCTGAGATGGAAAACCATCCAGTTCTCTCAGCCAGACAAGGGCCGAGGTCGCAGAAGGATCAGTCCCTCTGAGATGGGGTCGGGGTGGCAGTGAGACAGGATAGGAGGGGCTGACTCCTCTTCTCCCATTCAGATGTGGAGTCAGCATCTGCCTCCTATAGGAGAGCGGGGCACATTTCTGAGTTAAAGTGTCAGCTTCTCATATTTTGAGAGCAGTGGGATGATCTGGAGATGAACTTCTGGGTGAGGGCAGGGACTTATGCCAGCGAGTCTCCAGGAAGGCAGAGTGGCCTCTGGGACAGGCAGGTGGTGGGTGCCAGGGTATAGGAGTCAGCTCTTTCCTGGAAACCTGGACAATGGGCTGAGATCTGAGCAGCGGCAGGACCTTGTCATCACCTGCTGATCTCAAATTCCAGTTCTGACTCGTACCTGCTGGGTGACTTTGGCTTGTTTCTTTGAGCCTAAATGTGATAGAGTAACTGTAATCACCTACTGGGGAGTTCAGGAGGATAGAATGCAATAACATCTATGTAAAGTCTCTCTCTCTCTCTCTCTCTCTCTCTCTCTCTCTCACACACACACACACACACACAGTCCTTCCTCAATAAACTCTCATTTCCTTCTCCATCACACTTATGTTTGAAAGAACTTTTGGGACACCTGGGTGGCTCAGTTGGTTAAGCAGCTGCCTTTGGCTTAGGCTGTGATCTCTGGGTCCCAGGGTGGAGCCCTGCATTGGGTTCCCTACTCAGTGGGGAGTCTGCTTCTCCTTCTCCCTCCACCATGCTCTCTCTCTCTTAAATAAATAAATAAATAAATAAATAAATAAATAAATAAATAAATAAATAAAATCTTTTTAAAAAGAATTTTGACAACCAAACTGCATTTATTCAGGACCACGGCATTCATTTTCCTATTCAAATTTACAAAATCCGTGATATAAAATCTGATTCCACTGGGGTGAAAAAAGGAATCCAGCCAAACCCAAGACAGGGGCACAGGTCCTCCAAACCCTTCCCAGGCTTTCCTAGGGGGCAGGTCCTGGGCCCACAGGTCAGGATACCCTGTTCCTGCTCTGGGAGTCGGGTGCCCCCTGAGCTGCGAGGCCTGGGAAAAGCTGAGACCTGTTGGTGGTCTGGCCAGTGTCACAACTCCCTATGGGTACCTGGAGTACGCTTCCCACCGTGTGCCTTTTCTGAACTTGAGAATCTCCTGGGGGCAGCTATGCCTACTGGTTGGTGCACAGCAGGGGAACTCCAGGAATTGAAGCCTGGCTTCTGTCAAGGGCAGCAAGTGGACAGGTTGACTGTGGAAATGGAAGGAGTGTTTGGGTTGTTGACTCATTGATCATTAGAGCTGGGAGGATAATGAGCTTAGAGACCTGGGGGCAGAGTGGAAAGAAGAATTAGGACAGTGTTTTGAATGCCTACTCTGTACTAGCTCAGTGAGTTCTTTTCTTGCTCTTTTTTTTTAAAGATTTTATTTATTTATTTGAGAGAGAGCACTCACAAAAGTGGGAATGGGGAGGGGCAGAGGGAGAGAGAAGCAGACTCTTGAAAAAAAAAAAAAAAGAAGCAGACTCTTTACTGAGTAGGGAGCTTGACATGCAATGCCTGGGGCTGGATCCCAAGATCCCGAGCTCATGACCTGAGCCAAAGGCAGCCGCTCAACCAACTGAGCCACCTAGGCATCCCTCACTGAGTTCTTATAACAACACTGCAGGGTAGTGTCTCCAGCTCACAGAGCTTTGAGACACTGTGGGCCTTGTCCAGGGTTACCTGGCTCTGAAGTGGTGGAGTCAGTACTGAGTCCAAGTCATTCAGATCCCACATCAGGCTCCACTGGATGCTGACACCAGCTCAGCCCAGCCCTTCCACCCCTCTGAGTGCTTCTGTCCCTTCTCCAGGCAGACCCTGTAGGGGCCAAGAAATATTTGCTTCAAGGTACTTGGACAGGTCACTTAGCTCCTCCAAGATTCAGTTTCCTCCTCTGTAAAATGGGCACACAATAACCCCCATGTGCCCCTTACACAGTCATGTGAGGTTCAAATGAATGATGGAAGCCAAGAGGCCTTGTAAACTGGCACATTAGAAATGGAATTCTTCTTAGGACATCAAAGGGGTTCCTCTTGTTAATCTGATGATCTATCTCTGAAGTGCCAGGCCAGTGTCTAGGTAAGAAAACCAGACAGCTCAAAGAGGTGAAGTCACAGTCACCTCCAGGAGCCTAGGGGGAGAAGAGTGGCAAGGAAAGCAGAAGGGGTGGATGGAAGCGCCCCCTCCCTGGCCCCAGCACCCTTTCCTGGTCACACATCCCATTTACACATCTCATCTGTCTTAACCACTCAGGACTCCTTAAGGGAAGCAAGACCAGGAATAGTCTATTATAAAGATGAAGAAAGGGGATCCCTGGGTAGCTCAGCGGTTGAGCATCTGCCCTCAGTCCATGGCGTGATCCTGGAGTTCTGGGATCAAGTCCCACGTCGGGCTCCCTGCATGGAGCCTGCTTCTCCCTCTGCCTGTGTCTCTGCCTCTCTCTTTCTGTGTCTCTCATGACTAAATAAATAAAATCTTAAAAAAAAAAAAAAGATGAAGAAACAGAGGCCCAGGGATCCCTGGGTGGCTCAGTGGTTTAGCACCTGCCTTCAGCCCAGGGCATGATCCTGGAGTCCTGGGATCGAGTCCCACATTGGGCTCTCTGCATGGAGCCTGCTTCTCCCTCTGCCTGTCTCTCTCTCATGAATAAATAAGTAATATCTTAAAAAAAAAAAGAAAGAAACAGAAAAGCCATAAATTCCTCCAATAAGGTAGCAGAGAAATCTGGACTCAAGTGCACTTTGGGGGACTTTGACTCAATCTTTTATGCTATGGTGGTTGCTGGTGTACTTGATTTCAGTTTTTTAAAGAAGTGGGTCCTAGAGGGATGCCTGGGTGGCTCAAGTGGTTGAGCATCTGCCTTCCACTCAGGGTGTGGTCTCAGAGTCTCGGGATCAAGTCCTGCATGGGGCTCTCCGTGAGGAAACTGCTTCTCCCTCTGCCTATGTCTCTGCCTCTCTCTGTGTGTCTCTCATAAATAAATAAAAATCTTAAAAGTGGGTCCTAGGGCACCTAGTTGGTTCAGTTGGTTAAGCATCTGCCTTTGGCTCAGGTCCTGATCTCAAGGTCCTGTGTGAGTCTGCTTCTTCCTCTCCCTCTGTCCCTCCTCCCGCTCGTGCAGGTGTGCACTTGCGCACTCTCTCTCTCTCTCTCTCTGTCTGAAATAAATAAATAAATGAACTCTTTAAAAAATTGAAAAGTGGGTTCTGCTAATGTTTTATCAAAGCTTCACTTTGTGCCAGGTTCTGTACAAGGTTCTCCTTTAATCTTTAACATAACCATGCTAGGTAGGTACAGTTATGAACCCTGCCTTACAATGAAGGAAGAAAGGCCCAGAGATTAACCAACTTTACTGGCCCTGTAGTTGGGCAAAGGTGAAGTCAGGAATTGAATCCAGGTATGCCCTGGAGCCTGTATTTGTGCCCATCACAATACTCCTTCCTTGGAAGTTTCTAGGAAATCCTTTCCCCCTCATCTGGGCACTTCCTTTTTTTTTTTTTTTTTTTTTTAAGATTTTATTCATTTATTCCTGAGAGACACATTGAGAGAGAGAGAGAGGCAGAGGGAGAAGCAGGCTCCATGCAAAGAGCCCGAGGTGGGACTCGATCTCGGAACTCCAGGGTCATGCCCTGGGCAGAAGGCAGGCGCCAAACCTCTGAGCCACCCAGGGATCCCAGCACACTTCCTTTTGGCGGAGCCTGCCCCACCCTCCCCTTGGACCCCTCACATGGGGGTCAGTCTCCATCAGTGCTCCTAACCCCTGGTTCTCCCTGACCCCCTAGTTCTCCCTCTCTCTGGGCTGGCTCAGGCCCCCTCTGTCACATTACCCGTCTGTCGTATTGCCCTCAGGAATCCCGCGCAGTCTGCAATTGTCTTATTTATTCCTCTGTTTGCAATCTCCTGCACCAGAAAGTGTGAGCAGGGGCCTTACGTGACTTGTTCTCTGCTGTATCAATACTATTGTGCCTACAACACTATTTGGCACAAAACAAATATTCAAAAATAGCTAAAAAAAAAAAATAAAAATAAAAAAAACAGAGAAAAACACTCAAATCAAAAAAAGGAGATGCCCGCCAGCCAGACCTTTGGTCCAGGCCCCACTTCCTCACTGGAACAGCTCCTCCTCCATTTGGGCCACAGCAACCAGCCCTTAGCTCCAGTGTGCTCACTCTGGTCCAGGGGCCCAAGTTCTCCAGATAGCACTGAGAAGTAGAACTTGCAGCCTACAGGAGGCCATGTCACTACTAGGGGACTGGATCCTATGTACTTGGTGAGATCACAGTCCCTTCTGAGGTTCTCAATAGAATCTGACCCTAAGTCAGCAGTTGGTAACATATGTTTTGTACTCTAACAGATTTTTAGAATTGAAATTCAAAGATAGGGGATCCCTGGGTGGCGCAGCGGTTTGGCGCCTGCCTTTGGCCCAGGGCGCGATCCTGGAGACCCGGGATCGAATCCCACGTCGGGCTCCCGGTGCATGGAGCCTGCTTCTCCCTCTGCCTGTGTCTCTGCCTCTCTCTCTCTCTCACTGTGTGCCTATCATAAATCAATAAAAATTAAAAAAAAACAAAGATAATATAATTTTCCTATGCACAGTGTTTTTAGAAATGTATAGAAAGGAAAAATAAAAGGAAAGTGAGTTTATAATAAAATAATATGCATTTCTGTATGTGAAAGCTGAGGCTTGAGTCCACGAGGGAACAGAAGCTTGCAAACGTGTATGATTCACTGGCAATGGAGAACCGTGAATGTCAACTTGGTGCTGGAGTGTCCGGTTAGCAGCTCAGCTCACGTGGGCCAGGCGGCGGCCATGGAGAAAAGATTTTCTGAAATAGTGAATTATTCTTGATAAAATTCTAATAGAGACAAAGTCAAATCTTCTGTAGGACTGCATGGTAGATTTATTCCTGGAAAATTCAATATATTTTAAAAGCATTAAAAAAAAAAGATGTGGGTGGAATAGAGCTAGCCTCCAGGTCAGATCATTATGAACACGTTTCTAATGTATGTGGTTGGCCAGAGAGACAAAGGAAAACTGAGTGGCGTACTGGACAATTTTTTGTTCAGGGTGTCCTACACTTTAAAGGATATTTAGCATCCCTGGCCTGCCATCTATCACAGGCCAGGGGCTCCAATCTTGACTACTAACAGCTCATAAATTTACAAGACGTCCCCTAGGGGGCGGTAGCGCTTCGGTCGAAATCAACTAGCCAGCACCAGAGCCCTGCTTTTTAATTTAACTCTATCTCTGAGATTGTTTTACATCATAATGTGGAGCTCTGCGTCTCTTTCCAGATTAGTGGTATTCGTCATGTGGAGGTACTGTCACTCAGTTCCCTGTCGATGCCATTCCACTGTTACAAACAAGGCTACAGCGACTGCACAGTTGGGGTGTTGTTTCCTGCTGCTGAATGCCCCTTAGCAGAGTTCTTAGAAGTGGCCTGGCTGGGTCACCGGGTTTGGGCATTTGGAATTTTATTTTATTTTATTTTATTTTATTTTATTTTATTTTATTTTATTTTTTATTTTATTTTTTAAGATTTTATTTATTCATGAGAGACACACAGAAAGAGGCAAAGACATAGGCAGAGGAAGAACCAGGCTCCCTGTGAGGAGCCTGATGTGGGATTCCATCCCAGGACCCTGGATCATGCCCTGAGCCAAAGGCAGACGCTCAATCACTGAGCCACCCAGGTGCCCTGGAATTTTCATAGTTATAGCCAAATCTGCCTTCCACAGAAGTAAAGTAGATTAATTCACATTTCTCCAGCAGAGCAGGAAGGAGTCTGTCTCCAGAGCTCTGGGGGTCAGGCTGGGGGAAGGGGAAGGGGTGGAGGGAGAGAATTCTGGAAGATCTTTTTTTTTTTTTTTTAGATTTTATTTGTTTATTCATGAGAGACACAGAGGGAAAAGCAGGCTCCATGCAGGAAGCCTGACATGGGACTGGATCCTGGGTCTCCAGGATCACGCCCTAGGCTGAAGGTGGTGCTAAACCACTGAGCCACCAGGGGTGCCCCAATTCTGGAAGGTCTTAGAGAGGACCCTTACCCTCTGGGGGCCACCTCCTCAGACCACACCCAGGATCCTCTCAATGAAGTCTTGGGTGTCCAGAAGCTCCCCAACCCACCCTCTCAGGCCATGGGTGTGGCTGGGCATGGGGATGAAGGTGAGTAGAGACATCCTTTCCCAGGTGGGTTGATCCTAGTTATTACAGATACCTTTTTAATCCTGGAAAAAAAAAAAAAAAAAAGCTTTGTTGCTTTTTGATTCTTTAAGTATTTCAGAGAGTGAAATCCCTTTCCCCACGGACTTGTTTTGAAAACTAAAAACCTCAGAAAAATCGCAAGAATGATACAATGAGCCCCCATATACCCTTCACCTTGATTCACTCATTGTTCACATGTTGCTACATTGGCTTTATCTCTCTTTATTTTTGCAGAACCATTTGAGACTAAGTTACAGGCATTCAACCCTAAACACTGCAGTGTGCATTTCCGAGGAACAAGGACATTCTCCTGCAAAACCACAGTCTGGTTATCACGCTCAAGAAATTCAACATTGGGGATCCCTGGGTGGCGCAGCGGTTTGGCGCCTGCCTTTGGCCCAGGGCGCGATCCTGGAGACCCGGGATCGAATCCCACGTCGGGCTTCCCCGGTGCATGGAGCCTGCTTCTCCCTCTGCCTGTGTCTCTGCCTCTCTCTCTCTCACTGTGTGCCTATCATAAATAAATAAAAAATTAAAAAAAAAAAATTTTTTAAAAAAAGAAATTCAACATTGATGAAGCAGTATCTACTGTACAGGCCTCACTCAGTTTTCTCTAATAGGCCCAGTACAGCTTTCTGTATCTCACCCACCCCTCCCTGCCCTCGAGCTCCAATCAAAACTCTGACTTGACATTTAGCCCTGGGCCTGGAGTTTGGGTTTCTCTCCTTCCAGCTAGGTGGTTCTGCAGCTGTGGGCCTGGCCTCCAGGAAGGCAGCTTTAGGTGGGGACTGCACTGGCCGTGAACTCGCAGGTGCTGGGGGGGGGGGGGGGGGGGGTCCATGGAAAGGAGCTAAGCACTATTCAGGCCCTACACATGTCTTCCTAGGTTCTGGGGGTTCAAGCTGGGGAGGGGGTGGGAGGGGACACTGTCCTGCCACTGGGCTTGCTGGGGAAGAATTCAGTCTCACAATAAACTACCTTCCATTTATGTTCTTCCCCCGGCGCCAGGCAAGGACTTGTCCATCAGTCCCCACAGCTCCTGGGACTGGTATCATTTGCTCCTCTTTTACAATTGAAAGGAGTTTCTGTTTTTCCATCTGATGAGGTGGCCAGTGAGGGCCACATGGGGCCACATGGTGTCTCTGGAAGGACCACTGAGTGCTTGCAGTGTGAACCATGGCTAAGTGCCACTTTCTCCTCAGGTCTCTGAGCTTGTTCCTCTGAGAAGGCAAGTCTAGCCAGGGCTCCAGAGCTTCATCGGTATCTCAAGGTTCCTGCTTCCCCTCTGCAACTGCTAGGACTAACCTTGGGAGATGTGTCCACCAGCTCCAGGGGTGCCTCATAGCTCACAGATAACCTCTCCCACCTGCCCAGACTGCTGCCATGGGACTGGGCTTTGGTCACACCAATGATGCCTCAAAGCATTTTCCTGTGGTGGAAGGCAGGGACTGTGAGTTGATCATCTCTGAGGTCCTGACAAGGGCCACAGAACCATTTGATGACTCTTCACATGGCTTTCACAGATGTGCTTTTAGCTAGGAGTCTGCAAGTCAGGCGGGATGAGTGACATCGTCCTTATTTTCAGATAAGGAAACAGGTGCAGTGACAAATCTCAAAGACATCCTTATTGCAAGAACACCAGAAATGGAATGTAAGCCCCTTATTCTACTGTGGGGGAAACTGAGGCTCAGAAGTCACCAGGTTTTGTTTCCGACCACTTATTTGCAGCTGTATGATTTTGGCTCTGGGCGGGAAGGGGTGTAAGGAATTATTACTTATCTGTGCCTGCATTTGGAGTCAGAGGTAGGACCAGAATCTGGTTGCTCTAAAGGCCTTTTCCATAACTTTCCAAGGTGGTGGTGGTGGTGGTGGCGGTGAATCAATAATAAAGATGATGACCATAATAATAATAGTCACCTGAGTGTTTGCCACATGATAGACAAGGGTCTAAACACTTTACAGCTATTAGCTCATTAAATCCGCACATATTGCCTGTGAGGTGGGTGCATTATTTTCCCCATCAGCTCATTTTATAAAGTGGTGGAACTCGGGCTTACAGGCATTAAGATATTTGTTAGAGGTGGCACGGCTCCCGCAGGAAACAGCCGGGATCCATTGGAGCCAGGTCCCTGCCTCCCAAGGGCTCTGATCTTGAGACAAGCCCCACAGGCTAGATTTCTTGGGGTTCTGGAGGCCTGAGGCCAGAGCACATAAAAACCTTCACAGGTGAGCAGGTCACTGCAGGGAGCAGAGAACACAAGTTGAGAATGGGTTGGGGGTAGGGGGTGGTGGGACTCAGGCAGTTGGGGGGTTTGAATCCTGGCTCTTTCATTCGAGTGACCTTGGTGCGATCTGACCTCTTCGGCCTCCATTTTCTCATTCGTAAAACGCAGGTTGCGCGGGAGAGATCTTGGTTCCATTACACACGGGGAGTCATCGTTCTCGAGGCCCTCAGTTTCCTCCTCGGTAAAATGGGGAGAGTCATCTCTTGGCTGTGGATTATGAACCTGTTCGGGTAAACCGTAACTTTGAGGCTGTGAAAGACCGTAATAGAAGCTGGGTTCTCGCCTGAACATACAGTTTATAAAAGGATTTTCCGTCATTTCAGACCTCCACTGGCTGGGGAAGGGATGCAAGGGGCGCCTCCCCGCTGCGCTTTCCCAGCGGCCACTAACCCCCCGCGTTACAGCTCGCACTCTCCCGCCGCTAAACTGCGGCTTGTAAGCCTCCCGGAGCCGCACAACCGGTTTCAGGGAAAGCTGATGGTTGGCCCCTCGGGATCCACGTGCTAGCCTCCCGGGCGCCGAATGGCTGGGCGGCTGGAGCCCGAGAAGCTGGTGACGTCCAAGTCACGGTCGGCCCCTCTTAAAGGCGCAGGTTCGCACCCCGCGTTCGCTTTTCTGTGTTCGGACAAATAATGACGACCGCGCCAAAGCTTTAAAGGCGAGGCAAGTGGTGGGGTCTCAGGTGCAGAGCTTGCAGTGGGGGAGAGATGTCTCCCCGAGAAGCGGGATCAGAGACGTCAGCGCAGGATTTAAGCCCACCTGTCACCCCGGGAGGCAGGCTGATGAGAGTGAAGTACCTGGGCGGTTCCAATTCCAGGCACTTAACTTCCAGCCTCAGTTTCATCTCCTGTAAAAAGGAGCCCGATGATAAGATACTCCTAAAGTTTGGGGGCGTAGAAGTAACGCTGAGAGAGTAACCAACGCAAGCAAAAATGTCATTCCCCTTCTTCCCTCCTCAATCCCCTCTCAGCGCGGAGGAGGAACCCGAGGCCCGGAGGGGCGGTGTACCTTGCCCAAGGTCCCACGGTGGTGGGACTAAGCCTCAATCGAGTCCGGCTGACCCCGCTTTCCTGGCTCCGGGGACAACCTCCTCCCCCGTCCAGCCTGCCTGGCCCGAGTCACAGTTCGTCTAACCCCACCGCCCGCACGCCCGCGGTACCCAGCGGTTTGCCACGTGGTTGCAGAGCGGGATCGCAGTCGATTATCCGTAAAATGGAGACAGTGGTAATTCCCGCTCGGCAGGTCGTCATTAAGTCGTAAAACCTCAGCAGGAAGCCGGCGGGTGTCAGGCGTCACTATCTGATCGCCCCGTGGCCTTGGAAGAACTGATTCAGGCCCCCGCCTCCCCGCAGAGGACCCTGAGGAAGAGCGGGAGAGCGCGCTACCCACGTGGGTCTGGGAAGTTAGGGGGAGCGCCGGGACTCCCGGGGCAACGCTCGGCCGGGGTCCCGGTAGGATGGAGTTTGCGAGAAAGCGCTATTAAGTGCGATACTACCGCAGGCCACGCACGACAGGGGCACCCAAGACCTCGGGGCGCTGGCCCCGGGCCGCCCCCCACGGGGCACCAGCTGCGCGGGTACGCGGGCGCGGCGCGGGTCCGCGAGAGGCAGCGAGTGGGCGGGGCCGGCGGCACTCCGGGTGTGCGGCTGGTCGGCCGGCGGAGGGCGGGGCCTCGCGGCGCGGTCTGGGGGCGGGGCGAGCTCGGGTGCCTGCAGAGGCGGCCTTGGTGCTCGGCGAGCGCGCGCGGACCGTACAGCGGCCGCGGAGCGGCCATGGGCCCGCTGGGCCCCGGGCGCCGCGCAGCGCGAGCACCGGCCTAGAGCCAGGTGGGTGGACCTGGGCCGGGGTGGGGGCGGACGTGGGCCTCCGGGGGTCCCGGGGAACCTGAACCCCGGCTGGACTGGGGGCCGGGAGTCGCGAGCCGCCCGGCCGACCTAGGCGGTCCCGCCGGGCGTCCCCTGCTCGAGGGGCCGGAGCTTCTCCTAGGGCCCGGGAGAGAGTCTGTTTTCCCAAACCAACTCCCGACCGTCTCGGCCGAAGCCCCGCCCTCTGCCTTGGGGAGAGAGCGCGGAGAGCTTGTCCTTTCCATCCAGACCTGGGGGACTGGCCCTTCCGGCCTCGCGAGGAGGGTGCGTGCGGGGGAGGGCCGGGCACCAGCCTCCAGCCCCGAGAGCCGACCGTCCTGCCATCAGATTTGTTTACACGTTTCCCGCATTGCTCGGCCCCACCTTCCATGCCCCGTGACTCAGAGCACACGGGGCCCGCCTTGCGAGTGAGGGGAGAGGGGGGCAGGTTCAGGCGTCCTGGTCTTTGGGTCCCGAGGCCAAACAGGGCGCCTGCCCCCGTGACGGGGACGCAGGGATTCCGTGTTGCTCAGATGAGGGAATGGCAGCGAGCCATTACTGCTTCCTAAGCATGAGTAACTACTCCAGCTTTCTCCCTAACTACTCCCGGAGTGACCTTGTTCAGGTCATCCCCGCTCTCTGAGTCTCTGTCCATTGGTAAAGTAGAGATGACGGTAACTGCTTTCAACGGTGATTGCGGGACGCCTGGGTGCCTCAGTGGTTGAGCATCTGCCTTTGGCTCAGGTCATGATCCCGGGGTCCTGGGATCGAATCCCGCATCTGGCTCCCTGCATGGAGCCTGCTTCTCCTTCTGCCTGTGTCTCTGCTTCTCTCTCTGTGTCTCTCATGAATGAATAAATAAAATCTTAAAAAGAAAAAAGTGAATTGTGAGGATCGCTCGAATTCATATTTAGTGAGTGAATTGGGGTGATGGGCTGGTTCAGATCCCAAAGTGCCCTCACCTGGGTTCTTCCCCTCCCACTGATTTCTGTTGTGAATTGGGGTCCAATTGACTATTTGTTTTTCAGAATTGAAGCTGCAAGATGGCTGATCAGGACCCTGGGGCTATTAGCCCCCTCCAACAAATGGTGGCTTCAGGAACTGGGGCTGTGGTCACCTCCCTCTTCAGTAAGATCTGGGGAGGTGTGAGGCGGGTAGCTGGGGGCTGGGGAAGACCCGAGATTAGAGGTGACTTGGCCCTGGAGGAGGGCTCGGGGATGGGGTCCTGAAAGGAGCCTTCAGACCTGCCCTCCTCCTCCAGTGACACCCCTGGACGTGGTGAAAGTACGCCTGCAGTCTCAGCGCCCCTCGATGGCCAGTGGTGAGTGCCTGACCCTGAAGCCAACATGGGAGGTGCATGGGCAAAATGGATCTTCCAGAGATGGGGTCCCTGGGACAGGTAGGTGGCTCTTCTGACTTAAGGGACTGCCTTGTATTTTAGAGCTGATGCCTCCCTCCAGACTCTGGAGCCTCCCCTACGCCAAATGTGAGTTTCCCTAGTCATAGGGGGCTTGTCATGGTCCGGGGGAGGGAGGGTCCTAGTCTCCCCAGGGGACCTGAGGGCTCCACAGCCCTAGAACACACTTTCAGGTCAAATTCGTGAGCAAGAATGTCCACCCAGGGATCACTGCCTCTGCCGGCCCCTAGGGATGGGGCTCAACACCTTCCTGCAGGGTTCTAGGGCACTGTTGTCCTAATGCCCCCCTCCCCTTCCCCAGTGCCCTCCTCTCTCCAATCCACAGGGAAGTGCCTCCTATACTGCAATGGTGTTCTGGAACCCCTGTACTTGTGTCCAAATGGTGCCCGCTGTGCCACCTGGTTTCAGGACCCTACCCGCTTCACTGGCACCATGGTGAGGAGCAGCTGTGCCTTCAGCTGGGTCTCTAGGCCTTCCTGAGGGATTCACATTGGTCAGACGGCAGACCTGGGAAAGAACGGGTGGTGCAAAGGAAGTAGGGGTGGTCCAGTCGGTTTGGGAAGGGCTTCCCTGAGGCAGTGCTTCTGTCTGTGAAGTTTTGAAGGGTGAGAAGGAGTTTGCTTGGAGGTAAATGAGAGATTGCATGCCTGTAGCCTGAGGGGCTCCTGCCAGGGCAGAAATGAGAGCATCAGGTTAGGGCCAAGTCTGGGTTAGCCCCATCACAGAGCTTAATCGTGTTCCTCTTTCCTCCCTTGGGCTGGTGTCCGCGTGGCCAGGACGCTTTTGTGAAGATCGTGAGGCACGAGGGCACCAGGACCCTGTGGAGTGGCCTCCCAGCCACCTTGTGAGTATCTGGGTCCTGTGTATTGCTTTTCCCTGCTGAGATGCTTTGACCCTTTATTCTCCTGTGGGCTGGCCGGGGCAGGGGAGGCCTGGGAGGTTGAGAGCCTTTGGGAGTCTCAGCTGACATCTGTTCACACTTTCAGGGTGATGACTGTGCCAGCCACTGCTATCTACTTCACTGCATATGACCAACTCAAGACCTTCCTTTGTGGTCGAGCCCTGACTTCTGACCTCTACGCACCCATGGTGGCTGGTGCCCTAGCCCGCTGTGAGCATAGCCCTGGGCCCTTGATCTCTCTGACTCCCAGCCGTGCTTGAGTCTAGTCCTGGCTTCCAGTTCTGATATCTGGCAGCTGGCGAGTAGAGGGATCTCTTGGGCCCCTGGATCCTGGGAAAGCTGCTGATGGGACCTGTGAGCTGACCCTGCCCCGCTGTTCCTCCTAGTGGGCACCGTGACTGTGATCAGCCCCTTGGAGCTGGTGCGGACAAAGCTGCAGGCCCAGCATGTGTCCTACCGGGAGCTGGGCGCCTGTGTCCGAGCAGCTGTGGCTCAGGGTGGCTGGCGCTCGCTATGGCTAGGCTGGGGCCCCACTGCCCTTCGGGATGTGCCCTTTTCAGGTAGGAATCAGGTGCAGCGGGTGGGGTAGGGGAGCCTCTGGATGACACACAAGGTCTATGGTTAAGTCCCGATTTTACTATTATTGACTTTAAAGTTACCTTTCTTGGCCTTGACTATCATGTGAAATGGGCCCAGCAGGCAGGGTAGTCACCCAGGATTTATCAGGAGAAGATTCCTATAGAGGGCATGTTACAGAAACTGGCACACAGCAGGCAGTCCTCATTACCAGGAGGGAGGAGTTGTCACATTGTGTGGTAGTGGAAAATGGGAGGTTTGGGGCCACCCCATTGCCCCCTCAACTCTAATGAGTGTACCTCTGCATCCCCCCAAGCCCTGTACTGGTTCAACTATGAGCTGGTGAAAAGCTGGTTGAGTGGGCTCAGGCCAAAAGACCAGACATCCGTGGGCATGAGCTTTGTGGCTGGCGGCATCTCAGGGACGGTGAGTTGATCAGGGAGTAGGGCTGGTAGCTGTGTCCTTGGGAGGCCTGAGGGTTGTTAGAGGTACTCAAGAGAAGAGTGCTGGAGTAGCAGCACATCAGCTGCCTGTCAAGCAGCATGCTCGCCCTCCCCAGGGAAGCCCTAATTAAGGTTGGCAGAGCTTGGCTGGATGCAGGGTATGGGGTTTGGGGAATGGAGACAAGCTCTCTCCCCACTGCACCAGGTGGCGGCCATCCTGACTCTACCCTTCGACGTGGTGAAGACTCAACGCCAGGTCGCGCTGGGAGCGGTGGAGGCTGTGAGAGGTAAGGTTCTGGCTAGTGTGGGGCCGGGGGGGAGGGGGGGCCCAAGTGGGGTCTTACTGGGCCATGCCTCACATTTGCAGTGACGCCCCCACGAGCCGACTCCACCTGGCTGCTGCTGCGGAGGATCAGGGCTGAGTCAGGCACCAGGGGGCTCTTTGCAGGTAAACCTGTGTGTGTTCACGTGTGTGTGTGCATGTGTCCCCAAGTTCAGGAAGGATTGGGGCTTCCCCTGGGGCCCTGACTTCTGACCCTCCTGCCCCTTCTCATTGCAGGCTTTCTCCCAAGGATCATCAAGGCCGCCCCTTCCTGTGCCATCATGATCAGCACGTATGAGTTCGGCAAAAGCTTCTTCCAGCGGCTCAACAGAGAACAGCCTCTGGGCCCTTAGAAGGAGATGGGACAAGGACTCCATCTTTTCCATGGATTGGGACAGGTCGTGGGTGGAAGGAGACTGAGCCAAGTGCCTTGTCCTCAGCACTGAGGGAAGGGGCCTCATTTCCCTTCCCCCTCAACTCTGAGCCCCAGGGGTAGGGGGCTACCCCTCTAGGCCTGCGCAGGCCCCCCCAAAACAGCTTTCTTCCTGCCATTTCACATTCCCAAGCCCCAAGGATAATCACTATTCCACCCCCACCCCCACCCCAAGTTGAAGACCAAATCTAACTGACCCCTCCCTTCCCACTGTTTTCCTGTGTGTTTGCTGTAGCTGGGTCTGCTCCCAGGAGCCACAAAACCCTGGGCCTGGTGTAGTCTGTACCCATCCCTGTTAATTCCTGGAATCTAAAGATGATGAACTTCTCTCCAGTGCCTGTGACTGTAGGGTGTTTTGGGGGTGGGGAGGCAAGTGGGACTTGGTGAGTGATTCGCACAAAGAAGACCTGGAAGGGACCTTGATGTTGGCTTTGACTACCCAGGTGGTACCCATGTAGAGGACCCCCCCCCCCAGCTTAGTGCCAGGTCAGGGTGAGGACCCAGAGTTGAAGGGGCAACAAGTAGTGTTAGGGCCAGGGTGGGGGGTGGTGAGATCTAGCCCCAAGGGCATACTTTGATAGAGGTTGCTTCTTTGGGTCTCAACTTTGGGCCAAAGCTGAATTGCTCAGGATGATGGATTATCTTCAAAGCTAAATTGCTCAGGGCCCTTCTAGGGCTTGTCTCCTCTTCCATCCTGCCCCCAAGATGTTCAGGGTCTTCTCTGCTGGGGGCTAAGCAAATTAAGAGTATCTGGTTAAGTGAGGCATTTACATGTCTTGCTCCTGCTCTGGACAGTCACTTCATACCAAAGCCACCCACTTCTGGGATCATTCTGACCGGTCTGCTCCTGTGGGCACACACCCATTCTGTCTGCCAGCACCTCCGTGCTCCTGGGTCCAGCACTGGCTCTATTGAGTTGTGCCACCTCAGGACAGTGCCCAGTCCCGGCCCCCCCTACAGACAAAGTTGCCCTCAGTCTTCTGGTTTTTATTTACCTGTTCCCATCAGAGCCCCTGCCCCGGGGGCTGAGAGGGGAGGACTCCAGGGAATATACAGGGCAGACTGGAGAGGCAGGGGGTTAGGACGCTGAGGCTGGACCACCAGCTCCCGAGGAGGGTGGTGGGGATGAGCGAAGTCATCCAGGAAGTCAGGAAGTCAGCCAGGTGCCAGGGCCACCAGAAGAATGGGACGAGCTTTCCCAAGGGCTCCCTGTGGCTGTGGTACCCCTGTGTCCTGGCCCAACTGGCTTCCCTTTGCAGCTCCTGCTCCCTTGGGCAGAAAGTTAAAATGGGCAAGAAGCAAAGGGTGCCTTTCGCAAGAGACCCATGGCTGGGTGGGCAGCGTTCTCTGGAAAAGTGGCCTGGATTGGGGAACTCTGAGGAAAGGCAGCAGGTGTCTGCGCCCCTGGTAGGTGGGGCTGGCGCTGCCCACGCCGCTCCTCAGCTGGGACTCAGTGCCGGGCTGCCCTCAGGACTGTCGCTCACCAGGCACTCGTTGGATTTGAAGCTCGCCAGGGACTTGCAGCTGGGGATGGAGGCCAGGGAGCCGCAGAGGCCCAGCATGGAGGGCGTGGGGTCCTTCCCTGGGGAGAGAGGGCGGGTGAGGCCGAGCCAACCGGTCTGGCTGCGTGTGAGCTGGGGCAGGGGGGTTTGCAGGCGAAGGTAGTGGAGGGGTAGCCCCCCACCCGGGAAATTTTCCTCATTTCTGGAGCATTTGCCATTTTCAATTAAACCCTGATAAGCATCTGCCCATGCCATGCACAGTGCCGGGGACACTGTATTGTAATCGTCAGTTTATGTCTCTGTCTCCCCCTGAGGTTCATCCTCTCTGTCTGTTTATTAAACACACGGTGAGCACTTGTTCCGTTCCAAGCACTGGGGATACAGAGAACGGACGAGACACAGTCCCTGCCCTCACGGAGCTCACAGTCTGGGGGGGAGACAGACACACAGACAATCACAAACACAGTGTGGTGGGGTTCCATGTCCATAGCCTGCCTTCTCTCAAAGAAGATCTAAAGTCATCCAGTACAGTGTGGTGTTTAGAAAGAAAAGGCGGAAGTCCAGGCACCAGGAAAACTAGGGTAGGGAACCAAGGTGAAGCCAGGGGAGGGCAACACAAAATGCATGCGTTGAAGTCCTGGACATTCGCTTGAAGGGAGCCACTAATTTGGCTCTGAGCTTCCTGGCAGCCAAAGAAAAGGGGGAAACAAGGGTCAGGCAAGCGGTTCACAGAATGCATGAGACAAGAGCAAATCAGTTAGGCAGAGAATTCCCCAAGAATGTGTGAGCCCCTTGAGGATATCATGATGGCAAAAAGCCATTGAACCCCCACCATATGCCACACTAGAATCAGCATCCCCATTTTGCAGACAAGAAGGGCTCAGCAAGGTGAACTGATTGACCAAGCTCACACAACCAGAGGAGGCGCAGCTGGGGTTTGCACTGGGGTCTGCTGAGCACCCCAAACCAAGCTCTTAAGTGCTGAGCTAAGCTCTCTGGAAAGGCTGAATGAAGGAAGGAATTGGCCAGAGTCTGACCGCAGGCCCCAAGGCTTGGCTTCAGCCCTTCTTGGATGAACGTTAGGTGCTGGAATGGGGAGCTCACCGATGGGGCCCCAGGGCTCCTCATCCCGTTTGCCCTCTCCCAGGCGCTGGGAGTCTGAGCTCAGACTGGCTTCAGCTGACAGCGGCTCCGTGCTCATGAAACTGTGTCTGTGGCAGAGCAGAGGGCTGGTGTGTGGGCAGAGGCCTACAGCCCACCCCCTCCCACGTCCCCTGCCAGTGCCCCTCTTCCCCAGTAAGGGCCAGCACTCAGGCCCAAGCTGAGCCAGGCCGAGCCTTACCTCCGGTAGAGCTTGGGATTGTTGGCACCCTCTGCCCCATTCAGCGTTCCCAGGGATGGCCATTGGTTGACCAGGGGCGTGGTGAGGTCTTTGGAACCCTGGGCCAGGGGAACGTGGTCACCGGGGATCAGACCTGTCCTGGGATGGGGAGGAGGGGTCAGGCCTGACTAGAAGAGGGAACAGAAGTGGGGAAGGGGGGCTCAGCAAGGGGTGGGGGCCGGGGTTATGAATGAAATCTGAAGAAATGGGGACAGAATGTTGAGGACCAGTAGGACAGATCCTCCAGATCAGTGGAGGGTACTGAGAGTCAGAGTGTGCTCATGTTGGGGGTTGGAGGGAATAAATAGGATGTTGTGCGAGCAAGTCAGTGATAGAGTGGGTAGAGAATAGAATGGGAATCCTGAAGGGTAATGGAGTATCTTGGGGGATCATGCTGGGAGGTCACAGGATGATTAAGAGGTTTAGGGAGAGAGCTATCAGAGAGATGATTAGTGGGGTTAGGGGTCACTGTGGGATGATGGTCAGTGGTTATAGATCAGAGAGGGAATAAAGCGATCATGTCGAACGTTGCTGAGTAATATTTGAGGTCCTTAGGAGTAATGGGGTCGCGGCAGTAACGTTCTGTAGCCATGCTAGTTGATAAAGTGGGGAGCCGGTTTTGCCTGGGGCGGGTGTCCCTGGATCTTATGTTGAGGGTAACTTAGTTCACTGGGGAGGGAGGGGGTCTCGGGGTGGAGGTGAAGGGATCAGTGGTTGGATGCTGGCGGTTGGTTGCGCTGGCTGCTGTTATCGAGAAAGGTGATGTTAGAGTCAGTGGGGGCGATGTGGTCGGGGAGGCCGGGACGGGGGCAGGGCGGCGGCGGCGGCGCTCACAGCTGCTCCTGCAGCTCCAGGATCACGCCTTCCAGCTCCCGCTTCTCGCGCTGGTTCTGCGCCGCCGCCTCCTCCAGCTGCAGCTGCAGCCGCCGGTTCTCCGCCTCCAGGTCCTTCAGCTGCGACTCGCGCAGGCGCACCAGCTCCTCCAGGTAGCCCTGCGGGGCGCCGGCTCAGCCCGGGCGGCCGGACCATGGGGTCCCAGCGGCCGCCCGCCCGCTCCCCGGGTCCCGCTCCCCCGCCGCGCATCACGCACCTTCTGCGCGTAGACGATGCGGAACTTCTGTTCCATCTTGTGCCATTTGCTGTACCAGCTGTCCTCGTCGGTGACGAGCGGCAGGTACGGGTGCTCGGGCGAGTTGTCCTCGCTCGTACTGCTCTCGGCGCTGTGCCGCTCCTCCTCGTCCGTCAGGTAGTCGTAGCTTGGGGGAACGAGTAGTGGGCACGGCCCGCCCCGCCCCGCCCGCGCCCCCCCCCCCCCCCCCCCCGCCACACCGCGCTGCTCACCTCTGGGTGAACTTTAGGTAGGGTGTGTAATCGATGACCACGGGGGTCTTCCCGTCCAGCACTTCGCCCTTTAGGCAGAAGCTGCAGTGGGGGCCGGGGGAGAACCGCAGGGTTGGGGCGGGTGCGAGCGGATGGGAGTGTGGACGTTCTTGGCTCAACTCCCGCCGCCGCCGCCGCCGCCGCCACCGCCACCCAGTCCCAACCTGAAGTCTATGGCGCTCAGTCCGATCAGCATCCCGGTGAGGACGGTGGCTTCCTCCCGAAGCATGATGGCTCCTGAGTCGTAGAAACGCCTGCGGGGGGTGAGGGAGTGAGAGGGGGTCCCGCTCGAGGAGCTGATGGTGCAGCATCCTCCCAGGGAGGCCCCACCCCTCGGGATTTCGCGCGTTGGCTTGCTACAAACCTGTCCCAGAGAGGGAGGTACCTCTCTCCTGCTCGCCCCTCAGGTGTAGATCTTGTCTTTCCCTCAGAGTGGTGCCCACTGTGTCTCCCATGTATTAGATCGTGTGTTCCCCAAGAATACTCTCCTCCATCCTCTGAACTACCCCTTTCCCACCGAATATGGGGTCATCCCGGTCCGTAAAGTCAGGAAACAAGTTCTAATCATTAGTGCCTGGCATATAGTAGGTGCTCAAAAATATGTTGATGTGAACTCTGAAATGTGAGGACAGACTAGAGATAGAATGGGACAACCATCAGGTTGTACGTGACCACGGAGTTCGGGAGGGGGTATGGGGAGCAGGGGAGACACATGCCCCGGACTGTACTCAGTTTCAAACACATCCTGCCTGCGAACCTGCACCTGAGACCCAATCTCTGCAAACCCACAGTGCGGGGACTGAAGCTCTGCACACTGGGACTCTAGTCCATGGGTGGCAAGTACAGACTTCTTGTCACTGGGGAGTAGGTAGGGCTCTGTGTTATAGGTCATGGAACAATGCCAAGAGGTAAAATGATACCATAGTTGAGGCTTGTTCAGAGGTGTGTCTAAGGTTAGAGCTGTGCATGACATCAGTACTGTGGAGTGATGGGAAAGAATGAATTTGACTTGGAAGAAATGGTGGTGGTGCTAAAGGTGTGTCCTGGGACCAAAAGCTCAGTGGCCAGAGGGGGTAGGGGGAAGGGAGCTAGCAGTGCATGCTGGGAGTTGTAGTCCAGGTACCAGAGGTTGCTCCAGGAATTTAAGGCTCAAACATGTTTAGGCAGTGAAGTGCACACTGGGCGTGTGGTCTGAGCTGACTAAGAGGGCCTGACCTGGTGGTCCGGGTGTCCCGCAGAGCTGTGGTGATGTATTCCGACATTCGCTTCTCCATCAGTGCCACCCGGATCCATGCCCGGCCCTGGAAAGACACTCTACTTGTACACCACTGGGTGGTTGCTCTTCTACCCGGTGCTGGTAGGCAGAGTTGAAGAACAAGGAGCAGGCTATACACCCACCCACCCACCCACCCACCCACCCCACCCCAGCTCCCTGCAACCAACAGCTACCCTGGCCCTGTCCACCCAGGCCCCTCACCTTGGCTCGGGCGGTGCTGATGTTCTCCATGTTCTCAATGCTGCTCACACAGTTGTTGGGCACTTTGCTGCAGGCCAGCCGGATATAGTCCCAGAAGCCCCGCTGCCCGTCTGAGCTGAACCAGCTCACCGGACCTGCTGGGGCACAGGCTGAGCCAGGGCAGGGAGGGGGCTCAGCAAAACCAGGGAGTTTGCAGAGGGTCCATGTAATGGGGTATGTACACACATGCATAAGTATAAGCAGCCACGCCCGCCCACAGTTCCTACCTTTTTTTTTTTTTCCTTAAGATTTTATTTATTCATGGGAGAGACAGAGAGAGAGGCAGAGACACAGGCAGAGGGAGAAGCAGGCTCCACACAGGGAGCCCGACATGGGACTCGATCCCGGGTCTCCAGGATCACACCCAGGGCTGAAGGCAGGGCTAAACCACTAAGCCACCAGGGCTGCCCCACAGTTCCTACCCTTAAGCATGTACACACATATGCATGTACACCAGGGACACACTGGCATGGAACTGCACACCTGCTGGTGGGGCTTGTGGGCACCCACTGTATGTGGCCAGAACACTCCCTCCCCTTTTCCCAGCTGTGTGCATGGCCCAGCCATATGGGGGCCAGGGTCAATGATGGGGTACAGAAGGCCATGAGGTAGATCAGTGTGGGTAGCTGGAAGCTAAAGGCTGGGAGTTGGGAGGGCTGGACAATGTGGGACAAGGAGCCAGACCTACCTTTGAAACGGTGGCTGAGGATCTGCTCTAAGATGGCTGCAAAATTCACAAACTCCTCGGATGAGTCATCGATGGGCTCCGCTGTGTATTTCTCCAGCAGCGTTTTCACAGAGAACCTGGTAGGGGTGGGGAAAGGGGGCAGTTGGATGTCCAGTGAGATGAGGGTAATGGTGGTAGAGGAGGGGTGTTAGGCAAAGAGAGGGATCGAAGGGCAGAGAAGAGTTCATGAAGAGCATGGGCGTGGTGGGGAGGCAAAGGAAAAGAAGATAAGAGACAGGGGAGGTATGCAGTGACTGCAGAGATACTGTGACATGTGAGTGATACTGATTGACAAATAGGTGACAAGAGGTGATGGCCAGAGAGAGGAAGCTTCAGGAATAAGGCATGCGAGGAGACAGGACAATAGGTAGGAAGATGAGGCACCTAGAGTCGGGGTGGGGGTGCTGTCCCAGAGCCCCTTCCTTGCCCATGCTTTGGAGTTACATTTTTGATGTGTGTGGGTTGGGGGTCACCTAGGAATTAGAAAGTGGGTTTGTGCCCCTGCCCTGAGCTGTCTTCTGCTACTGCTAGAACAAACTTCAGTCCCTTCTGGGGGGGTCACCTGTGCCAGGGCATGTGAGTTGAAGCTGAGCACATGGAGCGTGGGCATGCAGGGGTGGCCAGGTGGGCTCTTAGCACCCGGATGCCCCCCTTCCCCCCTTTCCTTCCTAGCTTGATCGCCCACACACCAGCTGCCCAGAACCAGGCAGTGCAGAGCGGGGCTGGGGCGGTGTGTGTGTGTGTGTGTGTGTGTGTGTGTGTGCAGGGTGTGGGTCTGACACACGCTCTGGGTGGGAGGGGGCATTGGCAGCATATCACTGGAAGGGATCTTTGGGGCCCAGACACCTGGCTTCTCAGAGAGGAAGGGAACCAAGGGAAGCCAATGGGGCTGAGAACTGGAGCTCAGCAGCCCTCATCCCTCTCTGCATCCTGCTTGGGGCCTCAGCTACCTCTGCAGTCCCTACCCTGCAATCTCCACCTGCCGTCCCTGCAGTGGGGTAGGGCAGAAATGAGGACTCAGCTCCCAACATCCCATTATTGCCCTTTTGTGGGTGGCAGGGCAGGAGTGGGGTATCCAGGGATATGAGGGCTGCTTGGAACTGTCCTTCCCCGCCTAAGCTTATCAAGCCCTGTAATGTGCCAAGCACTGTAGTTTGCATGTATTACTCATCCATCCTTACAACAGCTCTGGGAGGTAGGTCCTCTTATCACCCCCATTTTACAGATAAGGTAACCTAGGGTTCAAGAGGTTGACTGATTTGGTCGGAGTCACACGGCTTGTGAGGAGTCAAGTATGTATGTCTGATTCCAGAGCCCTTGCTCTTTCTGCTACATCTTGTGGCTTCCTGCTGGCTGTCACAATTACCAAGGCCTGGGAGCAGCCCCTGCCTCCTCTGCCTTCCACTCTGCAGGCTCCAGCCCTTAAGCACTGGCCTCTGAGGCTCTCAGGCCAATGGCAGAACTGAGCCAACGGACATCCCTCCCTTCTCTTTGGGCTTAGAGCTGGTCTGGCCTGAAATCAGAGCCAGGTCAGTTTTGGGGTTGTAGTAGGGGGAGGCAGCCTGGTGGACTCAAATCCTGTTTCCTTGTGATACCCCTGTGGCCTTGGCCAAGTTATTTAATCTCTCTGAGGTCCAAACAGGAATAATAGTATCTGCCCCAGACTCCAGGAAGGACTAGGAGAAGGGGCATGTGTAGAGGAGATTGGGCAGGGGTGGCAAGGAACTGGGCCGTTAATGGGAAGGTTGGCCCTGCCAGGAGGAGTCCGGTTTGGGGCATTAGCTGAGCCTAATTATGCAGCACACACCACCCTTCTTGATATTTTCTGGTCATCTGGGTCAGCTCTCAGTGGGGGTCTGGGGCTGGTTTCAGCATGGCAGCCATCTGCCATCTATCCTCAGGGGTGCTGCTGAACTGGCCATCGCCCCCGGGAGCCCCATGGTGTGCTCCCTGTTAGGAGGTGCAGTGGCTGCTGCAGGTTACCATGGAGACAGGGAGGCCAGGGCCCAGGGGAGCCCTTGGCCTGCTAAAGGGAACTGTTCTGGGAGCTGGAGGCGAACCACATGATGGTGATGAGGTGGCAGAGGCCTGAGGGGTTTCTGAGCCTTTGTCATGCTCCCAATCTCCCCTAAAACTCTATCCCTCACACCCCGGCTCTACACCCACTTCCAATCCACCAGAACCACTCCTTCTCCAGCCTAGGCCAAAGGGAGCTCCCCTCGTTCCCCATACACAGGGGAAGGCAGGCAAGAGAAAGCAGCACGTTCTTCTCAGGGACAGGAAAGGTATCATCAGGACAGGGCTAGTTCTGTGTGCCAGGCACTGGGCTAGGCTCCTCCATGAATTATGCCATCGCTATTCCTTGGCGTGGCTGTTACATCTACAGTGGGGATGATGAGGCACCCAAGGCCCAGAGTGGTTAGGAGAATTCCCCATGGTTGCACAGCTAATAACTGATGAAGTAAGAGCTTGAGCCTAGGATGCTCTGGCCCCAAAGGCAGAAACCTTTGTTTTATACCACACTGGCAGGGTTTGAGGGGTGAGGGTGGAGGCATTGGTCTGTACTTTGGCCCAGATGGGCCAATGCTACACTCATTCCTTCTATAACATCCCAGGCATTTTTACAGAGGTCTGATGTGAATAGCTCTGTGCCAGGGACTAGGATATAATGGTGTGAGACAGATGCTGTATGGTTGGGTGTGTGCTCAGGAACCTGGAAGGAGCTGTGGGAGGCAGGAGCCAGGGTATCAGGTAAGTGCTGATTCCTGGGGGAAAGAGGAGGGCCGAGGCCTGTGTGTGGGCAGGTGGGGGTGGCAAAGCAGGGCAGCTGAGCCCTGCACCTGGAGCACCTTGCCCTCAGAGGTGGCTTGGGGGTGGGGGAGTTGCAGATGGAGAAGGCAGCTAGCAGGGGGTCCTAGAGGGAGAGAGGAGGGCAGGTGAAGCTGAGGGACAGTGGCTCAGCAGCTGGCCGCCCCTGGCTCAAGCAGGGAGGGTGAGTCACTGCGGGGCTGAGGTGGGAAGGTTCCCTTCCTGGGCCCCCCAAAGCAGATGAATCTTCCCAATACTGCGACAGCCCCACCCTCAGGGACCAGTGGCCCTGCCCTCCTCATCTCCTCCCTTGAACCC
The DNA here is from genome assembly GCF_011100685.1 of Canis lupus familiaris. NCBI lineage: Eukaryota > Metazoa > Chordata > Mammalia > Carnivora > Canidae > Canis > Canis lupus. The sequence continues at coordinate 18,992,078 of NC_049230.1, forward strand.
AGGAGACCTAGGCTTCTGCAGGCAGACCCTCAGTCCTTCCCATGGCAGGCACAGTGCCCCTCACCTTGCCTGGGTGCATTCAGGGGCTTTGCCCACACCCCAACTTGACCCTGCCACAGGCTGCAGCTGCCCAGAGATGGAGGAGGGCACCATCCCTGCACCCTGACTTGAGCATAGGAAATTCTCTCAGGAAAGCCCCACCCCGGAGAGGCCAGGCTGACAGTGAGGGTATGCTTGGAGGGCCATCACGCGGCCACCCGGCCACCCGTCAGTTCTTTCCTGCCCACCCCGCCCCCGCCCCCAGCAAGGGAGCCAGCCATCCCTCCCCCTCCCCCTCACACAATGTCACTTCCTGGTGTTCACAGGAAGCTGCAGTGCCAATTAAACACCCCTCACCCCCCAGGCCCCGGGCTGGGCATAGGCCTTACTTGGCCTAGAAGGGTAGGGACCAGACCTCCAAAGCCCCTCCTGGTCTGGGCCTGAGGGACAGCCGATGCGCTCCTCTTAACTCTGCTTCCTCCCTTTCCTCCGCGGCTGCCGTGCATCCTCCGGCCGGCACGCTCAGTCCATATTTCCGCAGCCCGGCCCGACGCCTCTCCCTGACCACCCCCCCGCCAGCGGCGCCCACCTGCACACGGTGATCAGGTTCCTACGCTCCACGGCCACATTGCGGGAAGACGCTTTCTTGGAGGACAGCCCCAGAGCCATGGTGGTCTGGACAAAGCTCGCTTCCATCCAGATGTGCGGCCACTGCTGCCGCCACCAGCTGCCCCCCACCCCGCCTGGCGCCCCGGCCCCCTCCCCGCCGGATCACGGCTGGGCCCTGTGCCCGCCGGGGCCCCTGGATCCCTGCACGGCCATCCCCCTGCCGCTGCTCCCGCTGCCCGGCCCCCCGGCACCCTCCCCCGGCGACGATTCCAGAGCAAAACAAGGCCGGGGAGGGAGCTCTCCGAGGTGCTGAGCCGGGCCCGTCACCCCCTCCCTTAGCCGCCCGCCCCCCTCGGCCGGTGACGTCAGGGCCCTCGGGCCCCGCCCCTGGCAGGCCGGCCACCAATCCGCAGAGGATGCAGAATTTGGGGGTGGGGGCTGGGGCCCGAGGGAGGGCGGAGGGGGTCCCCGGAAGAGGCAGCGATTGGAAGGAGTAAGAGGGGGCATCTGGCCTGTTCTCCACTCCCACACTCAGGGCTGGGGACCCCTTGCCTCGCGTCTCTGAGTTCTGACGACTGAACTCCCTGTTTCTGACCCGTGATGGGTGTTGTCTCAGTTTTCCTCCTGCTGCCAGGGAAAAGAGGTCCTCACCCTCATCCCAGCCCCGCCTCCCTTCAGTAACGGCATTCTCAGCGAGACCCGGCCAAGTCTATGTCCAGAGAGCACAGGTGGCCCTTCGTGCTACTAGGAGGCCAAGGAGCAGTGGAGACTGTGTACCTGGCGTTTGACTTGTCAGCGCCAATGGATGGATTCAACTGCTCCGGGGGGGCGGGGGGGATGGGAATCCAAAATAGGCTGTAGGAGCCCAGCGCCTGGAACCACTCAGGACAGGGAGACTGGCCTGGCAGCTCCCGGCGGGGGCTCTGTGGAGGATCCCAGTAGTAGGGCTGGTGTCCACAGTGGTGCCAGGGCACTGCTTTCTCTCAGAGTCCTACCCCCTCACATCATCCCCAGGGTAGCTGGCTTGAGGGTTAACCTCATGGCTGCCAGCATCGCTGCATGGTGCCATCAAATCTCTCAGCAAGGCTAGGAGGTCCCCCAAAGCTGATTGCATCTTTTAAGGGAAGGTGGAATAAATGGATTCATAGTCTGGCTTTCCTGTCACCCTTTGCCTTGCAGTTGTTCTCTTATCCCTGCTCTCACCTGCTCTGTTTCTCTACTCAATCTGTTCTCTTTCACACACTGAAATTCCCAGATCCCACAGAAATCTTTCTGTGTTGATTAAGAGAAGGTCCACCCAATTTCCCTCTCTGGCTTTTGGAATGTTCATCCTAGGGGACATGTCTTCACATAGATTTAGATGTGCACCAACATCTGAATATGATCAGCAGGCAGGGACCCTCTGTTAGCACAAACAGAGGAGGAAGAGAAAAAAAGGCTATATAAGTTCACAACCCTGACCTGACTCCCTGGGGGCAGGGGGAAGGTCCTACATCCCAGCGCAGATCTCATGCCCACTCAACCTCAGCCTCAATTCTTGGCTTCTGGGACCTCGGATTTGGTCTTTTCCATTCCTCCTTTGCTCTTTCCCTTTTACCTCACTTTTAGAAGCCACCCCCGTTTTAAAGATTTTATTTATTTATTTATTCATGAGAGACACACAGAGAGAGGCAGAGACACAGGCAGAGGGAGAAGCAGGCTCCCTGCACGGAGCTGGATGTGGGACTTGATCCCATAACCCCAGGATTGCTTCCCAAGCCTAAGGCAGAAGCTCAACCACTGAACCACTCAGGTGTCCTTATTTCTTAGATCTTTAAAGTGATGACACAGGTGTTTGTTTTGCAAATATTCTTTAAACTGCAAATAGTGTTTTATATGCTTTTTTGTGCATATAACATATCCTGCAATTGAAAATCAAAAGACCATCAAGATTGGCATCGGCTATGTATCTAGAGGCAGGAGGATGATAAGAGGGGCTTCTAGGGATGCCCGGGTAGCTCAGCGGTTGAATGTCTGCCTTCAGCTTAGGGCGTGATCCCGGGATTCCGGGATTGAGTCCCACATCCAGCTCCCTGAAGTGAGCCTGCTTCTCCCTCTGCCTATGTCTCTGCTTCTCTCTCTCTCTCTCTGCCTCTCATGAAAAAATAAATAAAATCTTAAAAAAGGAAAAAAGATATAAGAAATAGAAAGTTGCCAAGAACTCAGGGCTTCCCATATACTTCTCCCAGATCTCATCTCCATCCATACCCCCAAGAGATAACCACTATCTTGACCTTTATGATAATTATGTCCTTGCTTTTCTTAATAGTTTTATCACCTATGTGTCTATCAAAAAAAGTACATATAGTTTAGGGGCGCCTGGGTGGTTCAGCTGGTTAAGCATCTGACCTTGGCTCAGGTAATGATCCAGGGCCCTGGGAACGAGCCCCGAGCCCCACGTCGGGTGCTCTGCTCAGCAGAGAGTCTCCTTCTCCTTCTCCCTCTGCCTGATGCTCCTCTTGCTTGTGGGCTTTCTCTGTCAAATAAATAAAATCTTTAAAATAATATCTAACTTAATGTTTCTTTATTAAAAGAAAACTCTTTCTATATTACTCTTGTTATTCTTTCTATATTATTTTCCTTGTATACTATTCCAATATATGTCAATACTACAGTTAATCTATTCTATCACTGAGGGTAACTTTGTGTATCAGATAGAACCTAATAAGAAAAATAGAAATCACATTATGTATTTCAGATAGAGGAGATTTATTTTTAAGAGATTTTATTTATATATTCATGAGAGACACAGAGAGAAATGCAGAGGGAGAAGCAGGCTCCCTGTGGGGAGCCCAATGCGGGACTTGATCCCAGGACCCCACCATCACGACCTGAGCCAAAGGCAGACACTCAACCACTGAGCCACCCAGATGCCCCATATAGAGGAGCTTTAATATGAGGAATTGGTTACACAGGAGTTAGAAGACTAAAAGCAAAAGGATAAAGAGAACACTAAGATTGTATGGAACTAGTAACTAAATGAAGCAGCAAGGGCTGTAGGAACAAAAGAGAAGAGATAAGATTACTACATCAAGGAGTTCAGGTAGAGCCCTACTGAGTTGGGGCTCAGATTCAGGCAGAGTCATCAGCAGGGTTGCTGCTCATTCCTGAGAGGAGTCATCTACAAAGCTCGTTCTTGGCACGCAGAAAGAAGCTGAAGGCTGAAGTCAACTTCCAACAATAGAGCAACTCTGAACAATACCAGAAAAATGGGGAGATAGTGTCTTCTCCCTTCTTCCTGCCTTCCATCCATCTCTAGTGTCTCCTATTAGCAGAACCTAACAGAAAGCTGGGTAGTAATGGAGTCTGGAAAACAAGTTTGCAGAGTCCTAGTCCCACCCAGCATCAGACAGCAGAGACACAAAGAATGGATTTGGAGCAGAAAGGCAAGAAATGAATAACTGCTGCCTGTCTACTTCTTTTCCTGTTCAACATTTACACACATCTTTCTATAGATATTTGAACAGTAACAAACTTCATGACTTTGCCTAGCAAGACACATTGTCCTTGGTACAAATGAAGATGCTCTGGTGCCCTCTCCCCAAAGTGGAACTTCAAAGTCTCTAAAGTAACACTATCCATTTCTGGGTGATGTTAATACCTCTCCTAGTTCAGCCACATTTCCTCTAGAGGATACTGTAACCTAAAGACTAAAGTATAAAGTTCGCTACCAACAACAACCCTTATATAAAATAACAAAGGAAAGAAAGGAGGGGAGAATCAATTAAAATAGGGAGAGGGTATATATAGTACAAAAGAAGCAAGAAAGAAAATTTCTAGGGGCACCTGGGTGGCTCAGCCAGTTAAGCTTCTGACTCTTGGTTTCAGGTCAGGTCATGATCTCAGGGTCCTAGGATCAAGCAGCGGGGAGTCTGCTTGTCTTCCTCTCCCTCTGCCCCTCCTCCTGCTCATTCTCTGTCTCTCTCTCTCTCTCTCTCTCTCTCTAATAAACAAATAAATCTTTTAAAAAAGAGAGAAAATACCAGTAGCTTCTAGAATCCTTATTTCTGTAACTTGTTAGAAGTTGATCATTAGGGGCACCTGGGTGGCTCAGCAGTTGAGTGTATGCCTTTGGCTCAGGTTGTGATCCGGGGGTTTGGGATCAAGTTCCACATCAGGCTCCTCACAGGGAGCCTTCTTCTCCCTCTGCCTATGTCTCTGCCTCTCTGTCTCTGTGCCTCTCATGAATAAATAAATACAATCTTTAAAAAATAGGGACTTCTGGATGGCTTAGGGGTTGAGCGTTTTTGCCTTTGACTCAGGGCGTGATCCCAGGGTCCTGGGATCAAGTCCCACATCGGGCTTCCTCCATGGAGCCTGCTTCTCCCTCTGCCTGTGTCTCTGCCTCTCTGTGTTTCTCTCATGAATAAATAAATAAAATATTTTAAAAAATATTTAAAAATAATTTTAAAATAAAAATAGAATATTTTTAGAAAGAAGTTGATCTTTATAACTCTCCTCTTCCATTACTCATTTCATTTTCACTTTGCCCTTAGCCAAAACCTTGATTATTGTTTTTTAACCAAGTCAGGTGACCAAATTTTCATTCTTGATGAATCTAATCCTCAGAATTGAGTTCTTATGTTTTTTCTTTAACTGCTGCTACTGGACATGGAAGAAGAAAGAGCCATACCAGAGAATCCCATGGGTTCTAAACATAGTCCTCTCTACGCTTCACTGTGTAGTTGTAACCCCGTATCCCTTGGTATTTGGGATAGTCACCCCAGAAAGTAACTTCCTTCTTTGCTCTGAGCCCAGGAAAGCCTTAATTGCCAGTTCAGTGGGACCACTGTTGCATCTAGTGAGAGGATTCTTCCCTTGGTTAGTCGATGTTGTCCGTGTTCCTTCCACGTTCCCCAAGCCCTTGGGTACACTAGAAGAACCTCTAACTGCCAGGAAGACTGCAACTCTTTCCCTGAGAGTTCCCTCTGGCCACTGGAGCCTGCTCTACCCAAATACTGAGCAGGCTGAAAGTTCTAGGGAATGATACTCCCATCCAGAGCAACCCTTCAGGGAATAATGGATGAGGATTGATGGTAAATACCTCAGCTCCCTCAGCCCTCATGTGGGATGGTCCTGAGGCTCAATTATTACTGGTTCCCTGAGTTTCTCAACAGAATTTTAAGCTCTCTTCGTTCACATTCTTAACTTGCTTGACAGCATATACACTTTTATTAGCCTCCTCTCCTTCCCCATGTTACTTTCCCAGTTGCTTCCTGGTGGTTCTTAGCATCATTTCTCAAATAAAGACTTGCTTTTGAATCCTTGACTTACGGTCTACTTCTAAGGCAACTCGCCAAAATATAACTGGTATCTGAAGTGGTCCTAGGGAGCAGATCCCCAGGATAGGATTCTGGAATTAGATCACTTTCCATTCAGATGGCAAGAAGGATTCCATTGTTGAGGTAAGCAGAGCCCTGATATCCATTAGAGTGCTGTACATTGTGATTAGTCTCACCATGGTGAATACAAGGATGTACTACATGTGCATATCTCTAATTTTTGAGATGTAAGAGGGAAATGGTAATTATAAGGACTGTGAAGTTGGCAAGTTGTTGTTAAATGCCATCAAAGTACTAAAAGACAAAACTGAGACTCACATCAGCCAACTATCAACTCAGGGTACAGTGTAAGAGCCAGAAGGCCTCTATGGCAGCATTTAAGAAAACTCTCATCTGCAGCTTGTGCAGAGCAGACTGTGCTGAAAATCAATCCCATGATCTTATTGTGAGAACAGCAGAATTATGTGCTTAAAGACACAGCAAGTCATGACTTGGTAGAGAAGGAGTAGGACCCTCAGACCTGGTATGGGATCATCTGTCCTGGAACCCCCCGATTCTCCTGAATGCTTTGGACCAAAGTGGTCCAAAAAGTGGTCTCTTCCCTTTGGTGGAGAGAGCAGCCTCTCCTTGCTTGGATACCATGCAAAGTCCTCACCTGAGGCAGGTGCCTCACAAGATGGTACCTGCCTTCTTCAAGATCTGACCCTGCCCCCTCCGTGATTCTAGACCAATAGCTATGGTCAAATGTCACCATGAACCAAGAAGGGAGTACTGTCCCAGCTATGGGAAGAAAGGGATTAGTCATCAAAAGACTGCAGGATCTGGCTAACCTGTAGCAGCAGAAATTGGGAGAACATGCTTGAGAATGGATCTTGAGAGTGCTGGACTGGGGCCAGGGGGTGGAATATAAATAAGTCTGGATAATGGAGAGTTTATTGATCTGGGATACTCTACCATGACTGAGAATTTAACATTTTAAAGGCTTGGCAATGACATCTGAAGCCAGTTGCAATATGCTACTGGCATAGATCTTCAAAGTTTAGGAAAATCTATGCATTACAGCAAATGAGGTAGAGATGCTGTAACTTCCTTGGCAGAGTACTGGGGAAGGGGTTCAAAGGGCACAGAGAGGTGGGCACACCAGAACGAAATTATTATTGTATGTGACCAGAGAACCCTTTAGCCTTCTGTGTACCTCATGAACTTCCAGAGATACTTCCTTCATTAAAGTGATAAGAAATGTGCACTGGCACCATTTGCCAGCTCAGTAGCAGCTCTGTTCAGCAGGCAAAAGTTGATGGTAGTGGAAACTGCTTATAGAAGTGGGCTTCCTAGAGTCAACAGGTTTGACAGGAGCCCAGAACAGAGGCCAGGTGATGGCACTTAATCATCAAGAGTCAAGGTGGGCATAATTACTGTAATGGGCAGAAAGACCAAAATGGCCATCTGGGATCTGTTGTGAGTGCCTATTTTCAATTCTTTTGAATTGCTGTGTCATATGGTTATTCTATGTTTAACTTTGTGAGGAACAGCCAGACTGTTTCCACAGGGGTTGAACCATTTTGCATTCCCACAAGTCATATAAGGGTTTCAATTTCTCCACTGACACTTGCCATTTTCCATTTTTTAAAATAATAGTCATCCTAAAATAATGGTATCTCATTGTGGTTCTGGTTTGCATTTCCCTAATGGCTAATGATGTTGAATATTTTTCCTTGCGTTTATTGGCCATTTGTAGATCTTGACTATTCAAGTTCTTTGACAATTTTTTAATTGAGTTGTCTTTGTGTAATTGATTTTTAAGCTGATGCTGCTAGTTTACTAAAAATTTCTATAAGCTTATTTTAAAAAAGGGTGGGGGGATGCCTGCGTGGCTCAGCGGTTTAACGTCTGCCTTCAGCCCAGGGTGTGATCTTGGAGTCCCAGGATCAAGTCCCACATCAGGCTCCCTGCATGGGGCCTGCTTCTCCCTCTGCCTGTGTCTCTGTCTCTCTCTCTCTGTGTGCGTCTCTCATGAATAAATAAATAAAATATTTAAAAATAAAGTAAAATAAAAATTTCTATAAGCTGAAATAATTGACCTGTAGCTTCTTTTGGATTGTCTTGACACACAATTAGGTCATTTGCAAAAACAGGTTTGCTTTTCCGCACCAAATAACAAGCATCCTCGTCCTATTTCTGACCTCAGAAGGAAAGATTTAGTTATTAAATGTGATGTTTGCTATAGGTTTTTTAAAATAGATCTCCCTTATCAGGTTACAGAAGTTTCCTTCTATTCTTAGTTTGCTCAGAGTATTTATTAATCATTAATGGATGGCAAATTTTATCAAATGCTTTTTCTGTTTCTGAGATGAATATATGGTTTTTACTCTTTCCATTTCTAGGATGAGCCAATGTGGTCATGGTGTATTGTCTCTTTTTTAATATATTACTGGTTTTAGTTTGCTAGATGTTTTATTCATTTAGGATTTAAACATTTATGTTCGTGTGTGAGATTGACCTGTTATTTTCCTTCCTTGTACTATCCATGCCAGGTTTGGGTATTAAGATTATGCTGTTAAATGAGTTGAGACATGCCACATCATTTTTTATGCTTCATGGAATAATTGTGTTCTTTGGAAATGTTCACTTCTTTAATATGTGACTGAATTTAGTGATGAAGCTATCTGGACATGGAACTGTCCTTTACTGCTGATTCAATTTCCTTAATACTTGTGGATTATTTGGGCATTCTGTTTATTCTTTTTTTATTCTTAGTTTTTTATTTTGACTTTGTCAATTGGTTTCTCCCTTTTTAAAGATCAACAGCACGGAAGAATAATTTACACACAACAAATGCACCCATGTTAATTTCACAAATCAGTGAGTTTTGACAATCAAGATATGGAGTATTTCTATCACCAAAAAGATTCGTTTGTGCCTCTTCCTTGCCAATCCTCTGTATCACCCCGACCTCAGGCAACCATTTATCTACTTTCTGTAGTTATAGACTAGTTTTGTGTGTGTGCATGTGTGTGTGTGTGTGTGTTTAGGATTTCATTTAAATGGAATCATATAGGAGGTAAAATTTTGTGTCTAGCTTCTTTTACTTAGCATAACATTTTGGAAATTCATTCATGTCATGCAAGCATCATTGATTCATCCCTTATTATTGCTAATGGGGATTGGTGGATAAATATAGTAGATAAAGTGTAGTATTCCATTGTATGGATGTAGCACAATTTGTCCATTCACTTGTTGATGAACATTGGGATTGTTTTGATCCTTTCTTTTTTTTCCCCACTATTTTGGTTTTAAAGCTACTACAAATGGGGACGCCTGGGTGGCTCAGCAGTTGAGCGTCTGTCTGCCTTTGGCTCACGGCGTGATCCTGGAGTTCCAGGATTGAGTCCCAAATCGGGCTCCCTGAATGGAGCCTACTTCTCCCTCTGCCTGTGTCTCTGCCTCTCTCTCTCTGTGTCTCTCATGAATTAAAAAAAAAAAAGAAAAGAAAAAAGCTATTACAAATTTTCAATACTTGTAATTAAATATTTTCATTTCTCTTGGATTTATACCTAAGTGAAATTGCTAGGTTATATGGTTAAGTATGTGTTTAACTTTATAAGAAATCTCCCAAGTGGTTGTACCATTTTACATTCCCATCATCAATTCATGAGAGGTCCACTTGCTTCATATAGTTGCCAACATTCAGTATTTTATTCTTTTTAATTTTAACAATTCCAGTGGGTGTGTGGCATACCCTATTCTTCTTTATTGAGGTGTAATTTACATATAACAAAGTGTTTAGATTTTTGAGCATGCCATTCATAAACTTAATGGATAGATGCACTCATGTATCCCACATATCAGTTAGGGCACAGAACATTTCCATAACCCTGAGGACATTCTCTGTGCTTTGTCCTAGTCAATCCCTACTACCACAGAAGCAACCACTGATTTCTAGAACCATAGTTTGAATCTGCCTATTCTAGAACTTTATGTAATGAAATCATACAATAACTACTCTTTGTCACTGGCTGTTTAATTCAGTATGATGCTTTTGAGATTCCTTGATGTTGAAGCATGGGTAAGTAATTGTTTATTTTTATTGATGAGAAGTATACCACAGTTTGTCTATTCATTATCCTGTTGATAGATGTTTGAACTGTTTCTAGTTTTTTGGTTATTAGAAGAAAAGTTGGGATCCCTGGGTGGCGCAGCGGTTTGGCGCCTGCCTTTGGCCCAGGGCGCGATCCTGGAGACCCGGGATCGAATCCCACATCAGGCTCCCGGTGCATGGAGCCTGCTTCTCCCTCTGCCTGTGTCTCTGCCTCTCTCTCTCTCTCTGTGACTATCATAAATAAATTTAAAAAAATTAAAAAAAAAAAAAGAAGAAAAGTTCCATGAACATTCTCAATCAAGATTTTTGTGGAAAAAAAAGGTAGTTCCTATTTTCTTGGATAAATATCTAGGAGTGAATAAATGAATCATAAGATAACTATATGATTATATAGTTAATATATAATATACATATTATATATTATATATATATATATTATATGAAGGGCGCTAAACCTCTGAGCCACCCAGGGATCCCCCTTATAAATCTTTTTTTTTTTTTTTAATTTTTATTTATTTATGATAGTCACATAGAGAGAGAGAGAGGCAGAGACACAGGCAGAGGGAGAAGCAGGCTCCATGCACCAGGAGCCTGACGTGGGATTTTTAAAAGAACGAATTTGTTGTTACTGATTCTATTATATTTTATTTTGTGTTTTATGTATTTTTTCTCTTCATTTTTTCTACTCTTAAGGAACTCATCTTGTTCTCCTGATAAATTATAGAAATAGTATTTAAATTGTTTATTATAAGCTTATTTTCCAATATATACATTTAAGGCCATATATTTTTTTTCTCTATGTATTGCTTTAGCCATACCCCACAAATATTTTTTCATTCAGTTCAAAAAATTTTACAATTTGCATTTTGGTTTCTTCTTTAATCCATGAGAACCAACAGGACAGATAGAGACCTATAGATAGAGATATATAAGCATGTCTTTCTGTCTGTATACATGTATACATATATATGTTTATATATTTATTACTATATTTTAGATATTTATAGATAAATGTTTATATACTAATATACACATAGAGATATTTAACTATAAATATTTGGTATATTTTATTTACTGCTTTATTGCCAAGAAATTGGCTTACTCAATTGAGGGGGCTGGTTAGGCAAGTTCAAAGTCTGTAGGGCAGGTGCTGACACTGCAGTCCACAGGTAGAAGTTCTCCATCAGGGAGCCCTTACTTTTGTTCTTAAGGTCTTTCAACTGATTGGAGAGGACCATCCATATTGTTCTTTACTTAAAGTCAACAGATTGCAGATGTTAATCATATATACAAATACCTTCACAGAAACACCTAGATTGGTGTTTGATTGAATGATGGAGCACTATAGACTAGTAAAGTTGACACATAGACCTAACTATCACACTGCTGTATGGGAATCTGTCTGATGCTTCTCTCATTTAAAAAAACAGATTGTATTTATTTGAGAGAGAGAGCACAAGAAGGGGAAGCAAGGGAGTGGCAGAGGGAGAGAAAGAAGAAGACTCCCCACTCAGCAGGGAGCCCGACCTAGGACCCTGGGATCATGACCTGAGCTGAAGGCAGATGGTTAACTCACTGAGCCACCCAGGCACCCCTGATTCTTCTCTCATGATTAGATTGAGGTCATGAGTTTTAGGAAGGAAGATCATAGAGTCCCATATTCATCCCATCATATCAAGTATACATACTATCAACATAATTAATGACTAATGATGTGGACCTTGCTCACTGGCTGAGGTAGCATTTGCCCAGTTACCCATTATAAAGTTATGTGCTTCCCCCTGACACACTTCCCAAACTGTAGTCTTTTTGAAGAGAATCACTATGCACTTCCTACACTTGAAGAGTGGGGAGTTATACTCCCCCCACTTGAGGGCGGAATATCAATGTATATTATTTAGAATTCTTCTGCTTAGATTTATCTCTTCCCCTTCATTTATTAATTTAGTCAATCATTTAAATATATATTAAATATATCAATATAGACTCATGGATATTTATTTTATACCTTGGGTTATAATCCAATACTACTTTATTTTTTGCTCAGATTGTTATAAGTTTGACCATTGAGAACTGCATGGTATTTCTTTTTCCCATCTTCTTACCTATACCTTTCAGCGTGTACATTCATTCAACAAACATTTATTGAGCATCTAATGTGTGCCATGCCCTGTGATAATCATCCACAGTCTACATGTAGTCTACTGCATCACTGGAGGGAATGAAGAGGAAGAAAGAACCTGGAAATTAGAGCTATGAGATTTGAACATTAGCAAGGAGTGATAGGCTCCGATTTGGGCTGTAGAAAGATCATCAGCTATATGGAAGCCAATGGATAGCTCCTTGATGGTTGGCCAGATAAGGTGGAAGTTTTGCAATTACTCTGGGTTTCTGGCTTGAGCAATGGGTGGATAGGGATGTGATTGACTAAGATAGGGCAACTTGGCAGAGGACCAAATTACAAAAGTGTGCAGAGTGTAAGGAGAAGATAGCTCAGGAAACACCAACTTTGGGGAGCACTGACATGGGGGGAGGTGATAGGAGGAAGAAGAGCCATCCTAGAAGATAGGGAAGAAACCATCAAAGAGGTAGGAAGGGGACTGAAAGCAGACATTTCCAAGAAGGGAGAGGCTGCACATGTCAAATGCTACAGAGAAATCCAGCTGGGGAGCTGGAGTGTCCATTAGATTTAGCAACTAATTGGTTATTAGTGGAAAGGGGAGATGGAGAGATGCTGGACAGTCTGGCAGGGGAGGGAATGAGAGGTGAGGAAGAGGAGTTAAGCTGTGAGGAGTGCATGGGGTCAAGACAAGACTGGTTATTTTAATGGAGTAGGTTTGAGCTCATTTAGGCCTTAGAGAAGGTGCCAGCGAGGGTGCAGGGGAAGACATTGAAGGGGGAAGACAGGAAGTGGTGAAGTGGTGGGAGCAGTGAGGGAAGAAGTCACAAGGAACAGCCTGAGCCCCCTAGAGGGCGGCAGTGTCACTACAGACAAGCTTATGGAAGTAGGGGTAGGAGAGGTTATTTATTAAATTCTTGAAAGTACAAGGGCCTTCACTGGTAGAAAGAAATCCTCACTAGTATGTGAACTTGGTTTCATGTCCCATTCATTAACCTTCTAAATCTATTGAGTAATTGATATTGCTTTAAGCAATTAATATCTCTCTAATATTTACCCAACAAATTCACCCAAATTGGGAATTTGACAAGTTAAATTTCTCTAAGCAAATTTTCTTCTCTAAACATTTTTTAAAGATTTTATTTATTTACTCATGAGAGACACAGAGAGAGAGAGGCAGAGACATAGGCAGAGAGAGAAGCAGGCTCCCTATGGGGAACCCAATTCAGAACTCGATCCCAGGACCCCAGGATCACTCCCTGAGCCAAAGGCAGACGCTCAACAACTGAGCCACCCAGGTGCCCCTAAACTTTGTCTTTAAAGTACAAAACGAGGAGAGGGAACCTACAGCCACCCTGGAGAGGCATCTCTCATGTCGTTGCTCATTTTTTGCTTTCATTTTCTGCCCTTTTGGTCACAAAGGTGCCCACTTCTGTAGAGGCTTATCCATGGTCAGAAGCAGATTTTGACTTTCTGGACATTCTGTTTGTGTTGTCCTGCTTCTTTGCACACCTGACTTATTTCAGGTTAGCCTACTTATCCTTATCTTTCTGCTGCTCACACTGTGCCTGCCCAGCAGAAGGACTTCTCAGCACTGCACCCCCCCACCCCCCGCGCATCCTTAACCATATTCTTGCTTCTCTAGGATGGGAAAGCACAATCATCCTGGGAATCTTATTCTCTTTGAGTGGAGAACTTATTAGAGAGAACAGCTGGGGTATTGGGCCACATATGGTCTGAGCGATGGCCTCCAGCAGCTGAGTTCTGGATGTGAGAAGACACGCCTATGGTTGGATCATGCAAGGATTGGGGGCTGCTGGGCCAATAAGGCAGATGGAGGAGGGTGTCTACAGTCACCTGGCAGCTGCCCTTCGGGTCTTCCCATTTGAGATGGAGAAAGGATGGCAGCACCCACCAAGCCGCAGATCCGCTGTGTCACGGACACACCACCTACGGTGGTTTGAGCACATCTGTTTTACTTCTCTGCTACATCCCGGGAGGGAATCCCTGCTCTTCCTGAGGTTTACAGGCCAAAAGGATGTGTGATTTGGTGCGTGGGAGGCTCCCACAGGTTCTGGGCTGCTGCCTTTCTCTGCACAGTCCGGGGACTGTGGGGTTTACTTTCTCCCAGACTTGAGGCCCTGGGCCCCTCAGTGTGGGTTTCAAGCTTTTGTATCTCCAAGTACCTAGTATGGTACCCGACGCATTATAGGACAAAATAAATGTTACAGACCTGCCTCTTGGATGAATAAATGAACTCACTCTCCATCTTTTCAGAGTTGAGGCTTAAGAAACCCCATGTCTTGCAGCTATCCAAAAGATAAACTGAGGCATAGACTAGAAACCCTTCCGTCATCCTCCGCTTCCCGCCCATATCAGACCTGGTATTTTTTTCTCCAAGGCAAGATGAGTTGATGTCCCCTCCCAAGGCTCCCAGCTGACAGCACTGGATTCTGAGATAGGGGCCTGAGCCCTGCAGACACTGCTCTCTACTCCCCACCCCACCCTACCCCATGGAGGGCCCCTTCTGCACCACTGGCCAGGCCCAAGTTGAAATTAACCAGTGTGGGGGCAGGCCTGAAGTTCTGGGTCCTGATTGGCTGCTCCAAGGTTAATTCAAAAAGAAACAAGGAGCAGTCAGCCCAGTGAGTTTGGACTTGGGGGCCACCTCCCCTCCTCCAGGCTCTGGGTGGTCCAGCTATGTTACTGAGCTGAGTCTGCTGGAGCCTGTTGGCCTCCCCACCCAGGGACACAGGGGTACAGGAGGAATAGAGGTTTCTGAAGGTCCCCCCACAAAGTCTCCCCAGAGCTCAGCCTTCCTGTTGGGATGGGGGTGGGCAGTTCAAGGTGCCCTGATTGGGACAGTCTGCAGAGGAAGAGAAGCTAAGGTCTGGGGTTTTGAAACCTCTTGTGCCTCTTGTTCCCCACCAGCCAGGCCTTTGGGCATCCACCCCCACCTGCTGGGAGCATCACACTTCAGGGTCCCCCAGGAGATCCCTGTGCTGACTTGAGTTTACTCCTAACTGTGGCAACAGCTACTAATTATCAAACATGACTACGTGCCTAGAGCTATGGACAGGACTTCCTGTACAAAATCTCATCTTACCTCATAACCTCTCGGAGGCTGGATGTTATGGGTGAAGGATCTGAGACTTTAATGGTATCTGGGGACTTAGTCAAGGTCACACAGCTAGCAAGAGGCCAGATGCAGCTGGTTTGTCTCCAAAGCCATTGGCTTAACCACAACTCTCCTGCAACACACACACACACACACACACACACACACACAGAGTGGGGACACACCCATAGGCCCAGGCTCTGAGACAGACCCTGCAGTCAGCTGTCGGGCAGAGGCGCCAAACATCTGGTTCAGCAGATAGGAGTCAGCCTGAGAAGGGATGGAGCTGTTGGTGGAGGGAGGAGCTGTCCCTCAAGTCCCTTTTCTGGAGGAACCATCTGTCCCCTCCTCCAAGAGGGATGGTGAGAGAAGGGGCCCTCATGGGCTGGGAGGGGAGGCCCAGACTGACAGGGAGGCCCACCTGCGCTGAGGAGGGGCAGCCCCAGAGAGAGACCCCAGGGGAGGCATGTAAGAGACAAGCCAGGAGCAAGAAGGAATGTCAGAGGGAAGAAGGAAGAGGACCTCCCCCACTCCTTCTCCTGCTCAGGTGCAGCAAACAGGAGAAAATTCCTGCACCTCATCCTGCTACCCCCACCTCCTCCCCCCTCCCTCCTTCCTCTCCCAACCCAGGCCCAGCAAGTGTGGAGCTCCAGGCAATGCTTACTTACTGTGAAGGTTACATGTGGAATTGCCACTGCAATGATACACATTTTATCAGCCCTTTACTTCAAAATAAAGAGCACAAAAAGGGTGACTGGGGGAGACTCTTCCTTAATGCTGGGGTCCCACTCACACAGCAAAAGTTGCCCTGGGGACCACAGGTGCAGCCTTCTAGACAAGGCACCATGCTACCTTGGCTCCTGGCATCAGGGACGTCCTGAGGCCAGAGGGACACTGCCTGGGGCTGACCCCCCACTCCCACCCCCCAGCAAAAGAGGCTCCTCCATACTTCTGAGTATTTCAAAGGGAGGAAAAGAGGGAGGAGGGCCGGGCAGCTTCCCAGCCATGACTGATAGCCTAGATAAGCTTGCTCAGCCCCCACCCCACCTAGTTCTGAGGTCCTACTGGGTGCAGGCCTGCCTTGAAAGCAGAGGGACACGGAGTCACAAGGGTGCCCTCTGGAAGGTGAGGAATGGCATGGAGGTCCCTGCAGGAAGACCTGAGAGGAGCAGCCACAGTGGGGAACAGGTGGCAAGTCCACCAAGGGGAGGTGGCTGGCCCGGAGAGGGACCAAGCTCAATTTAAACATTTGACCAGGGGAGGGACAAAGCAGAGAGCAAGACTAGGAGGGCAGGCCATGGGATCAAGAGCAAGTTCACAGCCAGGAGGCCGGGCCAGGAGGTCAACAGAAACTGGGTCAGAAGGAAGAATTTGGACTTTATCCTGAGGTTGTCCGGAGCCGCTGGGAGTGGGGTAGAGAGGGCAGGGTCAGCAGGCTCTGTGTGTGGCTGGGGCCTGTGTGTGGCTTCCTGTGTGCCCTCGGCCCCTAGCCCTGCGGGAAGGAAGAGGGGGCTGCTCTCCACACTCCCTCCACCCATGCACGGCACCCAAGCAGGGGCTGTCCAGGCACGGGGGCCTCTCTCCAGCCCACATACCGTGGGTTCTCTGCCCCTCCCCAAAGGTCCCCACAGACAGGCCCGCATCCTAGGCAGCTGCTTGGCCTCTGGGTAGGCAGAGCAGGGGGTGAGTGATCTTCACATGGGGCTTCGGGCCAGGACAAAGGGGCCAGCCAACCCGTCCAGTCTGCCCTTCCAGGCCTCAGTAAGCTTGTTGTTAGGCTGCAGCCCTGCCTGAGCCTGAGGGTCCCCAAGAGTCTGGCTCCCTGGGGCAGCTTGACCCGGGACTCTTCCCTGGCCAAGAAGAGGCATTTCTTTCTTTCTTTCTTTCTTTCTTTCTTTCTTTCTTTCTTTCTTTCTTTCTTTCTTTCTTCTTTCTTTCTTCTTTCTTTCTTCTTTCTTTCTTTCTTTCTTTCTTTCTTTCTTCTTCTTTCTTTCTTTCTTTCTCTTTCTTTTCTAAAGATCTTATTTATTTATTCACGAAAGACACAGAGAGAGGCAGAGACACAGACAGAGGAAGAAGCAGGCTCCCTGCAGGGAGCCTGAGGTGGGAATCAATCCCCAAACCTGGGATCATGCCCTGGGCCGAAGGCAGACATTCAACCACTGAGCCACTCAGGTGTCCCTAAGAAGAGCCATTTCTTTGAGGGGTTTCCCTCCTGGTCCCCATCCCAAGCTTTGTACCATGGCTGTCTGAGTGGGAATCCTGTTCCAGGTCCAAGCTTATGAGCTGTGTGTGACCTCTGGGAAGTTAACTTGAACTCTGTGCCTCCACTTTATTCAAATATTGAGAATTAACAAAGAACAGCCCATGAGACAGCTCACCTTATTGGGGTTGGTTCTGGTGCTCTATGATCAAGTCTCTTTGTAGGGCTGAGAAAGCAAAGGGTCAGAGGTTGCTGGTTAATGGGAAAGAGATGAGGTGGGAAGGGCCTAGATTTTAGCCTCCCTCCCCAGGCTGCGGTTTGTCCTAAGACTAAACTCTTCCTCATTCGAAAGCCCTTCAGTCTCTGGCAGAGACTTATGCATCTTCCTATAGCTTCTCTCTACCCCCGTGGGCTGTGCTTTACCCCTGGGGACAGAGGCTAAGCCATGAGGTTAGGGTAGCATGAGAAAGTACCAAAAAGGATGATCTGGGCCAGGGCCCACTGGGTTGGGAAAAGGAAGGGGACAGCACTCCAGGGGACAGGGACAATGCTGCCAGTATCCTGAACCAGA
Organism: Canis lupus familiaris; assembly: GCF_011100685.1. NCBI lineage: Eukaryota > Metazoa > Chordata > Mammalia > Carnivora > Canidae > Canis > Canis lupus. The sequence goes on from NC_049230.1 coordinate 19,010,157, forward strand.
GGGTCTCACTTGTCTTGCCTCCTGGAGGCCCCCCCTGACTACTCTGCAATCTCATCAGAGAATTCCTGGGGCTTGGGAAGCTGCAGCTCAGCCTTGGCAAGCAGGGTGCCCATTACTGCATACGGTTAAGGCCCAACCATCTATGCATCATTGAGGCATTTCTTCTAGAGAGTCTTCCCGTGTATTGGCTCATTTAATCCTCCTAAGGGCCTTGGGAGGGAAGGATGATATGTTTACAACCACTGGCCTAAGGTTCAGGGAAGTTGGAATGTCTTGCTCACGGAGCATTGGCTGAAACACAAGTCCTGGCACCCTGGATCCAAGTCACACTCACACACCATCTGTCCACTCCAGCACTTCTCCTGAGGGTGGGGCTGCCTCTGGGCATGTCATTTAAACTCCAAATTTCCTAGCAGCCACCGGGGTGAGGTGAGGGGAAGATCTGATAAGATAGATAGGTAGAGGGATGCCTGGTGGGCTCACCGATGGAGCACCTGCCTTTGGCCCAGGGCGTGATCCCACGGTCCCTGACCGAGTCCCACGTCAGGCTCCCTGCAGGGGCCTGCTTCTCCCTCTGCCTGCATCTCTGCCTCTCTCTGTTGTCTCTCATGAATAAATAAATAAAATCTTAGGGGCAGCCCCAGTGGCCCAGCAGTTTAGCGCCGCCTTCAGCCCAGGGTGTGATCCTGGAGACCTGGAATCGAGTCCCACGTTGGGTTTCCTACACAGAGCCTGCTTCTCCCTCTGCCTGTGTCTCTGCCTCTCTCTCTCATGAATAAATAAATAAAAATCTTTAAAAAAAATAAGTAAAATCTAAATGTGAGACAAGATTCCATCAAAATCCTAGAGAAGAACACAGGCAACACCCTTTTTGAACTTGGCCATAGTAACTTCTTGCAAGATACATCCACGAAGGCAAAAGAAACAAAAGCAAAAATGAACTATTGGGACTTCATCAAGATAAGAAGCTTTTGCACAGCAAAGGATACAGTCAACAAAACTAAAAGACAACCTACAGAATGGGAGAAGATATTTGCAAATGACGTATCAGATAAAGGGCTAGTTTCCAAGATCTATAAAGAACTTATTAAACTCAACAGCAAAGAAACAATCCAATCATGAAATGGGCAAAAGACATGAAGAGAAATCTCACAGAGGAAGACATAGACATGGCCAACATGCATATGAGAAAATGCTCTGCATCACTTGCCATCAGGGAAATACAAATCAAAACCACAATGAGATACCACCTCACACCAGCGAGAATGGGGCAAATTAACAAGGCAGGAAACAACAAATGTTGGAGGGGATGCGGAGAAAAGGGAACCCTCTTACACTGTTGGTGGGAATGTGAACTGGTGCAGCCACTCTGGAAAACTGTGTGGAGGTTCCTCAAACAGTTAAAAATAGACCTGCCCTAGGACCCAGCAATTGCACTGTTGGGGATTTACCCCAAAGATACAAATGCAATGAAACGCCGGGACACCTGCACCCCAATGTTTATAGCAGCAATGGCCACGATAGCCAAACTGTGGAAGGAGCCTCGGTGTCCAACGAAAGATGAATGGATAAAGAAGATGTGGTTTATGTATACAATGGAATATTACTCAGCTATTAGAAATGACAAATACCCACCATTTGCTTCAACGTGGATGGAACTGGAGGGTATTATGCTGAGTGAAGTCAGTCAGTCGGAGAAGGACAAACATTATATGTTCTCATTCATTTGGGGAATATAAATAATAGTGAAAGGGAATATAAGGGAAGGGAGAAGAAATGTGTGGGAAATATCAGAAAGGGAGACAGAACGTAAAGACTGCTAACTCTGGGAAACGAACTAGGGGTGGTAGAAGGGGAGGAGGGCGGGGGGGTGGGGGTGAATGGGTGACGGGCACTGGGGGTTATTCTGTATGTTAGTAAATTGAACACCAATAAAAAATAAATTAAAAAAAATAAGTAAAATCTTAAAAAAAAAAGATAGGTAGGTAACTCCTTTTGGACTGAAACAAAGAAACTTAGCGTTCATCTGCAGCTCCAGACCTCTTCCTAGCATCCATTCCAGGAGGAACTAATTCATGGCTTCGATGTAACATCCTCACCCAGTGATCTGCAGAAGAGTTACAGAAACTCATCCAAAACTACCGGTTCTAAAAACAACAAAACAAAACAAAACAAACAAACAAACAAACAAACAAACAAAAAACCTACGAGTTCTTGTGTTGATCCCATTAGAAGCTAAAGGCCTGCCAAGGTGAGAACCTGTGGTGGAATTTCCCAGGGAAACCGCACTACCAGACTGCAGGTGATTGTTTACTGGCTTCTAACTCATCCAGGGTGGAGCTGAGTGATCAGAGGAGCCAGCACGATAGGTAGAAGGAGTTGAAACAACACTGCCACAGGAAGCAAGGTTCACATCTCGGCTCTATTACCTGCAACGTCACCTTAGGCCAGTTACTTAATCTCTCTGAGCCTCATTTTCCCCATCTGTAAGATGGGAATGAGAATGTCTCATTCTCATAATGAGAATGTCTTCAAATAGCTATTGTGGGGAGTCATTCATTCATTCAATAAAAATTCTGAACCTACCTGTGCCAGGCACTGTTCTAGGCTCGGGAGATACAGTGATAGACCAACTTGGCAAAAAACTTGCCCTTACAGAACTTGTGTTCTAGTGGAGAGAGATAATAATAAACAACTAAGCAGAGTACTATCAGATGGTATCAGGGAAAAGAAGAGGGTTTTAGCAGGTGATGGATGATGTGATTCTGGCAGAGATTATGAGGTGTCCTCTAATTTTCATTCTCTTTTTCTTCCCATGTCCTAGAACCCTGGACATAAGACTTCACAAAATAAAGACTACATTTCCCAGGCTCCCTTGAAGCTGAGTAGAGCCATGTGACTAAATCCTGCCTAATAGGGTATAAGCAGAAACAGCCCTCGAGGAAATGTCCTTCAAGAAAAGGGACACATCTTCCTTTACCCTCTCCTACTTCCTGCTGGCTGGAATGCAGAAGTGATGTCTGATGCTTAAGCAGCCATGATGAACCACGAAGAGAAAGCCACTTGCCAAAGATGCTACAAAATAGAAGGTACCTGGGTGGAGCCCCTGCCACTGTGGAGCACCATGCCGGCCTGGGACCTTCCTACCTCCAGATTTTACATCAAGGAGAATAAACTCCTGTTTTGCTTAAACCATGGAAACTTGGGGTTTTCCTCTTACACATGGTCCATTCTGACACAATGGACTTGACACAGTGCTAGAGTGGCTGGGGGTCATCTCTGAATGGATGTTCGAAGAAGGCCTTTTGCAGGGGTAACATTGATCTGAGGCCTGAATGGTGAGAAGGAGCAGCCAGGGGAGACTGGAGAAGAGCAGCCAGGCAGGGTGGGGAGACACAGGCAGGAATGACGCAGGTGCCTTAATGGAGCAGGAAGGGGGTGGTGAGCAAAGGGCAGGAGTGGCCTGAAGTAGGAAATGGGTGTCACCCCACATTGGGGGGAAGTCACAAAGGATTTTACATGGGGGAATGATGTCTTCTGATGTTTCTAAAAGATCTCTCTGCAGGGCAGCTGGGTGGCACAGTCAGTGAAACATCCAACCCTTGGTTCTGGCTCAGGTCATTATCTCACAGTGGTGGGATCAAGCCCCACATTGGGCTCCGAGCTCAGCACGGAGTCTGCTTGCGATTCTCTCTCCCTCTGCACCCCCCAACACACACTCTCTTTCTCTCAAATAGATAAATAAATCTTTAAAAATATATAAATAAATATATAAAATAAAAGGTTACTCTGGGTGCTGGAGGGCACCTAGGGGGCTCAAGTGAAGCCAGGAAATCAGATGGGAGGCTCCTGGAGTGGTTGAGGAGTGAGATGCCAGGGTACAGGATTCCCAGGGAGGAAGGGTGAGCTGGTTCATCCCTAAGCACCTTTCCAGGTCCAGCCCCCCACCTCTCCTATTCTCCCAGCCCCACATCCCTCACCTGCCCTGAAGACAACTGGTCCGTTCATAATGTCCAAGGATTACCACCCCACTTCCATTCCTCCCCGTGCCCCCTGGCCAGCTCTGTACCTCCAGTTCACACCGTACCTCACTGGTCCTTCCACTCAGGAGGCCTTGCTCCCTCTTCTGATGCACTTTCCTAAGACTCAACTCATAAGACTTCCTGGAGACATTTCCACTTCCCAAATTGTTCCCAAGCCCCCCCATCCTTTATTCGCACCCCTGTCATTGCACTCTGCATTGTTATGTGCTACCATCCACACTGGACACGAACCCCTTGAGGATGGCTGCTGTGTGATTCAGCTCCCATGGCTCTTTCTTCCCCTACACAACCCAGTCACTTAACTGTGTCCAGAGCAGATTATGTTTTCAAGCAACTTCCCGACTTCATTTCATTGGTCTTCACAATAGGCCAGAGAGGAAAACTAAGAGTGGAGAGACGATATGGCCAACTCAAGGTAACCTATCCACCTAGGTCACAAAGCCCCCTGCCTCAGCAGTTCCACTGAACCTAGATGTCTCAGCCATAGGGCACCTTCCCATGGCTTGAGTCCCCAGCTCCTGAGGGCACAGGAAAGTCATATCTTCACCAGGAAATACCCATGGGCCCCTCCAGGTCACCTGGCCAGACCCTGTCTCCTCTGGTAGCATCCTGGCTCTCTTCAGTGGGTTACTCCATGCCATCTGGACATCCCCATCACCTGAGAGGCCATTGCAAACCATGGCCCTTTTTGCTCTGGACGTAGGCCCAGATCTCCCCACCAGTGCCTGCAGGGGAATTGTCCAGCAAGGCTTTGCTGGTGGCTTGAGGAGAGCCACCAAATTCACCCAATGGGTTCCCAGAAGCAGGTGTGGGATTATGAGCTGTGTCTGCCTTCAGTGGTCCCAGGCCCAGGCTGTTTCACCGAACACCTCATTGTCAAGACCATTGCAAGGGACAACTTGCTGAATTGCCATGAAACCTCCCTTTCTCATGTGAAATTTCAGCCTCTGCTCCTTCAGGCCAAGAGAGAGAAGGCAGTCTCCTTTCCAAGGCCTACTGTCACGTCCTCACCTCTCACTGAGGACTGACTACATCCCGGGATGATGGAAAGTGAGAAAGTCTCATCCCTTCTGGAGAACTATACCCCTTGTCCAGAGGCTCTTCCTCTGGGGCAACCTATCCCAACCCACAATCTGGGCTGTGTGATCTGGAATGACATCATATGGGCAGTACAGCCAGGCCCCTGCTCAGGGTGGGCTTCCTCAGGCTCGGCCTGAGAGGGCCACCCTTAAGCTTACCTTGTACCTGCTGACACTTGGCCTTGGCTCCCGACCTTCCATGGGCAGACTTGGATGTGGACACCCATGGACCTTGGGGAGGGAACATGATAGGCTCTTCCCTTAGAACTAGGAACTGGGGGTGGCCGGGGGTGGGGGGTGAACAGGAAGGATGGCAAGCAGGACTCTGTGGGAAGAGGGAATCAGGATACCCACTCAAGCATCCTCGGGCCCTGCTTCATTTTCTCAAATGCCAAGCTTTCTGACCATCTCGGTCGGGGACAGGGGTATGGCTAAAGGGAGGCAAGCCTCTCTCTTATTTCCTCAGCACCTAACTCAGTGCCAGGCATGTGGAACCTTCAGATGAACTGAAGTCCAAGTTGGAATGAGTGATAGGAGCCATCATTTCTTCCTGGAAAAGCATAAACAAACCAAATGTGATGGGCAGATTTGGGGAAACATCGACGTTAATTCAGGGCAACAGACAACTTAGAACACATGGTATGAGTAGAAAGGATCAGATGCCAACCTGCTCTGCTGCTGCTTGAGTGTCTGGTGGGCTGTCAGGGCATGGTACCTGCAGAACAGCCAAACAGCTGCGCCAACTGTCCTCTTAAGCCAGATGTTCCCACCCCCACCCCCACTCCCAGCTGCCAGTCCTTTCTGGGCCTGGGGGAGGGGCTCCCTTGCTGCCTCCTGCACTCAGCCACTTTTCACTCCCAGGGCAGGCAGATGGGCAAGGTGCTCGGACCCTCTGGGCTGTGGTGAGAGGGCAGGGCCTTTGCTTGGCATTTGCTGCCACCGCAGGGAGCAGCCCAGTCTGGGTAGGGCTTGAGACAGATCGGACTGGCCCACAGAGCAAGCACCAGGACAGGAGGGAGGAGGCACCCCCAGCTGCCTTCAGCCAGAGCCTCTGTTAGCGACTGGTGTGAAGGGCAAGGGGGGCAGGAGGGAGCACAGGGCTTAGCATCAGGCAGAGAGCAGGCCTGAGTGCCAGCTCCCGCTCCCCCAGCCAAGAGCTCTGGGGCTGGTAGCCCACTTCCCCGCCCCTGGCCTCCTCTCTGTCAAAGAACAACCACCAGGGGTGCCTTCCTCAGAGGGGCTTGGAGACAGTGTCTGTCCATCGGTTCTTCTTTTCACTAGGGAGCAACCTGACTGCTCTGTCACTTTGTGCCTCCTGTTGTGACCGCTCCCAGCACGTTGTCCACACACAAGAGGAATCAGCTCCGCATCTGAGCAGCTGCCCCCTTTCCCACTCTGCTGGGCTTGGCACAGGGCAGGCTCGTGGTAGGGACCCAGGAAATGGTGGTGAAACTGCTGGATACGCCACCTCTCTGTCCCTGTCTCTGAGCCTGAAGCAGGGAACCCCGAGGCCAAGGGCCACAGAACTGGGTGCTCTCCATTCACAGTAAGGACACTGAAGCCCAGAGAGGGCAGGCATTCGCCCAGGGTCCCACCAGCCAGTGGTTTCTGGTGCTGGGCGAGGATGGCTTCCTCTCTGGCTGCCCAGAGCAGGATCTACAAAACCCCCTTTCTGTCTGCTTCCGAGCCTCTCTTCATTCTTGCCGATCTGAACTCATTTTTCAGTCTCTGCTTCTCTAACCAGAGCCAGGGAGCAGGTGCCTGGCCACAGCACCCCCAGGAACAGAGGTTGCCCTGCTGGGGGGGTGTGGGCAGGGGTAGGGCGGGGGCCGAGAATGCGGGCTGCTCTGGCCTGGGGGCCCGGGCCAGGCTGCCAACAGAGAAGCCAGTGTGCCCAAACATTGAGGCTTTGTGAGCTCTGAGCTCCGTGTGGGGAAGGTTGTTTGTGTTGACCTGACATTGTTTCAGGTTGACTGAGGGGCTGCATCTTAGAACCCAGGGCCTGGCTCTTTGGAACCACCCGGGGTCTTAGGGGAGAGGTGGCTTCGGGAGGGAGCAAGTCTGGAGCGAGAAGGGGAGGGCGCTGCCTGGACCCTGTGTGCACTGAGCAGGTCCTGTGGGCAAGGCTGTAGAGCAAGAGTGAGTTCTGGGAGAGGACACCAATGGGGAGAAGAGAAAGCACCTGTGTATCTTGGGGCCAGAGTAGAGGAGCCTGGCCAGAGCGAGGACAGACAGACGCAGGACAGGGGCATCCAGAAGCTGTGACAGACCTGCCAGGAAGCTGAGAGCTTGAGAACCCAGCCCTTGAACCTTAGTACACGAAGGAAGACCCAGGAGAGTCCTTGGGAGCCAGGAGGGCAGCAGGAAGCCTTGGGGGCTAGCTGGCTGGGGTGGGGTGGGCCAGACTCACAGCTGTCCAGATGTGTGTGAGAGATAACTCTGTTTACTGGGCACCCAGAAGGAGTAGGGCGGGGGGTGGGAAGGGGCTCCCCGGGACCGTGGGGCGGGCAGATTAGGAGGCGGGGGCATGAGTCAGGGGTTTGGGAGCTGCCCCCGGGGTTTGGGAGCCAGGACTTGGTGCTGTTAGAGCAGCTGTGAGCTCAGCTGGTGGCAGAGGACACCCGTGGCTGAAGGAGTTCGCTGAGGGACCCTCAAGGCTTGTGAGCAGGTGAGCAGGGCTGGGAGGGGCTGGAGGTGGTCCTAAGGGATTCTGCAGGTGCCCAGCCTGAAATCTGTGCCCAGGTAGACACAGGTGCCCGACCTCCAAGGGGGTGCAGGTGGGTGGGATGAGAACCATAGGATGCGTGTTGTTCCCCCTAAGGGCACAGGCCCGTTGGCACCTGTAGCTGCAGAGCGCGGGGCTGCAGGTGTTAGGAAAAAGAGGCTGGCACGTGGTAACAGAAGTATGTGTGGCTGGTGGTGTGGGGCACAAATGTGCTCCCCCTCCATGTGCAGGTCCTTTTCAGGTTCTTCTTTACCAGCCCCTTGGATCCCACAGACTCAGGTCTTAGCCCCCAGCCCCCTCTTTCCTGCATGGCTGGGGACCCACAGGCCATCCTATCTCCCTCTTCTGAGGACAGTTGTCCACTGACGCTGCTTCCCCTCTGGGACACTTCCAGGGAGTCAACCAGGCAGACCTGGCACTGTGAGGCAGGAGTAAACTGTGGCCCTAAAAGATCTCTCCTAGGGAGAGAGCCCAGGGAGTGTTTGGAGGGAAAGGAGTCCCCCATCCCCCTGAGGATCTCAAAGCACTTGGGCTGATTCCATGGGAATTATAGGAAAATCAGAGGGAGATAAAGACAGCAAGTCTGAGTTTGATCACAGTCACAGGGATAATGATGGCAAACATTTACATGGAGCTCTTTATGTGTCAGGCATATTCTAAGTGCTTTATGTGCATCAACTTACTCAGAGCTACAACAGGCCTGTAAGATAGGCATCATTATTATGACCCCACTTCGCAGATGAGAAAACCGAGGCACAGAGAGGTTGAGTCATTTGCCCAAAGTCACACCGTAAGTGGCAGGGCTAGGATCTGAACCCAGGCAGTCCAGCTGGAGAGTCCATGGTTTTTTAACCAGTGGCACTAAGTCAGCTTGGCAGCTGTTTTCTCTTCTGGGAGGCAGCTCAGCGTGATGGCTAGAGATGTAGTTGGAGTCAAGTAGGGCCACAGTTTAGTCCTGCCTCTGAGATCTACCTGCCAGAGGACCAAGACAAGTTAACCTCTCTGAGCCTCAGCTTTCTCATCTTAGTGACATTACCCACTTCACAGGGTGCTTTGAGGATTATGAGAGATAAGGCAATACAGCTTTGTGTGGTGTGGGGGCGATTACACAAAGGCAGTGCTATGCCACCAGGGAGCCCTCCCCATCATCTGGTCGTCCCCCCCACCAGCCTCTGCCAGCTGTGCCCCACCTCCGGGGCTCCAGATGCCATGCTCACCCTTATCTGGCCTTGCCCTGGCTGGCTGGCTGGCCAGGTGTTTGGTGAGTTTCCAGACGCAGAGCAGTGATCAGGTTCTAAGCTCTTATCAGTACCAGAGCAAGGCCCGAAGCTGGGGAGTGGGGGGGCTGGGCCCAGTGGAGGCTGCAATCTGGGTCATGGGTGCACCGTCTAAGGCCCCAGCTGAGCTCAAGGCACCTCCATTCTCCCCTCTTCTCGCTCACTGAGGTCTCAGAACCCTGGTGGGAAGGTGCTCCCGTTGTCCAGATGGGATGACCAAGTCCTAGAGAGAGGCTGGAGCAGACAGGCAGCCTCCTCTGGCTCTGGAGGGCCCCTCTCCCCAATCCACCTCTCAGATAAGAAGCAGAGGGCAGAGCCCAGCCCCACGGGTGGGACTTTTAGCACCTAAGGCTAATACCCTTGAGACGGCTAGGGATTTGAGGTCCAGGCAGAGGGCAAGGCCAAAGAAGGAAGGAAGAAAATAGAGATGGGACTGTCCCCTGGTCATCACTTCCCCTGCCACCACCGCAAGGCAGGAACCCCTGCCCTTTGCAGTTTGGTGGGGCTCTGTATTCTCTCTCCCTATCTCTATCTCTCAGGGCTGCAGCACCCCCCCCCCCCAGAGAGAAATGTCTCTGTAGCCCTCTTTCTGTACGTCCTCCCTGCCCTGTTCCCTCACACAGCAGCCGGCCCCGTCTGGCACGCTCCGACCTCTGCACGGTCCTTCTCACACTCGGACCATCCTTCCCCCCTCTCAGCCCTGCACATCCCTCCAGCCTCCTCGGCCCAGCCCCAGGGTCCCCTGCTCAGAGACACTCCATCCCCCACACCACCAGTAGGTCCTCCTTTTCGTCCTGCCATATGATCCTTGGCACCCAACACCTTCTGCTCATTTCTCGTTTGTCTGGGGGACGTATTGTCTCCTGAAGCACTTGGCCTGTCACGCGTTCCCAACTTGCCTCCCCACTCAGGGCAGGGGGCTTTTCAAGAGGAGGGGCAGCATCTCATTCATCTCAACTCACACCGCTCAGCACCATGTAGGTACAGAGTGGGGATGTGTGCCACCTGCCCCCAATCCCTGTTGCTGGAGCACCCTGCCTGCAGTGGGTGAGGGGGAAAGGGAGTCCTTGCACACCCAGTCTGGGGCCACCCTAGGGGACTTCTGTGCTCCCCTTGGGCTGGGCCTCACATTCCTGGGGTGAGCATACTTCCTCTCTGCCAGAGACATAACTGAGCAAAGCTGACGCACAGGCTCGGCCACCTCTTGGCTAAGTCCTGCCTCCTCAGTCCCAGAGGCCCAGGCCTGCAAGGGGGAGCCGCTCTTACATTCACCCGGCATATATTTATTGAGCACCTACTTACTATTTGCTATGTGGCAACCATTCTGCTAGGAGTAAAAGATTCAGTGGGGACCAAGATATGGATATTAGCGCTCGAGGGGCTTCCCTTCTAGAGGCATCCTCAGACAATATATACACAAATGAACCAAGAAACCAGAAAATGATAGATTGAGTTACTGAATGTTAGGGTGGTCAGGAAGAGAATCTGAAGAGCTCAGATGTGAGAAAGGATGAGGTGGGGGAGAGGGGCACTGAGGATATGGACAACTGTGTGTGCAAAGGCCCTGGGGCAGGAAGGGCTTTGGTAAGAATGATGGGATACATGAGGAGTGAGCAAGAGAGATGGAATTCAAGATGGAGTGGAGGAGAGAAACGAGGCCATATCATTCAGCACCTCTGAGACACTCCCTAAGATGCTACAGCCCCACGCCCAGCAGAAAGTAGCTGTTTCTGGGAGAAGAGGGTATGTTGTGAAGACTCTCATGGGAGCTAAGTTCCTTGAAGAAAGAATAGGTCATGCCCCTGGAGTTGGCTAAGTCCTGGGCATGGACAGGAGAAGAAGCCAAGTGAGGATTGGTAGATGGAAGGAGATGTTGAATTTGAGGGACACCCCCACCCTCTCAAACACCCTCTGATTGATGGGTCTTCCTGCCCCAGCTCTCCTGTCTCCTATACACCTGTCCTCACACCAATAAATCTAGCTCCTTCCCCCACCCAACCCCCACTTCCTTCCCCTGCCTCCACTGCCTCCCAACACCTGGGATCCCCCTTGACTCAAATATAGCCCCCTCTGGGGGAGGATCAGGAGACCCCAGGATGCCCTGTCCCTCACTCAGCCTGTGCTCTCCCACCTGCAGGGACCCGCAGTGCGGGTTATGCTGGGGGCTTGGATCATCGTGGACAATGGACAACCAGGGACAGCACCATGGAAAAATGGCAGGTGAGTCTTTTGTAGTATCTGCTGGGCTCCTATCTGGGGACTCTGGGAACCCAACCCTGGACTCCTACCTTCATGGTGGCTTGAGAAGCCTTCCCAGCCCAGCCCTGATGGCCACTTCCTGTAGGACGACCATGAAGAGGGGCTGGAGGACACTCTGGAACAGGAGGAATATGAGGACCCATATGTCCCCATGGTTCAGGTGGAGGAGCCAGTAGGTGAGCCCCATCTCTCTCGCTCTCTTCTCTCTCTCTTCTCTCTCTGTCTCTGTCTCTCTCTCTGGGATGAGCTGCTGAGCCCCAGACAGAGAGACAGTAGGGGAACTTGTCTTCCCCCTTCTCTACACCCCCTCCTCCCGCCAGCCCCAGGGCCAGTTCTCCCACAATCCTGGCTGATTGAAGGATAAACAGAGTTTTGTTTGAAATGATCACAGGAGGTGACTGGGGGTGGGGAGGGGGCAGGACTAGTCACCCATGGCGGGGCCCTTCGATTTGGGATAGGGCAGCCAGGCCTGTCTGTGACAAGGGCATGAGCCCACATGCCATCTGTGACCATCCAATGCTGACTTCTAGGCCAGGCACTGGGCCTATTCTAGGAACATCATTTCTGTTTGGGGGTCTAGAGGTCCTGAGAAATGAGGGGCTGTAGGGACCTTCAGGGAAGAAAGACATCAGGAAACCTTCCCGGCTCTGCCAAGGTCTCAGTTGGGGAGCCCCAGGGGGGCATCTGTTTACTGTCAACAGGACTTAAGTGCTGGCAATTGGTATTGAAGATAAGAGGCCCCTCTGGGAAATGAGGACTGGGAGTGGGGTGGGAGGTGGGCGTCAATATAAGGCAGAGCCCACCCTGGCTCCCAGAGCTCCACCAGGAGACGGGGAGAAGTACTGGGCTGGTGGGATTGCTGAGGCAGGGGAGAAGAAGGAAGGGAAGCTGATCCCAGAAGGTGCCAGAAGAAGGAGAAGATCCTAGGAGAATCCTGAGAAGTGCCATTCGGGACGCTCCACTTTGGAGGTGACCCTCTCTGTCACCACTGAAGATGACTCCCGGGGGTCTTCCACAATGCTTGGATGGGGCGTGAAAGAGGCAGGCTGCGCCAAGAACAGACACAGGGAGCCACAGACCATTGAGCAGCAGGAGTGGGGTGGAGTGCAGCGGGGTGCGGGCACCGGGGTCCTAGCCAGTGGCAACAGGAGGGAGTGGGGATCATCTCATGCTGCTCTTAGAAGCTTGCAATGGAGGGGCACCTGTGGAGTGGAGGAGGACCCTAAGGGAGGGATTACTGGGGGGCAACACTCACCCACTTTTGGGTTTCAGCTTACCCCACTGAGCCGACAGCCACAGACGAAGACACCGTAACACACCCAGACACCACACCACGCGCAGGCACCCACGAGGTGAGGACCCTTGGCATTCCCCGGTTCTCTTTTCTGTGCCGCCTGTGAACCTACCCTTCTACCAGGAGAAGGGAGGTGAAGAGGGATAGGCCCGGCTGCAGCACGGGAGATCCCCACAAGCAGGCAGGTCAGGGCAGGAGTGGACATCTCGGGAAATAGACCGAAGGGAAGAGGACACCCCTGTGGAGGGAGGAGACCTGGGTCTCTCTTCCACTGAGCAGGGAGCTCCCTGGGCAGAGATAAAGGGATTGCCAGAGGTCTGTGCTCTCGGGCCCTCTGGCCTTGGCTGGGCTGTCAGGTGCTTCCGAATTAAATACGTTCCCCCTCTGCCCAGGCCCTCCTGTCCCTGTGCATCCCCGCTGGGCATCAGACTGTCCAGCTGGTTAGGAAATTGGATCTACCCTCAGCTAGGCTCCTGGGAGCAGCCACTTGGCCCCAAGGAAACCCAAAGGCATGTCGAGCCCACTCAACAGTCTTGGAGGCAGGAGACCCACATGATAACCCCAAAGGCTCCCTTTTCTTTCTCCTCCCAGGTGTCCACTCTAGCATCCCTTTTGGTCCAGAGGTTCTCCAAGTGCCTCTGAAATAGGGTGAGGGAGCTGGGGAACAAAGCCAGAGTTGTGGGCTGTTCTCGCCCCGCCCCCCAACTCCCTACCTCCTCAACCCAGCCAGGCTGCTGCTTCCGCCAGTCCCCTCTGAGTTCTGGGTCTGCCCTGAGTGCTCCAGGACTCTGGGTCTCCTCCAAACATCTCTTGGAGCCTGTTTAATGCCCACCATGCTCCCCCCAGGGTCCCACCTTGGGGCCTGAGACACTGATTCAGGCTTGTGGGGCCGCAGATCTATGTGGAGTTGCACGAACTGGTGATGGATGAGAAGAACCAGGAGTTGCAGTGGATGGAGGCAGCGCACTGGGTGCGGCTGGAGGAGAACCTGGGGGAGGACGGGGTCTGGGGCCCCCCACACCTGTCCTACCTCACCTTCTGGAGCCTCCTGGAGCTGCAGAAAGCCTTCGTCAAGGGTGAGCCCTGCTGGTCCCCTCTGCAAGACCCGCACATAGGCGTGGTGGCAGGCAGGAAGGCCACCACCCAGCCATCCAGCTCACCCCTCCACCCCTCACAGGCACTGTCCTCCTGGATCTGCCAGAGACCTCCCTAGCGGGAGTGGCCAACCAGCTGCTGGATCAGTTTATCTACGAGGAGCAGATTCGGCCTCAGGACCGAGACCTCCTGCTCCGGGTCCTGCTGCTCAAGCACAGGTGCCCCTGCCTGCCAGGACCTGGACTCCACCTCCCCAGCCCACCTGCCCCAAGCTCTCCCTGGAGACCCGGGTGGTTCCTCCCCCACCAGACCAGGGCCCACTTTTCTTCCACGATGGCTCCTGCCTCTGACACCTCTTGAAGGGTGACCATGTCTCCACGTTCTCGGGAGTGCAGGCTCTCAAGGCCCCTCCCTCCCTCCAGGCTCCACCTTGTCATTCCAGACACAGACCATCCGCTTGCATCCATAATGTCCTTCCAAAGAAGGCTGATTGTCCCTCTGCCCCGGGGTCCCTCTAGTCTGGTCACTGGGAAGCCCCACCTGATCCCTCCTACCACTGGTCTCTGTGCTACTAACATCCCAGTCTGAACAGCTTCACTCAATCCAAGTCCCCTGTGTCCCGCAGCCACGCCGGAGACCTGGAGGCCCTGGGCGGTGTGAAGCCCGCGGTTCTGATGCGTTCCGGGGACCCCTCACAGCCTCTGCTCCCCCAGCAACCCTCATTAGAGACGCAGCTCTTCTGTAAACAGGTGAGGCTGTACCAGGGCTATGAGCAGAGCCAGAAAGCCACCAGCCTGAGATGAGGAGAGGGCTGGAAGCTCAGAGTGGCCAGACAACTCCCCTCACCACCCTCCTTCCACAGGGAGAGGGGGGCACAGAGGATTCACCATCTAGAATTCTGGAAAAGATTCCCCCAGATTCAGAGGCCACCCTGGTGCTAGTGGGTAAGCAGCTGGTGCCTCCCCTGATCCCCATAACCCCTCATGCCCCCGCTTCTGCCTCCTGTCCCGGCCCAGCCTCCCTCTCTGTCAGCACAGACCCAGCGGCCCCCCTCAGCCTGTCCTGGCCCCTTCCCCTCACAGGCCGAGCGGCGTTCCTGGAGCGCCCGGTACTGGGCTTCGTGCGGCTGCAGATGGCCACAGAGCTGGACGCTGTGGGGCTGCCTCTGCCTGTACGCTTCCTCTTCGTGTTGCTGGGACCCGAGGCCCCCAACACCGACTACACCCAGCTGGGTCGGGCTGTTGCCACCCTCATGTCGGAGCGGGTGAGGAGAGGCTGGCGAGGCCTGGGGGAGCCTGAGGGCTGGGTGGCAGCTGAGGTCACTCACTGGATAGGCACTTTAGTTTTGCTAGTCTGGCATGTTCAGTCTAACCTGGCTGCTTGGACCCTGTCTGGCCAGGGGTAGGTCGTCTGGGCTCGTGTGGTCTGGCCTAGCCCTGCCTCATGGGGCCTGGGTGAGGGCCACTCTGACCTGGTTCTACCCGGTTAGGTCTGGCCTGGTCTGGTCTACCCTACTGGGTTCCATCTGGTCTGCTCTAAGCTCCCCCTGATTTGTTTTAGTGCTTCTCCTTTCCCCGCTCAAGGGCCCATCTGCCTCTCCAAAACCCTTTTGTGGTGGGCACAGAAGTAAGGGGGTGGCAGGGCAGGCCATTCCTAGCAAGAGGGAGCTGGGTGAGAGGGTTCTGGCCCTGGAGGCCATGGATGTGGATGATTGGGTCCTCCGGGCTGGCAGGTCCAGGCAGTCCTGACCCCCTCTCTGGCCCGCAGGTGTTCCGCACTGATGCCTACCTGGCCCAGACCAAAGAGGAGCTAGTCCGCAACCTGGACTGCTTCCTGGACTGCAGCCTTGTGCTGCCGCCCTGCGAAGTCCCCTCAGAGCAGGCCCTGCTCAGTCTGGTGCCCGTCCAGAAGGAGCTGCTGCGGAGGCGTTACCTGCTCAGCCCCGCCAAGCCGGACCCCCACTTCTACAAGGGCCTAGGTACCTGCCCCTAAGCCCCCACAGATCCTTAGATACCTCAGCGCGGCCCCGTGAGCCCCTGCTTCCCTTCCTCCCATCCAACACCCCGGCGTCCCCTCTCTCTGTCCTCATGTCTCCCAGCCTTCTCGGCCACCCCATTCCCATCAGAAGATGCTATCCACAATTCCTCTCTCCCCATACCTCCTCCTGTGACCCCCTGTGACCATGGTCCTGTTGTTGACTACAGATTTGAATGGGGGACCCGGGGGCCCTGGTGAGTCCGACGACCCTCTGCAGCGGACAGGCCTACTCTTTGGGGGCCTGGTGCGTGACATTCGGCGCCGCTACCCCCTCTACTTGAGTGACATCACAGACGCGTTCAGCCCCCAGGTCCTGGCCGCTGTCATATTCATCTACTTTGCTGCCCTGTCACCTGCCATCACCTTCGGCGGCCTCCTGGGTCAGTGGCTCTGCATGACCCCTTAGCCCTCACCCCTGACCCTTTGGCCTCTGTGTCGGCCCTGCCTTCTGTTCCAAACTGACAGTCCAGACCCCTACAACAGCCTGTTTGGGAAATGCTCAATTGGACCTGGAAATGACCTCTTGACCTTGACCATTCTGTAACTTCTACCCACAGGAGAAAAGACCCAGAACCAGATGGGGGTGTCGGAGCTGCTCATCTCCACCGCGGTGCAGGGCATCCTCTTCTCCCTGCTCGGGGCTCAGCCCCTGCTTGTGGTTGGCTTCTCAGGACCCCTGCTTGTGTTTGAAGAAGCCTTTTTCTCGGTAGCTCTGTTCTGGCCCCACTCTGTCCGTGTAGCTGACCCCAGCCCCACCTGCCTGAGGCACGGTACTTGGGCCCACCTGCCTGACCCAGTCCTCTCTGACCCCCTTGCAGTTCTGCACTAGTAACAACCTGGAGTACATCGTGGGTCGTGTGTGGATCGGCTTCTGGCTCGTCCTGCTCGTGGTGCTTATGGTTGCTTTCGAGGGCAGCTTCCTAGTCCGCTTCATCTCCCGCTACACCCAAGAGATCTTTTCCTTCCTCATCTCCCTCATCTTCATCTATGAGACCTTCATCAAGCTGATCAAGGTGGGGGCCATGGGAGTGTTGACGTTGTGCGACTCTGTGCACACACCATGTGGCCGTGTGCGTCACTGCACAGGTGTCCTTATAGCATGTGTGTGGCTGTGTCTTCATCATGTGTAGCTATGATCACATTCACTGCAACACCTGCTGCCTGTGGGCTGGTACTCTGGCCATGACCATGCGGAGCACCTGCCTGAGGGGGCATCTCTGTGTGAGCATGTCCAGTGTGTATGTGAGACTGAACCCGGAAGACTGGGTTCATGGAGAGGTAGCAGGGGTCCCAGAGGCTCTGATGTCCCCCACACCCACTTGGGGACTCACCCTTAAGAACCCACAGGGCTGGGGTGCCTGGTTGGCTCAATCGGTTAAGCATCAGCCTTGGGCTTAGGTCATGATCCCAAGGTCCTGGGACTGAGCCCCACATCAGGCTCTCAGCTCAGTGGGAAGCCTACTTCTCTCTCCCCCTCTGTAGCTCCTCCTGTTTGCCTGTTCTCTCTCTCTCTCTCTCTCTCTCTGATAAATAAATACTATCCTTAAAAAAAAAAAAAAAAAAAAAAGAACCACAGGGCTTGTGGGTGGAGCACTCTGCCTCCTCAGCTCCACTACTTTAAACTACGCCTACCTCTGCATCTGCATTTTATATAGAGGGAGGGTGGACACTGCATGTCTGCCTCTGATTCTGTTAGTTGGTGGGGATTTCTGTTTCCAAGTCTTTGAAGCCCTTTTTAGGAGCCTCCTTGGCACTTGTTTCCCACCCACCAGCCTTCTCATGTCTCCCAGGTCCTGAGTGCTGACATGCACACACGTATACTCATTGCTGTCATGGTCTGCCCCACCCAAGCTGAGCCTGGTCTCCACTCCTGAAAACTAAGCTATAGAATCCCATTGTCTCTTTGTTTTCCTCTCAATAGAGGATGAAGATAAGTGAATGGATGGATGATAGATGGATGGATGGATGGATAGATAGATAATGATAGATGATGGACAGATTGATGGATGGATAATGGGGTAGATGGATGATAGGTGGATGGATAGGTGGATGGATGGATAGATGAATGGATGATGGATGATGGATGGATGGATGAATAGATGATGGACAAATTGATGGATGGATGGTGGGATAGATGGATGAGAGAGAATAGGATGCCTTTGTTTTCTGCTGCAGATCTTCCAGGACCATCCACTGCAGAGGTATTATGACTACAATATGACAATCATACCCAAACCTCAGGGTCCCCTGCCCAACACAGCCCTCCTCTCTCTTGTGCTTATGGCTGGCACCTTCTTCTTCGCCATGATGCTGCGCAAGTTCAAGAACAGCTCCTACTTCCCTGGCAAGGTCAGCACACACATCCCAGCCCCGCCCTTGGCTACACTGCCTTATCCCCATCCAAAGCACTTCTCCAGGTTCCTCAGTGCCATTAGCTCCCCTCCTTTCCCTATTCCAAGCCTCCCTGACCCCTTTCTCATTTAGGCTTTCACTCTTCAGGCAAGCCCACCACCCTTTCTCAGCATGTCCTGGCTGAGAACCTAGTGGGGAGCTGGGAAGAGTTCTTAGAAAGGGGTGGAGCAGCCGTGGGGCAAGTGGTGGGGCTGGGCCAGGGGAAGAAAAAAAGGAGGCAGGTGCATTGAGATGTAGGACAGGGCAGTAGGTGTTGATGGATCCCCTGGGAAGAGCAAGGATGAAGAAGGATGAAGAAGAGTTGGATGAAGAGGGAGCAGGAGTGGGGGCAAGTGGGAAGTAAGAGGTGGGGAAACAACTGGGCACTGACCTGATTTCTCTGCTTGCCCTCAGCTGCGACGGGTCATTGGGGACTTCGGGGTTCCCATCTCCATTCTGATCATGGTCATGGTGGATTTTTTCATCACGGACACCTACACCCAGGTGACACTCTCCTCCCACTGTCAGCTCATTCTCCCAATATGCCCCCTCCCAAGAACAGCTTTCCCAAACCTGAAGCCAGCTAGAACTACCCTTACTCATTCCTGCCTCCCCTGAGAGCCCCAAGATCTTCCCACAGCCTAACAGGACACCTCTGGCTGAAGCAAGGGCCTGGGAAAGATTGCCTTTTACCAAGGCAGTAGGAAAGAATCTGCTTTGGAGCCAGGGAGATCTGAGTATGAATCTCAGTTCCCCCACCAAATAGCTGTGCAAAGCAAAGCAAACTACACAACCTCTCTGATCCTGTTTCCTCATCTATAAAGTGGGGAATGAGAAGATGTTTGTAAAGGGCTTAGTGCAGTGACTGGGTACAACGTAGGTGCTCAATATAAATAAGTCCCCAAATGCTCAGGACCCTGGCTCCCTGCCCCTGCCTCCCTTCCTCTACCCCAATGTTCTCACCAGCATTCCCCTCTCACAGAAACTCAGTGTGCCTAGAGGCCTTTCAGTGTCCAACGCCTCAGCCCGGGGCTGGGTCATCCACCCACTGGGCTTGTATTCGCCTTTCCCCATCTGGATGATGTTTGCCTCTGTCCTGCCTGCCCTGCTGGTCTTCATCCTCATCTTCCTGGAGTCCCAGATCACCACGTAAGGGCAGAGCTGGGCCTGGGAGGGTCTGAGGCAGGGAAAGGGACAGGCTCCAGGCAGGCATGACACCAAGGACTGAGCTCTAGTTCCAGTGGAACCTGTGGCCCTCCTGATGAGCAGGAGTGATGGATGGGTAGGGGCAGGTGCAGGTTTTGTGGGACCTGACATGGTATAATTTGGGGAGGCCTTTTTGAGACAAAGAAGACAAAATGAGAACTACAAAATGAGATGGCACAACCCGGAAGGGACCTTCACCAGTGAGGCTCCCAGAAGCTCACCTTCATTGGCTTCAGCGTAAATCTGCCTGTGGACGGGCATTCTAGGTGCTGCTATCTTAGGATACTTGCACTCTTAGAGTCTGGATTCTCAAGATGGGATGGGAGGAGGGGAGTGAGGAATTCTAAGGGAGATGAGCACAGCAGGATAAACTAAGATACAGAGGGACCCAAGTATGGAGAAGAAAGGAGGGGGCCAGGAGGGTGGGGATGACGGAGAACGTTGCTTACCCCTGACCTCCCACACCACCTCCAGGCTCATTATCAGCAAACCAGAGCGCAAGATGGTCAAGGGCTCTGGCTTCCACCTGGACCTGCTGCTGGTCATAGGCATGGGCGGTGTGGCTGCCCTCTTTGGGATGCCCTGGCTCAGTGCCACCACCGTTCGTTCAGTCACCCACGCCAATGCGCTCACTGTCATGGGCAAGGCGAACATCCCGGGAGCTGCCCCCCAGATTCAGGAGGTCAAGGAGCAGCGGATCAGTGGGCTTCTGGTCGCTGTGCTCGTGGGTGAGTAGGGGCTGGCCGCACTCCCTACCACCCTCTGGCCTTGCTCCCAGCCCCCAGCCCCTGCCCCTTAGGATCCAGTGCCTTCTGCAGCCCTGTCCACCCCACAGCCTGGTCTCCCCACATGCCCCCTGCCCATGTCTCCCCAGGGTCACCTATCCACGTGAGGAAGTTCTGGAGGAAATGCCCAAGGCCCAAGGCACTGAGATAGACATCTGAGCAGAGGAGGAAGCATGGGGGCGGGGGGGGGGATATGTGTGTGTGTGTATGGGGGGGTGCTCCATACTGAGACCTTCTCTAGATAGGACCCAGTATTCAGAGCTTTACCCAACAGAAGCTCAGTGAACATTGGGTCCCAGCCCTGCTCCGCTGCTAACTCAGTATCCTTCCTCCTCCTGGGCCTCAGTTTCTCTGTCTGTACCATGAGAGGGTTCATTAGATGCCTCTGAGGTCTCTCTGGCTTGGCTGCTTTATGACTGATGCCAAGGGCAGTGCTCCGGGCATAATCTGGGGTGGGAGAGGAGAAGACAGGATCACTGGGGTTGATCCAAGTTCTGGAGCAGCTGAGAGTCCAGCTAGGCTCAGCGTGGGCAGCGCCACAGTCACTGGTGGAGTTGCCAGGGAAGCTTCTTAAAGGAGGCAAAGTTGATGTTAGTTGGAGGAGGGTTAGGGTTTGGATAGGTGGAGGGGGATGGAGGTGTTCTGGGCTGGGGCATGGAGAAGTAGGGCTTCTCCAACATCCGTGAACCCCTGAGGCTAAAGGAGTAGGCTTTAATCTTTCAAAGGCAAAAGTTTGACTCCCAGATCTGCTGCTCTGTAGCTGTGTGGCCTTAGGCAAGTTGGTTCACCTTTCTGAGTGTTTCCTCATCTGAAAAATGAGGGTATTACCTATTAAGAGAATCCACAGAAAGGGCTTCCTAGGGTCCCTGTAATTTCATTCCCCAGCCCCCGATGCTGTCAGCCCTCTGGGCCCCGGGCACTGAGAGTGCATGGTTCTCCCTGCAGGCGTGTCCATCCTCATGGGGCCCATCCTGTCCCTCATCCCCCTGGCTGTGCTGTTTGGCATCTTCCTCTACATGGGGGTCACGTCCCTCAGCGGCATCCAGTTATTTGACCGCGTCTTGCTTCTCTTCAAGCCGCCCAAGTACCACCCGGATGTGCCCTACGTCAAGCGGGTACAGAGCCGTCCTGGCTGCTCAGCCCAGAGCGTGGTGGGGGTTGCTGGGTGCCAGGGCTGGGCAGGCAGTAACGGCAGCCTCCACCTGCAGGTAAAGACCTGGCGCATGCACTTATTCACGGTCATCCAGATCATCTGCCTGGCAGTGCTGTGGACAATGAAAACCTTCCCGACCACCTCCCTGACCCTGCCCTTCATCCTCATCCTCACTGTGCCTCTGCGCCGCCTCTTGCTGCCACTCATCTTCAGGAAGCTGGAGCTCCAGTGTGTGAGTGGCTGCTCCCCACCCCTACCCTGCATGCCCGGGGCAGGAGGGACTGTGAGGAGAGGACAGAGGCTGGAGGCAGGGCTCCCAGAGCTGGGGGACAGGGAGGGATCCTCCCAGGGGCTGGAAGAATAGGAGGGGTGGGTCTGGAAACAAAGGAAGGCGGTAGAGCGAGGTAGTGAAGATCTGGGTCCGGGGCCCTCATCCAAATTTGGCACTGCCTCGCCCTGGTGTCCGACCTGGAGCAGGTGGCCTCCTTCCTTTATGCCCTGGGTTTGCTCACCTGTGCAGGGAACGGTAAGGACAGGGATGGAGAGACGGTTAAGAAGCACGCAGGGTGTGCACCACATGAGCTGTTCTGACCACTGAGCAGCTCTCCATGTGGTCTTTTTTTTTTTAAGATTTTTTAAAATGTATTTATTCATGAGAGACAGAGAGAGAGAGAGGGAGAGAGAGAGAGAGAGAGAGAGAGGCAGAGACACAGGCAGAGGGAGAAGCAGGCTCCATGCAGGGAACCTGATGTGGGATTGATCCCAGGTCTCCAGGATCACGCCCTGGGCGAAAGGCAGCGCTAAACTGCTGAGCCACCCGGGCTGCCCTCCATGTGGTCTTCCAAGTCATCTTGGACAGAGTTGCTCCACTAATAAAATTCTTCCACGACGTGACAGTCACTGTGGGGTTGCCCTAGTGAACAGGGCACCCTCTGGAGGCCCTCCCCTGCCGGGGTGCCAGATCCCCAGGGGTTCCTCACCCTTTTGGAAACAACTCATGTAAACCAAACCTAGGGGTTGAGGGGGGAGGACGTGACTTGTCCAATCCAGATAGAGTCATGCCCTCTCCTCACTCCAGAGGTGCTCTCAGCACTGGAGTGAGCGCTCATCGGCCCCATCCCTCCCCCAAACCTTACCCCCTCTCTTTCCTCCTCTACCCTCCAGCTGGATGCTGACGATGCCAAGCCGACCTTCAATGAAGAGGAAGGTCAGGATGAATACAATGAGGTGCACATGCCCGTGTGAGGGGAAGGTGTGAGCCTCAGAGCCCCCTCCACCCTCCCACTTCCCCACTCTCCCAGGAAAAGCAGAAGTTTATGGGTATCTCATCGACTCTCAGATCCCTCCTGGGGTAGCATCTGGAGCCCTGGGGTTGTGGGTGGCGGATGGAAGGGGTGTCCAGGCAACCTTCCACGAGGGATAAACCAAGTTTTATGGCTGGAGATGGTCAGTAGGGTCCACACTGTGGGGAATTTACTGTTAGTCCCTCCCGCTGCCACTCTGCCACGTGAAGCTCCCGAATTGAAGGACTTGGAGCCCAGTCAACCTCTTCACAGCACAGATGGGGCAGTAGCTAGGGAGGTAGAGGAGGTGGGGTTCAAGTTCTTGCATGCTATTTGACCTTGGGCAAGCCCCTTGACTTCTCCAGCCTCTGCTTCCTCTTCTGTAAAATGGGTATATTTATAATAATACCCATGTTACAGAATGGTTACTGAGGACCAAAGATAAATGTGAAAAGGGGGCCTTGACAGCTTTGAAAGGGCTATCATACGGTAGTCGCCATGCTTCTTCAGGTCGGCTCAGGGTCACACACCTCCTGAGCCATACAGCTGGGATTTGAACCAGGTCTTCTGACTCTGAGGCGGGAGCCCTATGCTCTACCTCAGTCACCTACCTTCCCATGCCTAGAGATGCTGACTCCCTGCTGACTGCTCCCCTCCCCTCTCTGTTCCCACCCCCACCCAGGGACCCTCTTCTCTGGGGCAGAGGGAGGTGTCCTGGTGAGGACAAGGTGTGGGTGAGGATACAATCAGGGCTGGGACTCAGGACTCCACAGTGCTCACTCCTTCCTGCCATGCTCACACTCATTCACACACTCATTCCACAAACATTTACAGAGGGCCCCAGACCCCGCAGATACAGAGGCACCTGAGATAAGATGGGGGGTGGGAGGGCAATGTACAGTCTGTTTTAGATTTGGGGGGGGGAAGTGGGGGGGAGGAAGTTTGTAATTTATTGTGTATTTTGTAAGAGCTCTCATTGTACCTCAGCTTCGCATAAATGCCCAGGCCTCCAGTTTGAGACGCACTGTCCAAAGTCTCACCCCGGCTGAATCTTGGGGAGAACCCTGATTTGACCAACTAGGGTAAAAGCCAGTGGGTTCTGTAGAATATGGGCATAATCTTTTTTGTTTTTTTTTCTTTTTTACAAAACAAAAATATAAAGAGCTGAGAGAACTGGAAGTGGTGAGAAATGGTTGAAATGGAGAACCGGGGCACCAGGCGGGAGGCCCTCAGGGCAGCCTGAGTGCTGACAGCCGCTCCTCACCACTTCACTGGCTTGTGCCTCAGATTCCTTGTCAGGGAAATGGGGACGATAATGGTACCTACCTTGTAGGATTGTTGTAAGGACTAAATGAGACCATGCATGTAAAACACGTGCTTTAGCACAGCCTGATGTCAGGCCTCAGAGGAAGTGCTCCATCAATGTTAGCTGCTGGTGTGGTTATCCTCACTGGGAAAGCCCTGCCCTCCCTCCTCCTGCTCCTTGAACACTGCTAAGGAAAGTGGAAAGAAAGTCACCCACTCTGCTAGCACCCTTCCCCGTGATGCTTGGTTATAGGTTTTGCCAATAAATGCGTCTGTGATGGAGTGACTGCCTTGC
This sequence comes from Canis lupus familiaris, assembly GCF_011100685.1. Classification (NCBI taxonomy): domain Eukaryota; kingdom Metazoa; phylum Chordata; class Mammalia; order Carnivora; family Canidae; genus Canis; species Canis lupus. The sequence goes on from NC_049230.1 coordinate 19,034,384, forward strand.
TGGAATCTCCCTTCCAGATTCAGGGGTGCCACAGGGTCTTGTCTTGATCAGACCCAGTGGACACAGTATGCATGGTGGGGTGCTGGTGCCAGGGTTTTAACCCCAGGGTGGTGGCAAGGAAAGCCAGGCAGTGGTGCTGGGGGCAGGGACAGAACTGGAACCCCCAAGAGTCCTAAGGCGGACACTGGTTGCCAGTGAGAAAGTGGGAGAGCAAGGAAGACATGTTTACACTCTGGACATCCTTCTTCTTCAGAATAAACAAGGCCCATAGGAGCGAGGAGGGGGGCTGTGAGTTGGCCTTGCTCCCTGCCCCCTGTACTGGGGGCCCCGGGGGTCCTCTGGGCCAATCAGCCCCTTGGCCTGCTTGCATCAAGCTGGGCAGCACCTGAGGCGGATCACCAGGGAGGGAATGTGGTTTGCCCTCAGTTCCACTAGAGCCGCATCTCCCGACCAGCTTTTCCACTAGCCCTCACTCTGGTCCCCGTGGAGGGCCAGCTGCCTCCAGCATTTCTAGGGGGCTGATGAGCCAGGGCTCACTCGCCCTGGAGAGAGGCTGCCAGAACATAACCCCTCCCCACCCTTCTCAGCCTTCCAGCAAGAGGTCAGTGCAGGGCTGGGCCGCCTGGCTTCCTTCCCTGCATCTATATTTATTTGTGGCCTATCCCCAGCTGACCCCGCCCGGGCTGCCCAGGGCAGCCGCCAAGGGGCCAGAGAGTTACCTTGGCCCCGGGGAAAGCCGTCCAGCTGTCTACCTCCTACGCACACGCACGGCAGCTTCGTGTCCCCACAGCAATTGGCCTGTCCTCAGTGTTTGCCAGAACCTCATTGGCCACCTTGAGCTGCGAAGGCATTAGGGAAGTGTGGAGTCTATAGAAAACAATCCCATGACTTCCTGCCTGTCAGAGGCCTCACTCCCCTTGCATTTCCTGCTCCCCCTACAGATGCCCTGCCCCACTCTCTCTGCCGCCCCCCACATTTCCTCTAAGAGCTGTCCTTCCGTCCCATGCCAACCTCCCAATACTTACATACTTCCCTCAAAATCTCTGCAGTTCTAAATCCTGCCCACCCATTCAACCTCGTTTTTATAAAAGATTGATTTATTTATTTGAGAGAGAGAGCACACATGAGTTAGGGGAGGGTCAGAGGGAGAGAGAGAGAATCTCAAGCAGACTCCCCACTGAGCATGGAAGAGCTGACAAGGGGCTCAATCCCAAGACCCTGAGATCACAACTCTAGGTGAAATCAAGAGTCCAGATGCTTAACCAACTGAGCCACCAAGGCGCCCCTTGTTTGACCCTTTCTTAAAGATTACTTCACTGGAAATTGGTTACCCAAAATGAGGTCCACACTTTTGTGTGAACACAAAGTATAACCCCACTCCAGGTAAGGGCATAATTCAAGAGAATCCAAAATCTCTATACCTGAAGATATTGTTTTTAAATTTTCTTTTTTAATTTTAAGTAAACTGTATTCCACACATGGGGCTCGAACTCAGGATCGCAAGATCAAGCATCACATACTCCACCAACTGAGCCAGCCACCCCTATACTTGAAGATATTCTTTATGGGTCTACCTATAGAAGCAAAAAACTAGAAAGAGCCCAAATATATTGTAAGAGGAGAGTGGTTAGTAAATTATAGCAAATTACCTTTCCTCAGTATAATAGACTAGGCAGGCCCTACAAATAATGATGAGGGGCGCCTGGCTTGCTTGGTTAGCAGAGCATGTGACTCTGGATCCTGGGGTTGTTGGAGGGAGCCCCACGTTGGGCATTGAGATTACTTAGAAAACAAGCAAATGGGGCACCTGGATGGCTCAGTGGTTGAGCATCTGCCTTTGGCTCAGGTCATGATCCCAGGGTCCTGGGATTGAGTCCTGCATTGGATGCCCTGCAGGGAGCCTGCTTGTCCCTCTGCCTGTGTCTCTGCCTCTCTCTCTGTATCTCTCATGAATAAATAAATAAAAATCTTAAAAAAAAAAAAAAAAAAGAAGAAAAAGAAAAGAAAAGAAAAGAAAAGAAAAGAAAAGAAAAGAAAAGAAAAGAAAAGAAAAGAAAAGAAAAGAAGGGAATCCCTGGGTGGCTCAGCAGTTTGGCGCCTGCCTTCGGCCCAGGGCATGATCCTGGAGTCCCGGGATAGAGTCCCACATCAGGCTATCTGCATGGAGCCTGCTTCTCCCTCCGCCTGTGTCTCTGCCTCTCCCTCTGTGTGTCTTTCATGAATAGATAAATAAAATCTTTTTAAAAAAATAAAAAAGAAAAGAAAAGAAGCAAATAATAATGATGGTGAAGAAGCTGTTGGATCAGCTTTATGCAATCACATGATCCTGGGCCTCTGAGGTCAATGAGTTTGGAATTCTAGATTTGTGATTTAGTTGGAGATGGACAGACAACCTCATCTCTGAGCTCAATTTTCTGCATCTGTAAGATGGAGGTAATGATATGTCACAGTGTTACTGAGTGGAAAAATCAGATCACACACCTCGAGGTCCTAGCCCAGTGCTGGCATTTAGTAAGCAAAATGTTTATTCTTGTTTCTTAAGCAAGGCATGGAGTGCTGTGACCCTCAAAGTAACAGCCATACAGAAGTGGCTTAGAGACTTAAACAGGAAAAAATGAAAATGCCATGGTGGTAGAGTTATAGGGGATATTGATTTTTCCCCTCTTGCGTCTGCACCCTTGGTGAGAAGGATTAAATTTGTCATCCTCAGTTCAGGGTAGATTACCACTGATCTTTCTTTCCTTCTTCCTTTCTTTCTTTCTTTCTTTCTTTCTTTCTTTCTTTCTTTCTTTCTTTCTTTCTTTCTTTCTTTCTTAAGATTTATTTATTTGAGAGAAAGAGAGTGGTGGGGGAGGGGCACAGGGAGCCGGAGGGAGAATCTCCAAGCAGACTCCACGCTGAGAGTGGAGCCCAAGGGGTGCTCAATCTCACTACCCTGAGGTCACACCCAGAAATCCCTGACCTGAGCCAAAACCAAGAATCGGATGCTTAAGTAGCTGCACCACCCAGGTGCCTCTGACCATTCTCCTTTCTTTACTTCTTTCTTTCCTTCCTTCCTCCATCCTTCCTTCCCCTTTATCTCCATCCCCTACTCCTCTTTTCCTCTCCCTCCATAGGCAGCTATTCTAACATGTTTAACATGTATCCTTTTGTGTGGGCATGTTCTTGAAAAGATGTCATTGATATTGCTTTACATTATGGAATTTTTAATATATACACAATGGTTGACACGAGTACAATAAACCCCCATATGTTTATCTCCCAGACTCAAAAATTATCAAGATTTTGTCTTAAAATCTTGCCTACATCTTTGCCTAAAATACATTTGTTTCATTTTTCTCTTTTTTTTTTCCTTTTCCTTAACTAAATACTCTAAATTTTTTTGGCTTTTATTTATTTATTTGAGAGAAAGAGAGAGAATGAGCAGGGGGAGGGCCAGGGGGAGAAGCAGACTCCCCACTGAGCAGGGAGCTCAATTCAGGGCTCCGTCAAAGGACTCTGGGATCATGACCTGAGCCCAAGGCAGATGCTTAACCCACTGAGCCACCCAGAAAGCCCTGAACTTTAAAATGAACCTCAGATATCATGCCGTTTCACCTCTATATTCTTCAGCTATGCATCATCCCACCAACATTGAACGTTCTTACCAACTGCAATGCCACCATCACACCCAAGAAAATGTACGATAATAATAACAATTATTGAATCTTTAAAACAAAAAGGGGGGTGGGGAACGCCTGGGTGGCTCAGCGGTTGAGCGACTGCCTTTGGCCCAAGGCATGATCCCAGAGTCCCCGGATCGAGTCCCACATCGGGCTCCCTGCATGGAGCCTACTTCTCCCTTTGCCTATGTCTCTGCTTCTCTCTCTGTGTGTCTCTTGTGAATCAATAAATGGAATCTTTTAAAAAATAACTATTATTATAATCTAATATCCAATTTATAATAAATTTTAATAAATTTCTCAAGATGTATCTTTGCCATTGGTTTGTCGTGTGTGTGGGTGTGGGTGTGGGTGTTCCTATACATTATCAGTATTGTGTTCTAGTCCAGGTTCTGTTGATCTTCTTTCCTGCCCTGCACTATGGTTTTAAGATCCAGAAGTTGTTCTGTGAACACTGAATTACTTTAGCTCATGTGTGATGCTCCATGGGACACCTGTCTTTGGTTTCTTCACTCTCCCAGGGAGGGACACACAACTGTACCCTACTTCCCTCCCACCAAAAACTTGCAGAGAAAGTCCTTGTGCATGTCTTATGCTTCTGGTGAGAATCTCTTTGGGTGATGTACCCAGGGGCCAGGAGTGGATTTGCTAGGTCACAGGGTATAAACACGTCTCTCTCTCGACCTGACTAAATATGTCTGTATTTCTCTCTATTATTGTCTGCACCAGTCCATACTCCCACAGGCAGTCTAGGAGGTTCCTATATCCCCATATTATTGACATTATTCAGCCCTTTTGATTTTTGCTAGTCTGACTGAGGTATTACCTCATTGTTTTTTTTTTTTGTTGCATCTCTCTGGTCACTAAAGAGTTTGAGCATCTCTGCATTTGATTAGTCTTTCAGATTTCCTATTATAGGGGCACCTGGGTGGCTCACTTGTTTAAGTCTCTGCCTGGGATCCAGCCCGGTGTCACATCCCAACATCCCAGCATTGGGCTCCCTGCTGGGGGGAGGGGTGTCTGCTTCTCCCTCTGCTCCTCCCCCTGCTCGTGTTCTCTCTTGCTTTCTCTCTCTCTCAAATACATAAAATCTTTAGAAGAAATTTCCTATCATATATTTTCTCATATCATTTGGTCATGTTTCTATGGAGGTTGATGCCTTTTTGGATGTTGATTTACAACATCCTTTGTTGGTTTTATTTATTTATTTTTTCTTTGTTGGTTTTAGACCTTGCTAAAATATTCTCCCATCTTGTCATCACTCTCTTAATTTTGTTCACATCATTGATCAGAAATCTTTAATTTTGGGGATCCCTGGGTGGCTCGGCGGTTTGGCGCCTGGGGTCCCAGGATCGAGCCCCGCGTTGGGCTCCCGGCATGGAACCTGCTTCTCCCTCTGCCTGTGTCTCTGTCTCTCTCTCTATGTCTATCATGAATAAATAAATAAAATCTTAAACAAAAAGAAATCTTTAATTTTGATGTAATTAGGTACACCCAAAAGGAAGAGTTTGGACTTGATTCAGTAGGTACTAGGGAGTCATTGTAGGTTCTTGAACTGGAGAGTGACTTGATTAAAGTGATTCAACTGAGAGCTATATCCAGGAGGGATTGGCTCCAAGGAGGCAAACTGGGAGTCTGCAGGTAAATGAGTGAGTAACAGAGGCAAGCAGACATAGCCCTTGCCCCCACAGGACCTTCAGTCAGCATGGGGATCCGGCATTCAACAAGAGTGATGAATATTTTCACGGAGTGGTGAGAACAGAGCAGGGCTAGAATTAGGCGTGGCTTCCTGGAGGCAGAGACATTTGTTCTGAATCCTAAGGGAAAAAGTAAGAGCTACCCCAGTAGTGAGAGAGGGAGAATGTCTTGAAGGAATAAAGGTCTAGAAAATGAATATATTCAGGGGCACCTGGCTGACTCAGTCTGTAGAGTCTGTGACTCTTGATCTCAGGATCATGAGTTTGAGCCCCACATTGGGTGTAGAGATTACTTTAAAAAAGAAAGAAAGAAAGAAAGAAAGAAAGAAAGAAAGAAAGAAAGAAAGAAAGAAAGAAAGAAAGAAAGAAAGAAAATGACTATATTCAAGAAATACTCTGAAGATAAAGTGGGTGAATTCACTCAGCAAAGTCAAATAACATGGTGGAAAGCCTGCTGGATTGGCAGGCCACATGGTGGGTGGTCTCAGAAAGTTGTTTCTTTCCCAGGCACCGGGGCCCAAAGCCAGATGACAGGAGGTGAGGAAGAGCTGGTAAGGAAGCAGAAGCAGAGGTGTGGGTCATGGTTGAGGAGCTTGGCAGGAACAGGACCGGCAGAGAGTGCCCAGCTAATTCTTCACAGTGGTTCAGAGACTACTTTGCAGGTGGGAAGACATATTCATAAGCACACAACTGTCTCTTTCCTTTAAGCCACAGCTTCATATTTTCAGTTATTAAAAATCTGTACATAAAACACTTAAAATTATAAGCCTAACACAGAGAATAAAAGCCTACAAAAAAAATCCCCAGTAATCACTGTTAATCATTTATATTCCTGCGGACTGATTTATATGTGAACACTAATTTACCTATTTTTAAAAATTGATCATACGAGGGCACCTGGGTGGCTCACTTGGTTAGGTGTCTGCCTTTAGCTCAGGTTGTGGTCCCAGGGTCCTGGAATGGAGCCCTGCATCATCACATCGGTTTCCCTGCTCAGCAGGGAGTTTGCCTTTCCCTCTGCCCCTCCCCTGCTCATGTTTTCACTCTCTTTCAAATAAATAAACAAAATCCTTACAAAAAAATAGATTATACGTAATTTTTAAAAAGATTTTATTTATTCATGAGAGACACACACAGAGAGAGAGAGGCAGAGACACAGGCAGAGGGAGAAGCAGGCTCCATGTAGGGAGCCCGACGCAGGACTCAATCCCAGGACTCCAGGATCACGCCCTGGGCCAAAGGCAGGCACCAAACCGCTGAGCCACCCAGGGATCCCTTATATGTAATTTTTAAACACAAATTCAAATGCATGAAACAAAAAATGATGAAATGGAAAGGAAAAATAGATAAATCCACAATTATAGTAGGAAACTACAACCACTCTCTCAATAAGCCATAGTACAAGCAGACAGAAAATTATTAAGGATATAGAAGACCTGAAGAGCACTACCAACCTACTTGACCTAATTTATGTTTGAAGAGCATACCAACCAACAATAGCAAAATGCACATTCTCTTCGACTGCACATGGATAATTCACCAAAATAGACTATAACACAAACCTTAACAAATGTAAAAGAATTGAAACCATGGGTTGTATAATCTATGCCCATTACAGAATTAAATTAAAAATCAATAACAGAAAAACATCTGGAACAAAAAAAAAAAAAAAAAGAAGCACCCTAAATAGTTAAAAACTAACCAAGTGACTTGTAAATAACCTATGGATCAAAGAGGAAGTCTTGGGAAATTAGAAAATATTTTATTTTATTTTATTTTATTTTTAAAGATTTATTTATTTATTCATGATAGACACATAGAGAGAGAGGTGGAGACACAGGCAAAGGGAGAAGCAGGCTCCATGCAGGGAGCCCCACGTGGGACTCGATCCCGGGACTCCAGGATCGTGCCCTGGGCCCAAGGCAGGCGCTAAACCGCTGAGCCACCCAGGTATCCCCCTAGAAAATATTTTAAATTGTATGCAGATGAAACATCAAAATTTGTGGGAGGCAGGGGATCCCTGGGTGGCTCAGCGGTTTAGCGCCTGCCTTCAGCCCAGGGCTTGATCCTGGAGTCCCGGGATCCAGTCCTGCATCAGTCTCCCTGGATGGAGCCTAATTCTCCCTTTGCCTCTGCCTCTGCCTCTCTCTGTGTCTTTCATAAATAAATAAATAAAATCTTAAAAAAAAAATTGTGGGATGCAATTAAGCAGTGTCTAGAGGGAAACAGTATTAAATACTTAGGTCAGGAAATAAGAAAGATCTCAATTTAGTAATTTAAACCTCTACCTTAAAAAAACAGAGGGGGTGGGCAGCCCGGGTGCCTCAGCGGTTTAGCGCCGCTTTCAGCCCAGGGTGTGATCCTGGAGACCCGGAATCAGAGTCCCACGTCGGGCTCCCTGCATGGAGCCTGTTTCTCCTTCTGCCTGTGTCTCTGCCTCTGTCTCTCTCCTCTCTGTGTTTCTCATGAATAAATAAATAAAACCTTAAAAAAAAAAAAAAAAAAAAAAACAGAGGGGGCTGCATCGCTGGCTCAGTTGGTAGAGCATAGAGAATGAGACTCTTGATCTCAGGGTTGTGAATTCAAGCCCCATGTTGGGCATAGGGTTTACTTAAAAAAAAAAAAAAAAAAAGAAAAAAACCTAGAAAAAGAAGAGCAAATTAGAACCAACTCAAGCGGAAAGAAAGAAATAATAAAGACTTTGAGAACAAACAATAGAGAAAATCAGTGAAACCAAAAATTAGTTCTTTGGGAAAGAAATCAATAAAACTGATAAACTTCTAGCCATACTGACCAAGAAAAAAAGGAAAACTATAAATTATAAATAATAGAAATTAGAGGACATAACTACCCTAAGACATTAAAAAGATAGTCAAAGAATCTACAAACATAAATATCCATAAATTTCACAACTTTGATGAAATTAACAAATTCCTTAAAAATTGCAAACTGTCAAAGCTCATTCAAAAAGAAATAGAGGGATCCCTGGGTGGCGCAGCGGTTTGGCGCCTGCCTTTGGCCCAGGGCGCGATCCTGGAGACCTGGGATCGAATCCCACGTCGGGCTCCCGGTTTCTCCCTCTGCCTATGTCTCTCTCTCTCTCTCTCTCTGTGACTATCATAAAAAACAAAACAAAACAAAACAAAAAAAAATTAAAAAAAAAAAAACAAAAAAACAAAAAAAGAAATAGAGGGCAGCCCCAGTGGCCCAGAGGTTTAGTGCCGCCTTCAGCCAGGGATGTGATCCTTGAGACCCGGAATCGAGTCCCACGTCAGGCTCCCTGCATGGAGTCTGCTTCTTCCTCTGCCTGTGTCTCTGCCTCTGTGTGTGTGTCTCTCACGAATAAATAAATAAAATCTTAAAAGAGAAAAAAAAGAAATAGAGACAGCAATAACAACAAAACAACCTAATTCAAAAATAAGTAAAGAACTTGAATACCCTCTGCCTCTCCCTTGCCCCATTTGTGCTTTCTCTCTCATTCTCTCTCTCTCTCTCATAAATAAATAAATAAATAAATAAATAAATAAATAAATAAATAAATAAAATATTAAAAGGAGAGAGTGCCTGGGTGGCTCAGTAGGTTAAGCATCTGCCTTAGGCTCAAATCATGATCCTGGGGTCCTAGGATCAAAGCCCCAGTCCAGCTCCCTGCTCAGCAGGGAATCTGCTTCTCCCTCTCCCTCTGCTCCTCCCCATTTGTGCTTTCTTATTCTCTCTCTCCCTCTCTCTCTCTCTCAAATAAATAAATAAAATCTTTAAAAAAAGAACTTGAATAGACACTTCTCCAAAGAAGATTTACAAATGGCCAATAAACACATGAAAACATTATCAACATCATTAATCATTAGGGAAATACCCATCAAAACTACAATGAGATACCACCTCATACCCATTAGGATAATAAAAGAAAGAGAAAATACAAGTGTTGGTGAGGAAGTGGAGAAATTGGAACCCCTGTGCACTGTTGGTCGGAATGTAAAATGATACTGCTGCTGTGGAAAACAGTATAGTGCTTCCTCAAAAAATTAAAAATAGAGTTAGCATATAATCCAGCAATTCCACTTCTGAGTATATACCAAAAGAATTGAAAGCAGGGTCTCAAAGTGATATTTATGTACTTATTTTCATAGTAGCATCTTTCATAATAGCTAAAACTTGGAAGCAACCCAAGTGTCCATCGATGCATGAATGGGTAAACAAAATGTGGTCTATACACACAGTGGAATATTATTTAGCTTTAAAAAGGAAGGAAATTCTGACATATGATATAACATGGATGAACCTTAAGGACATTACTCTAAGTGAAATAAACCACTCATAAACAAACTGTGTGATTCCACTCACAGGAGTTACATAAAGTAGTAAAAAATCCTAACAAGTAAAAAGCTGGTGAAAAGAATCCTAACAAGAAAAAAGGTGAAAGATAAACAATTCTTTGTAGATCTGTCAAAGAAGTGAGATCACAGGCCAAACTTTCCTTGCCCAAATTGAATAAATAAATCTTAAAAAAGAAAAAGAATAAAAATCAGAGCTGAAATCAATGAAATTGAAAGCAAGAAATTGATAGAGAAAATCAACAAAACCAAAAGCTTTGCTCTTGTTAAATCAGTAAACCTCTCGCTAGGCTGACTAAGAAAAAAAGAGAGAAGACACAAATTGCTAATACCAGAAATGAAAGAGAGGACATCACTACCGATCTCAGGCATTGGAAGGATATATAAGAATATTATAAGCAATTCCACAAATTTGATAAATGGATGAAATGAACCAATTCCTTGAAAGGATACCATCTGCCAAAATTCACACAAGAAGAAATGGACAACTGAATAAGCCTATCTCCATTAAAGAAATTGAATCAATAATTAATAACCTTTCAAAACATGACGTACCAGGCCCAGATGTGTTCACTGGTCATTTCCACCAAACTTTTAAGGAAGAAATTATATCAATTCTCTACAATTTCTTCCAGAAGATAGAAGCAGAGAGAATACTTCCTAACACTTCACTGAGGCCAGTATTACCCTAATGCCTAAATCAAAGATTATAAGAGAACCATAGATCAATATCTCTCATGAATATAGGTGTAAAAATCCTCAACAAAATATTAGCTGATTGAATTCCACAATGTATAAAAAGAATTATACACCACAACCAAGTAGGATATATTTCAGGTATACAAAAGGCTGATTCAACATTCAAAAAGCAATTAATATAATCTGTCACATCAATAGGCCAAAGAAGAAAAGTTATATGATCATATTAATGGGATGGATGAGAAAAAGTCATTTGACAAAATTTAATAACCATTCATGATAAAAACTCTCAGCATAGCGCAGCCCGGGTGGCTCAGTGGTTCAGGGCCACCTTCAGCCCAGGGCATGATCCTGGAGACCCGGGATCGAGTCCCATGTCAGGCTCCCTGCATGGAGCCTGTTTCTCCCTCTGCCTGTGTCTCTGCCTCTCTCTATACCTCTCTCTGTGTGTCTCTCATGAATAAATAAATAAAATCTTAAAAAAAAAAAAAAGCCTCTCAGGAATAGAGAGGAAGGGATCCCTGGGTGGCGCAGCGGTTTGGCGCCTGCCTTTGGCCCAGGGCGCGATCCTGGAGACCCCGGATCGAATCCCACATCGGGCTCCCTGCATGGAGCCTGCTTCTCCCTCTGCCTATGTCTCTGCCTCTCTCTCTCTCTGTGACTATCATGAATAAATAAATAAAATCTTTAAAAAAAAAAAAAAGGAATAGAGAGGAATTCCCTCTATTTGCTAAAGAACATCTGCAAAAAACATACAGCTAACATCATACTTTGTGATGAGAAACTCAGGCACCTGGGTGGCTCAGTTGGTTAAGCAACCGATTCATGATTTTGGCTCAGGTGGTGATCTCAGGGCTGATCTCAGGGTCATGAGATCTGAGCCCCATGTCTCCTTGTGCTCCATGCTCAGTGTGGAGTCTGGGATTCTCTCTCTCCTTCTCTCTCTGCCCGTCTCCCCTTCCCCCCCTCAAATAAATAAATAAATAAAATATATTTTTAAATGGTGAGAAACTCAGTTTCCCACTAAGATCCAGAATAAGGCAGGATGTACCCTCTTGTCACTGCTTTTCTTTTTCTTTCTTTCTTTCAAGATTTTATTTACTTATTTATTTGAGAGAGAGAGTCCAAGTAGGGGGAGAGGCAGAGGGAGAGACTCTCAAGTAGACTCCTTGTTGAGCCTGGAGCTGACACAGGGCTCAATCTCAGGACCCTGATCAGGATCATGACCTGAACAGAAACCAAGAGTTGGATGCTCAACCAACTGAGCCACTTAGGGGCCCTGCTACTGCCTTTTAATAAATAAAATAAAAGGAGAAGAGAAACAAAGGAAAAAAGCACACAAATTGGGGGGGGGAAAGACTGTCTTGTTTATAGATGACATGATCATCCATGTAGAAAATCTGAAAGAACTAACAATAACAACAATAAAAAAAAAAACCTCATGGAACTAATGGTTATAACCAGGTTGTAGGACACAAGGTTAATATACAAAAGTCAATCACTTTCCTATATACCAGCAATAAACAAGAGGGATTTGAAATTAAAAATATGTTATCCTTATATTAGCATTCAAAGTGAAATACTTACATATAAATCTAACAAAATATGTTTAAGAACTATATGAGGAAAACTACAAAACTCTGATAAAAGAAATAAAAAAAGGACTACATAAATGGAGAGATTTCCATGTTCATGGATAGGAAAGCTCAATATTGGTTTGGGTTTTTTAAAAAAGATATTTATTTATTTATTTATTTATTTGAGAGAGAGAGACAGAGCATGAGCGGCAGAAAGGGCAGAGAGAGAAAGAGAGACAAACAGACTCCCCAATGAGTGAGGAGCCCAACTCAGGATCCAATTCCTGGAACCCCAGATCATGACCTGAGCTGAAGTCAGATGCTTAACTCACTGAGCCACCCAGGAGCCCCAGAAAGCTCAATATTGTTAAAATGTCATTCTTGCCATTTTGATCTAAAGATTCAAAGCAATCTTAATCAAAATCCCATCAAGTTATTTTGTAGCTATTGACAGGTTCTAAGGTTTATATGGAGAGGAAAAAGACCTAGAATAGCCAATACAATATTGAAGGAGAAGGACAAAACTGGAGAACTGATACTACTTGACTTCAAGACATACTATAAAGCTACAGTAATCAAGACAGTGTGGTACTGGCAAAAGAACAGACAAATGGAATAATGGAACATAATAGAGAGCCCAGGAATAGAGCCACATAAATATAGTCTGCTGTCTGACAAAGGAGCAAAACCAATACAATGGAGGAAAGATAGTCTTTTCAACAAATGGTGCTGGACATCCTCATGCAAAAAAAAAATTTAATCTAGGAACACCTGAGTGGTTCAGTGGTTGAACGTCTTCCTTTGGCTCAGGTTATGATCATGGGGTCCTGGGACTGAGGCCCGCATCAGGCTCCCCGTGGGGAGCCTGCTTCTCCCTCTGCCTGTGTCTCTGCCTCTGTGTGTGTGTGTGTCTCTCATGAACAAATAAATAAAATTAAAAAAAAAAAGTTCTGCGCTACAAAAGACATGTCAAGAGAATGAGAAGACAAGCCACAGACTGGGAGAAAATACTTGCAAAAGATATATCTGATAACAGATTATTATGAAGAATATACAAAGAAGTCTTAAAAGTCTACAATAAGAAAATGAATACCTGATTGGAAAATGGGCCAAAGATCTGAACAGACATCTCCCAAAAGAGACCTGCAGAGGGCAAGTAAGCATATGAAGATAGTCAACATCATATGCCATTAAGAAATTGCAAACTAAAACAATGAGATATCATTACACATCTATTAGAATGGCCAAAATCCAACAACATTGACAACACCATCTGGCAATATTATTAATGTCCAATATATTTATATTCTGTGATACAGGAATTCTACTCCTGGAAATATACACAGGAGGAATGAATGCATATATCTACCAAAAGATATGTACAAGAATGTTTGAAGCCACTTTATTCTTAATTGTCAAAAACTAGGGCAGCCAGGGGGCTCAGCGGTTTAGCGCTGCCTTCAGTCCAGGGCCTGATCCTGGAGACCTGGGATCAAGTCCCACATTGGGCTCCCTGCATGGAGCCTGCTTCTCCTCTGCCTGTGTCTCTGCCTCTCTCTTTCTGTGTCTCTCATGAATAAATAAATAAAATCTTAAAAAAAAAAACTAGACACAACCCAAATGATCATTAAGAGTAGAAAGGATAATTGTGATGTATTCACACAATGGAATACTACATAGTAATGAAAATGAAGGAACCATGGCTACTTGCAGCATCACAAATTAATCTTAGACATAACATTGAGTGAAAGAGGTCAGGTGTAGGGACGCCTGGGTGGCTCCAGGACGCTTGGGTGGCTCTGAGGTTGAGCTTCTGCCTTTTGCTTTGGGCGTGTCCCTGGAGTCCTGGGATTGAATCCCGCATTGGGCTCCCTGCATGGAGCCTGCTTCTCTCTCTGCCTGTGTCTCTGCCTCTTTCTCTCTGTGCCTCTCATGAATGAATACATAAAATCTTTTAAAAACAAGAGATTAGGTATAAAGAAGTTACATGCATAAGATTCCATGAATGTGAACTCCCAGTCCAGAAACAGGTTAAATTTCTTTCTCTATAGCAATGGGGCTCAGAATATTGGTGACATTTAGAGGGAAATATTGACTTTGAGTAACCTTGCTAGATGCTAGAAACATTCCATACTTTGGTCTGGGTGGTAGTTCCATGATATATATACTATGTATACATACATAAAAATCAAGCAGTAAACTTAAAACATGGGCAATTTATTATCTGTAAAAAAAGAAAAATATGGGGATCCCTGGGTGGCTCAGCGGTTTAGCGTCTGCCTTAGGCCCAGGGCGTGATCCTGGAGTCCGGGGATAGAGTCCCACATTGGGCTCCCTGCATGGAGCCTGCTTCTGCCTCTGCCTGTGTCTCTGCTTCTCTCTCTCTCTCTCTGTCTCTCATGAATAAATAAAATCTTTTCTAAAAAAAGAAAAATATATCAATTTTTATTTCTTTATCAATTAAAAAAAGAAAAAAATAGGGGTACTTGGGTGGCTCAGTCAGTTAGGCATCCGCCTTCAGCTCTGGTCATGATTCCTGTGGGGTCCTGGGATCCAGGCTGGAACAGGGCTCCCTGCTTAGGGGGGAGCCTGCTTCTCCCTCTCCTTCTCCCTCTCCCCCTTCCTCCTGCCCTCTCTCTGTCTCTCTCAAATAAATAAATAAAATCTTTTAGGAAAAAATAAGGGACAGCAGCTCAGGAAAAAAAAAAAAGGAAGACATCTTTATGTCATTATCTTGAATAAACATTAAAAAACAGAACATTTAGGGGCACCTGGGTGGCTCAGTGGTTGAGCATCTGCCTTTAGCTCAGATTGTGATCCCAGGGTCCTGGGATGGAGTCCCAGTGGGGAGCCTGCTTCTGCCTCAGCCTCTGCCTATGTCTCTGGCTCTCTCTCTGTCTCTCATGAATAAATAAATAAAGTCTTTAAAAACTAATAAAATAAAAAATAAAAATAAAAAGCAGAACATTTCCAATACACATTAAAGGACACATGTTTGAAAATAATGTTCATCTGTATACCACGAAATAAATTAAATAAATAAATAAATAAAATTACTTCACGTACACAAGGAATTCAAACACTACACTTTGGTTAACGCATTCCAGGCACACTAGGGGTTTGATGTGAGCTCCTGCTGGGATACTGGCAACCCAGAGAAGTGCTGGGGCCAAGTGGAGAGTGTGTAGCTAGGATTATGCCTTGTCACCAGCCTGGCTGGAGGTATGGAAGGCTAAGGCTTTGTGTCAAGGTACAGGGTGGAAAACTGGAAGGGAGGGAAGGTAAATTAGGAGAGGGGGCAAAGAAGAAGGACCAAGGGCAGATTCCCTCAGAGTCTGGCCCATGTCCCAAGTCCTAGACTCTTGACCTCACCAGAGAGACACAATAGATGTAAAACAAGGCAGTTGGTTTCCAAGTGAGAAGAGTGCCAGATGGGTTTTTTTTTTTTTTTTTTTTTTGCTGCCCAAGGAATGAAAAATCAATAATAATCATTTTTATGATTCATGTTCATCCTGTTTTATTCCAGAGCACTTTACCGAAAGGCCCCTTGGCCCAGCCAAGAAGCTCAGGGCCAGGAGCCAGGACACCTGGATTCTAGATCTGTGTGTAAAAGACTTGGGCCTTTCTTGGGATCCAAGTTTCTCAGTTGTGGCAAGTGACATTGTGGAGCATTCCACCTACAGTTTATATACATCATCTCGGGTGACTCTCCAACCCCTGGGGAAGAAAGCAGAGAAAGCAGGTTTGCTATTCTCATTTTATAGACAAGGAAACAGTATCAGCAGATGAGGTTAAGAGATGTGATCAAACACACACTGCTTAAGAGGGTGGGGAAGCTGAGAAGCTGGGAGCTGTGACTTCTGACTCTAAACCCTTTGCTCTTTCCCAGACAAAACAAGAAAGTCAGGAGGCACCTGGGTGGCTCAGTGGTTGAGCCTTTGGCGCATGTCCTGATCTTGGGGGTCTTGGGATCCAGTCCTGCATGGGGCTCCCCACAGGGAGCCTGCTTCTCCCTCTGCCTATGTCTCTGCCTCTCTCTGTGTCTCTCATGAATAAATAAAATCTTAAAACACACATACGAAAGTCAGTCCGTTTTCTAAGTACAGTGTGAGGTGGTTTGATCCTACACAAAATGCTCTGAGTAGGCTCCAAGGGCAGAGCTGGATTTGTGCAGACTTGAGCTGTACAATGTGTGTATGTGTGGGTCTTTAACAAAAATAATACCCAACAATGAAATAAAATTAAGAACAGGGCACTACAAGGCCCCGCAAATGAGGGGCCATGAGCTGAAGCTTCATTAGCAACAAGGTCAACCGGCCTCTCCTACGTGCCCTGCCCACTCAAAAATCCGGTCACACCAGATCTTGACAAGGTTTTCCTCCCTGTTTGTAAGACGTGGCAGATGTGGGCTGTGGAAGTCCTGGGAAAGGAATCTCATTTCTCCCAGGAGACAAGAGGAATTACAGCGGCAGGGAGGCCGCTGAGTGAGGATGGAGAAGGCTGTGTGCCAGCGGAGAGTCCGGAGGGGCCGGCGCCCCGGCTGGCCGCGGTGCGGGCAGTCCGCAGAGTCGGTGCGGGAGGCGGGCAGCCCGGGAGCCCCGGAGCCCGGCGCGATGGCGCTGCGCGGGCAGCGGCGGCCCAGACCGCAGGCTCGCCTGTGGGAAGCGGGCGCTCTTCGTCTTCCGGCTCCCTGCGTCCTGACAACCCTGCTGCCTCGGAAGAGGGGAGGCAGAGACCGACGACCGCAGCCGGCAGCCCCGGGAGGGCGGATGGCGGTCCCCGCCCCGGCCTCTCGCCCCCGGAGCCGCAGGACGGCGGAGTGCCGCAGGCCCGGGCGAAGGCTGCCCCGCGGCGGCTCGGGCGGCGGGGCCCGGGTGCCAGGCTCCCCTCGCGGCTCCCCGCCGCCGCTGGGGGAAGGAGGGGGCCCAGCGCCCGCGGCCTGCTTTCCCAGGGCTGGCCGAGCCTTTTTGACAAGCTGATTGC
The DNA here is from genome assembly GCF_011100685.1 of Canis lupus familiaris. Lineage (NCBI taxonomy): Eukaryota > Metazoa > Chordata > Mammalia > Carnivora > Canidae > Canis > Canis lupus. Next base: position 19,051,336 of record NC_049230.1, read on the forward strand.
ATGGCGGGGATTGGCTGGTCCGGGCGTGACGCCGGTAACAACAAAGGTGGAGTTGGAAGAAATTAGATTAAAGGAGAGGAAAAAAAAAAAAAAAATTAAAGGGGGAGCTGGCAGGGGACTGGAGGCAGAGACCGAGGGGGAGATGCGCGAAGCGCGGTCTCCTGGCTCCCGCTTCGCCCCGGAAGCTCCTGGCGCAGACCCACCGGGATCACGCTCTCCGCCCCAACCCCGGCCCAACTACCGAAACCGGGGTGGGGGGTGGGGGGAGGCTACTGCTTCTTGAGAAATCCCCCTAATTCCCACCCTGACACCCCTTGCTACGGCCCAAGGGGAGAACTTTTTGATCGGACACCTCGGATCCTAAACCCGGAGGAGGTGAGGGGCGTTGAGAACAACGAGAGGCTCGCTCTAAAACCCGGAAGGCCCTCGCGGGGAGCCGAGATCCGGCGAGGCGGGGTGCTCCCCCGGTTTTTCAATGTGTTGCAAATCTAAGAGCTTCTTACTTTTTTTTTTTTGTAACCCCCCCCCCTCCTTTATCCCCCACCCCCTCGCTTTGGCTTCAGGGTTGCAAAAGCAAAGAGCAATAAAAAAAAAAAAAAAAAAAAAAAAAAGCCGCGCACACACTCAGACACACACCAGTGGCGACAGGGGAGAGTTGGAAAGACGCAGGAGAGAAGCAGGAGGCAGGAGGCAGCGGGGAGGGAGCAATGGGAGCGGGAAGCAGGCAGGTTCCCTCGCAAATCCCCCTCCGGCCCTACGTCGCTTCGCCGGCCCCGGCAGGGGAGCCAGGAACCGGGCTAGCAGATGGAGGAGTGGAGCTCGCTCTAGGCAGCGGGCTTGGCCGGAGAATGGAGGAGCCGCCAAGCGACCGGCTGATTGGAAGAGAAACGCAGAGCGATGGAGGCGGGGGTAGGAGGACGATTTCTCTGCGGGGACTGGCGGCGGCGTATACGCCCGGGTCGGGCGCTGCAGAGCTTGGCTAGCTTTCAACCCGCGCTCGCCGGCTCCAGCCCCGCGCGCCCCCACCCCCAGCCCTCCCGGCGGCTCCGCAGGTGAGTGCGAGCTGGGGGCAAAAAAAAACCCCAAAAGTCTCAACACGCCCGCCCTGCCCCCCCACCAAAAAAAAGAAAGAAAAGCATTTTTTTCTTTTTCTTTTTTTATTTTCGTGCAGCCCCCATCGCGGTGGGAGGGAAGGGGGTGAGGCTGAGTGGCCCGGAGGAGGCGGAGGGGCCAGGCGAGGCCGGGGTGGCCCGGGAGGCGGCGGCGCCGAGGCGGCTCTGACGGGCGAGCGCTCGGAGCGGCGCTGCGCTGCGCCGAGGCGGGCGGGCGGGCGGGCGGAGCGGGGCGGGCGGAGCGCGGCGCGTGGGGCTCGCCATTAGCCGTCGCTCCGCTTCGCCATCTCGGGCTTTGTCTGGCGACTCGCTGCCCCGGCGTCGGCTGCGGCGGAGCTGCGGCTCCGCTCTTCGGCCCGCCGCACCCCTAGGCGCCCCTGGCCCGCGCTCCCATTCACACGCTCGGTAAGTGAGCCCGGGCTCCGCGGATTTCGGGGGAGAGGGGTTGCTGCGAGTGGCGGCGGCGCCGATCTCCATGCGCCCGGGCAGGCCTGGGGAGCCATGCCGGGCTGGATTGAACCGGCTCCCAGAGCAGCTCCTCCGCCGGACCCCATCGCCCCCTCGCCGTTTCCGGGGTGTAAAGGAGCAAAGGGGACTTCTTTTTTTTTTTTTTTTAATTTGCAGGCAGGGCATTTTGTACGGTTTTTTTTTTTTTTTTTTTTTTTTTAAGTTTCGTGTGTGTGCTGTTCGGAAGCAAGGGGACCGCGAGGTAGGCGCCGAAGCCTGGCGCCGGGATGGGCGTGCGTGCGCCCCAAGCCGGTGGCCACGCTCCGGGGATGAGGGTGGGCGCGGAGCGCCCGCTCCAGGAGGCGGGAGAAGGGAGCGGGTGAGGACTGCCGTGGAAACCCGAATCTTAGCTGGGAGGACTTGGGGGAGAGCTCCGAAGCAGGGCTGCGGGCACCCCCTCAGCCTCCCCGGCCGCCGGGGGGCCCTCCGGGCACCGTCTCTGGCGGCCGCGCCTCGCGCCCTCCCTCCCGCGCCGGCCGAGCCTGCTAGTTCCCCCGCGGGTCTGGCGAGGTCGCTCTCGGCGCCCGCCCGCCCGCCTCGGCTCCGAGCCCCGCCGCCATCCGGGCGGCTGCGTGTCTCCCTGCCCCGGCCCCCCCTCCCCGGCAGCAGCAGCAGCCGCCGCCGCCGCCGCCGCCGCCGCCACCGCCGCCACCACCACCACCACCACCACTACCACCACCCCCCTCCCCTCCTTCCTTCCCTCCGCCTCGGCCGCCCGGGTCCCCCCAGCTCCCGCCCCTCCTCCCAGCTGCCCCCCGCGGAGCCCGCCCGGGCAGGCTGTGGGAGGGAGCGGAGCCGGCGAGGCGGGCGGGCTGGCGCTCGCTCCCCGGGGGTCGGTGTGCGCTCTACGGGGAAGGACGCGCTCGCTGCCCCGCTTCTCCCGCCCCCCCTCCCGCTCCTCCTCCTCCCTTCTCCCTCCTCCTCCCCGCTCCGGCGGCGGAGGCTGCGGCGGCGGCGGGGGGTGTGCGAGCTGAGGCCGGGGCCGGCGGGCGGGCGGCGGGCGGGCTGCCTGCAGGCGGAGGGCGCTGTGCTTTGTGCTTTTCGCCGCGAGGAGCAGCAGGCAGCAGCAGCCACAGCCGCCGCCGCCGCCACAGCAGCAGCCGCCGCCCCAGCGCCGCCGCCGCCGCGCCCGGAGGAGGAGCCGCTGCCGCCGCGGGAGGGAGCTGCGGCTGTGCCCGGCCGAGCGGGGGAGGGCGCCGCCGCTCAGAGCCGGGGAGGGAGCCGCCGGAGCGGGAAGCCCGGAGGCCGCGCTGCGCCGGGTAACCGAGGCGGCTGAGGACGCGCGCCGGGGTCGGGGCCGGGCGGCGGGGAGCGAACCGCGGGTGCCGTAGACGCCGGGGGAGACCCGGGCCGCCCTCCAGGCAGGGGACTGGACGAAAGAGGATCAGGGCATTGGAGAGGACGCCGAGAGCCGGGGGAGGGGAGGGCAGGAAGCGAGGCCCGAGCCGAGCCCCGGCCGCGGGCACAGGAGCCCGCGCTTCTCCGAGCCGGCAGGCGCAGTTCTCGCCGGCCGCCGGAGGGGGCGGCGGGGCCGGTGAGCGCTGCGCCCCCGCCTCCCGGCCGCCGTCCTCCCGCCCTCTCCTTGGCTCAGCTCCCCGGAGGCCGGGGCGGGGGCGCCGGCGGGGCTGGGCCGCAAGCTCGGGGGAGGAGGCGGCGGTTCCCGCCGTGGTCGCGCCTCTGCGGCGGGCTCCTCCGTGTGCGTCGGGGTGGCTGGGCGGTGGCGGCGCCTCCGGCCGGGGTGGGTGGCTCGGGGGCGGGGGGCAGGCTAGGCCGCTTCTCTCCGGCTGCTCACCCGCCCAGGCGGGCGGGGACGGCGTCGGGAGCCCGAGAGGGGGGGCGGCGGGAATCCGGATCCGGTCCCCGGGGGCGGTGCGGCCGCTACGCTCCGGGGCCGGTGGCGGCTGCGCTGCGTCCGGGTCCCCGCCGGGTTGCGGAGGCGGGGGGAACCGGCCGGGGGGAGGCGGGAGGAGGAGACTGCGGCGCGCGCCCGCTTCCGCGGCCGCGCGCGCCCTTTACCCGCCCTTCCTCCTCCCCCGCCCTCCAGCCTGGGGCCTCCCCGGGGCGGGCGCACAGAGGAGGAGGAGATTTTTTTTTTTTTTTTTTTTTTTTTTTGGCCCGGGTGGGGGAAGGAGGGCGGAGGGCGGGCGCTCGCTGCACGCGGGAGCTGGGAGCAGTCTCTCGCGTGGGCAGGGGAGGGCGCACGCGGTGGAGCCGGGCTGCAGGGGCGCGGGGGGGCGCACTCCCACACCCACAGACCCTTTAGGTCTACTAGGGTCTTGGCAGGGTCTCCGTTAAAGTGCGGACTTGTGCCCCCCTCCCCCTTGGGGGAGGGAGGAATAGAAAGTCCCTCACCTCGCATCCCGCCTGAGTGGGGACTGGTGTCTCTTCTAAAGGGTGAGGTGGTTTTGACCGCGGGTTGCCCGGCCAGCACGACCCAAGGAGGAGGCTGGACGGCTAAAGAATGAACGGAGAAGCTGACTGCCCCACAGACCTGGAAATGGCCGCCCCCAAAGGCCAAGGTAGGAGCACTTTAACTTACGTCCTCTTTTCCCACATGGTTGTTTGCGGGACCCCCTCTCCTTCGAAAGGGGTTAGACAGTCCCTGTTCTCTGAATCGAGGTGAGGGGGGTATCTTCAGTTTTATGAGTCAAGTTTGGCTAAACCCAAGTTATTTGGCCTTGAGGCTATAAACTATATTTTCCACACTTCATTCTCCCACTTAGAGAGAGAGTCTTATGGGAGCCTTCATTCTGGGATTCCCATCTGGCCAGAGTTTGTCCTTTCCTCACCCAGAGTCCTGGAATGGGAGGAAGGATGAGCAATGGGGGGGAGGGGGAGAAGGGAGGGATTGGCAAGGCTTTTCAGGTGTTTTATTGTTATTCAGAGGACAAGGTTTTGGGTGAGGCAGGTGGAGACAGGATATTTTGGTGGTTTGAGGCTCCAAGCCATAGGAGGTCCATAACTAGATCCTACCCCATCCAGGAGAGATCCTGTGCCGATGGGGGCAGGGGGTTGGATGAAGCTGAGCATCTGGCCCTGACTGGGACGCTGAGAGGACTGAGGATTATTGGTCCATGTGACCCACCCTGTGGCAACCTTGACCCTGGTTACCAGATGCAAATGCAAATGAAGAGCCCTTTTGACTCCTAGTCCTGGTTGTTCTCCTAACTTACCTTCCAGGGTAGCCACCCTCCAGAGAGGCCTGCTGAGGCTAGTTCAGTGGCTGGAAATAGCTGGTTCAGACCCCCCCTCCCCCTTTTTTTTGCCTCCATGGGGAGTTGGACCCAGAAGACAACTCAGAATTCTGGGGGTTCTCCCTGGAGCCAGGGCCCTGAGAACCTTTGCTCGTCTGCTTGTCTTGCCTCTCAGCTGCCCTGTATGGTTCTTCCATTTCCATTCCATTTTTCTTACTTGCCCAAAATTGCCCATGTCTCCAGTGTTAGTTTCCAGCTGTGCCAGAGAGAAATGTCTGCATGGGTTCTCCTTACTGCCCACACTCCATCCTCAGCCCTTGCACATCCATGGTATCCACCTAGAACTTAAACTTGGCAACACATTTCAACTTGGTCTGCCTCCCTGCTTCCCTCCCCTCTCCTAGTAAGTTAGCTGTTTTCCCACCAGGTCCCAAATCACTGTAGCTTCATTTCTTTCTCTTCCCTGCAATAAATAGTAGTCTGTGGCAACCTGGCATGTTAGAAATGACCATAGTTTTGAAGTAAACCAGACTTGATTTCAAGTCTGGCTTTCTAGGTATGATGCTCTCTGGTCTGGAATACCCGCTCCAATCCACATGGTCACAGTTTTCTCTTGTGACTAGGTCATGTCTTGTCTTTGCCTTCACATCAGAGATCCCCAGGGATTTGGGATGCCCAGGGAAAGAAGGATTGAGCACTTAAGGACTGGGGAACAGATGGGGGGGAAGCATGAGCTGGGCATGATGTGCCTTTCTTGCCCCTCCCCAGACCGCTGGTCCCAGGAAGACATGCTGACTTTGCTGGAATGCATGAAGAACAACCTTCCATCCAATGACAGCTCCAAGTTCAAAACAACCGAGTCACATATGGATTGGGAAAAAGTAGCATTTAAAGACTTTTCTGGAGACATGTGCAAGCTCAAATGGGTGGAGATTTCTAATGAGGTAACTGATCCCCTCCCCCTTCTGCTGCCCCCTTCCTGACGCGTCTACGTGAACCCCTGCCTCAACCTTCCTGGTGGGGGAGAGGAAACAGAAGTCAATAAACAGGAAGGAAAGAGACCAGGCGAGGTGCTTATGTGGTCGCCCTTGTGCATTGGGGAGGTGGCACGGTTGATAGCACTGGCCTAGAGCTCTCAGTTCTGCCGCTTCCTAGCTGTGTGGCCTTGAATACTTACATCTGGGATCTTCTCTCGCCTGAGCTGTTCTGGGGATTGAATGAGGTGCTGGCATGGACAACACATCGAGGTCAGGTGGTCACCTTGTTGTCGTCCTTTGGTGTGTACGGACTGTCTGGTCCTGTGCCATAGGAGTGGGCCAGTGCCCAGGTGTTGTCTGGGTGTCAGGGGCTGAGTTGTGGCTGTTGGCTCCTGCCCCTCCTCGTCTGATAAATTCAGTGTAGTGGAAAGTAGAGGAGACCTGTTGGGAAAGGGGGTAGGCTCTAGGGTGGTGTTTTCCTCTCCTGAACTTCCTCTTGCACTCACCTCCTTTCTTCTCCAGGTGAGGAAGTTCCGAACATTGACAGAATTGATCCTTGATGCTCAGGAACATGTTAAAAATCCTTACAAAGGCAAAAAACTCAAGGTGAGTTTCCAGGAGGAGGAGTATGATGTGTAAGAGAGGAATGGTCCAAAGAACAGATACTGTCTGACCTTCACCGTGTCCTTGACCCTCCTTCCAGAAACACCCGGACTTCCCAAAGAAGCCCCTGACCCCTTATTTCCGCTTCTTCATGGAGAAGCGAGCCAAGTATGCGAAACTCCACCCTGAGATGAGCAACCTGGACCTGACCAAGATTCTGTCCAAGAAATACAAGGAGCTGCCGGAGAAGAAGAAGGTGGGGGGAGGGGGGCAAAGTAGGGAGGACGGGAAGGGCAGGGAGCAGCTGGTGCAGTGTAGGTCAGCTCAGGCATAGAGGGACATCAGGGATGGGGTTGGGTAAGCAGAGCAGAGTGCAGGGTCCTGGGCAGCCACACTCGGTCCCCTCCTCCCACTCCCATACACTATCAAGTGCAGGCATGGTCGAAGGTGTGACCCGGACTGAAGCAGATGCTCGGACCAGCCCTTTCCCCCCACAGACAGTCCAAGTGTTGCCTCATCCAGCTTTACCTCTATGGTCGCATTCTCACTGTTAGGCTGGCACAGCAGCTCATCCTTGGACAGTTTTCACTGTGGTCTCACTTGGTGCGTGCAGTATCCTCATAAAGGGAACCCCCAGAGAAGGGGTTATTCCGGTTGTGTGGGCAAGGAACTGGGGCCCAGGAGGGACTCGCGTCCTGGGTCACACAACTAGCAACAGCAGAACAGCACTTGGGTGCTCTTCTCACCGCCATGTCCACACATATTAAGTGGGCTTCCTTCCTCCACGTTCAGCCAAGGATTTGTACCTTGTCCCTTGTGGCCTCGTGCTGTCAAGTGGACCCTCACAGAGGGCAGCAAAGCAGTGGAGGAGCCTGCAGCAGGGCCCCAAGTGAGATGGGGAGAGGAGAGAGATGGACAGCCAGGGTGCTGGACTGTGAGGTGGAGCCAGGGAGAGATGTCGGTGAGGGGCAGTGGGAGAGACAAGAACGCACATTTACTGGAAGAAGAGACAAAGCCTTATGTGGCCAGGTCTCAGGACGTGGCACCGGCTGCCACACCATACATAGCCCTCTGTCTTCCTGGTTTGTGCACTCTGGCTGCAGACTCCCGTGCCCTTGGTTCTGTATCCAAAAAGAAGCCAGCTTGGCTGGGTGAAACCAGCTGTCTACACTTGCTGTCCAGGCCAAGCAGGAGTAGGAATTAAGAGTTTTCTTTGGCCCCTCTGATGGGGATGTTGCAGAGCTGACTGTACACACAACACCCAGACTCTCATGGAGAGGGAGGGAGAGGCAGAGGGTCTGAGGACCTGGGAGAGTTAAGAAACTATGTGGTAGAGTGGACAGAGTGCTGGCCTGGGGGACACGAGACTTGGGGTTCTGCTCCTGACTACCACTGAATTGTTCTGTGTGTGACCTTTGGTAAGTTACCTCATTTCTCTGGACATGGTCTTTATCTGAGGTGCAGAGGATAAGCCCAGTCTGCTTGTGCCTTATTCTGAAAGCCGCTGTTCTGTGTGAGGAGGGCTGAGATTAGGGCAGAGTAGGCTGGGCTCTGCTCCCCATTTTCTACAAGAACCACAGGGGAAGGTGAAGCTGGTTCCTCCTGTGCCTGGTGCCTCTTGTGAAAGGCAGGGGTTGGACTCAGTTGCCATGAGCCTCTGGATGCTTCCACAGCTGACTCTTGTGAACCGGGGGAAAAAGGGAGAAAGGAGAGCTGGACGTTGAGCAGTAGTGAGGACAGGAGGTAGATGAAGGAAGGAAGAAAAGAAGAGAGGAATGGAGAGGCAGGAACAAAATGGAAGTAGGCGGGTGATGGCGGGAAGGGAGGCCAGCCCTATAGAAAGAGGTGGAGGAGAAGGAAGAGAAGCCAAGGCAGAGGAGAACCAGTCGGGTGGGGGAAGGGGAGCTCGAGGAGCCTGCCAGCCAGGAGCTTGGAGAAGGGATCAGAGGCAGGGAAGAAGGTGATGGGAAGGGGTTTGGGATGGGGAGGGCATATGAAGGATAGTCAGGGTTCCAGGGGGACCACTCAGCAGATCGGGAAGAAAATTCAAGTTGAGAGATCTATGAGAATGTCATTCACGTTGCAAGAATTCACTCTGGGTGCCTTCAACACAGTCTACCCTTGGGCCTTACTTGAAAGCAAGACTCAGCCTGCCCCCGGCCCTGTGAACCATCTTTGAGGCAACAGACCAACAGTAGCTGCCACAGACCTGAGAGGAGGGAATAATAGGGGCAAGGCCTACACCTCCTCCTAATGCATTGAGGAGAGTTTTGCGGTGTTGGGGAAAGGTGGGGAGGTAAGGTCAGGGGGAGTCCCAGCTGTGTCACTACTCACTGTGACTGGGTAATGCTGGGTCCCACTCCTGGGACTCTCCCTCTCTTGACAGGAGGGAATAGGACATAGGATGTATTCTGGGAGGCCCCTGTAGCTCCCACTGTGTGGCTCTAAGCTAGCAGTTGGGGCTACGGTTGAGCGCCCCCCCCCCCCCCCCCACAGCCCACTGGAAGGCAGGCCACCATCTCCTGCCAGCTCACGCCACCTTCTATCCACATCACCACTGGGAGGCAAAATAGCTAGCAAGGAGGACTCAGTGGCTTTTGTAGCTCAGGCTTTGGGTCGTGGATGACCCCATCCCCTCCTCCCCCAGATGAAATATATTCAGGACTTCCAGAGAGAGAAACAGGAGTTCGAGCGAAACCTGGCCCGGTTCAGGTAAGGCAGTGGAGCCCAGAGGAGGGCCACAGGGCACTGGGTGTGGCAGGTTAGGGTGATACCAACCAGAGCCTCGAGCTTGCCATCTGTGAGGCATGGAAGATGGATGGGTCATGTGTAGACCCTAGTGGGTCACACTCAAGGGCAGGGACAGGCAGGTAGCCACTGTCCCACTAGGCCCCAGTTGATAGGCCTAGGAGCCTTGGTGGGTGGGGCAGCTAGCTGGGGGTCTCCCTGGCAGGATCCCCCTGTACCCGCTGACTGTTGCTCCCCATGCCCTGGCTAGGGAGGATCACCCTGACCTAATCCAGAATGCCAAGAAGTCGGACATCCCTGAGAAGCCCAAAACCCCCCAGCAGCTGTGGTACACCCACGAGAAGAAGGTGTATCTCAAAGTGCGGCCAGATGTGAGTGTCCGGCCAGGGGGTAGGGATGGAGGGCGCACGGTGGTGGCAAGGGGGGAGCCGCGCCAGGTCGGCCGGGCACGGTGCAGGGGAGCAGGAGAGGAGGCCCCTCCCCAGGGGTGGGCTGCATGGACAGGGCCTGGGCCAGCTGGCGTGCGAGTGTGTGCGTGCGTGCGTGTGTGAGCCTGTCCCCTTGCACCTAGGCGGGATTCCCGCCTCTCTACTTTCCCCTCCTGGCCTGTGGGGGACACTCCTGTGACCTCCTGTGGCCTGAGGGGGTGGGGGCCTCTGTGCCCCCTTCCCCCTTCTCCCCTCCCCCTGCCCCTGGCTGCCTGTGTGTGTCTGACGGCTTTTGGTTTGCAGGCCACTACGAAGGAGGTGAAGGACTCCCTGGGGAAGCAGTGGTCTCAGCTCTCGGACAAAAAGAGGCTGAAATGGATTCATAAGGCCCTGGAGCAGCGGAAGGAGTACGAGGTTAGGCTTCCGCTGCGCTCCTCCCCATCCGGCTCTTCAAGAGCCTCTGCCCTCTGACTCTGTGGCCTCCGCACTCTGCGGGAGGCAGTCATTCCCTGTCCCTTCATTGAGGGAGGGGCCTTCTGGGCCCCTCACCTCTGCCCCTACCTTCCCCACCCACCCCCCCAAGAGATCTCAGGCTAGGGCAGGGCAGGGCACCACGTCTCGTGTGACATAGCAGACACACGGCCACCCCCCAGCTTTGCTCCCTGCCTCCCCTCCCCAGCGGCTCTCCCCCCTCCCCAGCCCCCGCTAACCCCACACCCCGTTGCCCTCCATCCCCCCACCTCACTCTGCAGGAGATTATGCGTGACTATATCCAGAAGCACCCCGAGCTGAACATCAGTGAGGAGGGCATCACCAAGTCCACCCTCACCAAGGCCGAACGCCAGCTCAAGGACAAGTTTGATGGGCGACCCACCAAGCCACCTCCGTGAGCACTGCCCTGGGGTGGGTGGGTGAGTGGGCACGAGGGCTTCTAGGGAGCTGGGCCATCCAAGGATCTCGGCCAGGTTCTGAAGTTGAAGCCAGGTGCCCTGGACTGCCCTGGTCACTCAAGGGGGGTTGCTCTTCCTTTCCTGCTGTTTCTGATAGGAACAGCTACTCGCTGTACTGCGCAGAGCTGATGGCCAACATGAAGGACGTGCCCAGCACTGAGCGCATGGTGCTATGCAGCCAGCAGTGGAAACTGCTCTCCCAGAAGGAGAAGGATGCCTACCACAAGAAGTGTGACCAGGTAGGTTGTGCTAAAGAGGACGTCTGGAGACCCTTGGGGCCTTGGGAGTATCTGACCCCAACTAGGGGTCAGTCAGTGGTCAAACGTGTCTCAAACACCTGCTACAAACTTCGTCTAGTCTGCTAGGTTTAGCATCTGGGCTGATCAAGCCAGATGGCCCCCAGGCTGCCTGTCTAGTGTCTATAGAAGGAGATTAGGCCCTGTCCAGGCTCCGAACATTTTGTAGAAGGCTCTTGTCCCTTGGGAACGAGCAGGTATGTGCCCACACTGACCCGGACTCCCCTTCTTTCCTAGAAAAAGAAAGATTATGAGGTGGAGCTTCTCCGTTTCCTAGAGGTGAGTGTTCTCGTAGGTGGGGCATTGGGCAGAGGCCCTGGGATTAAGCAGGGCCCTCTGGACTACCTGGGAGGAGCTGGCTCCCAGGTGCGCAGCCCCATGCCACGTCTTGTCTCTGGACCAGAGCTTGCCAGAGGAGGAACAGCAGCGGGTCCTGGGGGAGGAGAAGATGTTAAGCATCAACAAGAAGCAAGCCACCAGCCCCGCCTCCAAGAAGCCCTCGCAGGAAGGGGGCAAGGTGGGCAGGGGGCACAACGGGCGGTGGTGGGGGAACATGGGGCTCCCTGTCCACACCCCCACGGACCCGACCTCTGTCCACCGACAGGGCGGTTCAGAGAAGCCCAAGCGGCCGGTGTCGGCCATGTTCATCTTCTCTGAAGAGAAGCGGCGGCAGCTGCAGGAGGAGCGGCCCGAGCTCTCGGAGAGCGAGCTGACCCGTCTTCTGGCCCGCATGTGGAACGACTTGTCCGAAAAGAAGAAGGTCAGGCTTCGGGGGCTTCTCCCCCAGGGGCGGGCCACACTTCCTCAGCCACGGCCTGCGCTTTAGCCCTCCCTTAGCCCTCCCTGTGCCTGGGCTCAGGTGCCGAGGGGGCCCGCAGCTCCGCAGCATCCCGGGGAGCAGAGCCGGTTGGCGGGCTGAGCCCCAGGCCGAGCCCCAGGGGGGGACATCTGCGCCGGCCCAAGCCTCTGCCGGCCCCGCCCTGCCGGGAGAGGGGGGGGTGCCTCCACTGTGGACGGGGGACGCGCGCCCCCTGGGGGCGGCCGGAAGGATGACGCCCTGCCGGCCCTCCGCAGGCCAAGTACAAGGCCCGGGAGGCGGCGCTGAAGGCCCAGTCGGAGAGGAAGCCAGGCGGGGACCGCGAGGACCGGGGCAAGCTGCCCGAGTCACCCAAGAGAGCCGAGGAGATCTGGCAGCAGAGCGTCATCGGGGACTACCTGGCCCGCTTCAAGGTGGCAGGGAGCCCGAAAGGGGTTGTTCAGTGGCCTGCCCTCGCGGGCCGGTTCCAGCCCCAGGTGACCCCTCCCATAGCTGATGCCTCTGTTTCTCTCCAGAATGACCGGGTGAAGGCCTTGAAAGCCATGGAGATGACCTGGAACAACATGGAGAAGAAAGAGAAACTCATGTGGATTAAGAAGGCAGCCGAAGACCAAAAGCGATACGAGGTGGGAAGAAGGGCTCTGCTGGTCAGCATGGTGGCCCCTAGGGAGCTGGGGGTCAGAGCACCCTTTTGGGCTGGCAGCTGTCCTCAGTGGGTGGGCTGTGGAGCTGGGAGTCCCAGCCTTGGTTGTGTGACCCTGAGCAAATCTGCCAGCTTCCTTCTCTGAGCCTCAGTCACACATCAATCAGTACATGGGGGCTGTGAGACCAGTCATGTGAGTGTAGTTGTGACAGCACTTCCAAGCAGGGGCGCCTGGCCCAGGTGTGACCTGTTAGGACGTAGCTCCTCCGCTCGGCCTCAGTTTCTTTTTTTTTTTTTTTTTTTTTTTTTTTTTAAATTTTTTTTTTAACTTTTTTTATTTATGATAGTCACAGAGAGAGAGAGAGAGAGAGGCAGAGACACAGGCAGAGGGAGAAGCAGGCTCCATGCACTGGGAGCCTGATGTGGGATTCGATCCCGGGTCTCCAGGATCACGCCCTGGGCCAAAGGCAGGCGCCAAACCGCTGCGCCACCCAGGAATCCCTCGGCCTCAGTTTCTAAGGCAACTGATGGCGTGGGGCAGATGGTAGAAATAATTTTGGGTGAGGGGTGGAGTGAGCGTGACTCCTTTGAGTGTCCCCACAGAGAGAGCTGAGTGAGATGCGGGCACCCCCAACTGCTGCAAACTCATCCAAGAAGATGAAGTTTCAAGGAGAACCCAAGAAGCCTCCCATGTGAGTCTAAGGGGGCTAGAACCCACCTTGGCCGCAGGAAGGGTCATGGCTGGATGGCTGTAGGGTAGGCGTCCTAACCCTCCCTGTGCCACTCTACCACCTAGGAACGGTTACCAGAAGTTCTCCCAGGAGCTGCTGTCCAATGGGGAGCTGAACCACCTGCCGCTGAAAGAGCGCATGGTGGAGATTGGCAGCCGCTGGCAGCGCATCTCCCAGAGCCAGAAAGAGCACTACAAAAAATTGGCAGAGGAGCAGCAGAAGCAGTACAAAGTACATCTGGACCTCTGGGTCAAGGTGAGAGGGCTGGGGTGGGGGTACCTGGGTGGCTCAGTGGTTGGGCATCTGCCTTTGGCTCCGGGTGTGATCCTGGGGTCCTGGGATCAAGTCCTGCATTGGGCTCCCCTCAGGGAGTCTGCTTCTCCCTCTGCCTAGGTCTCTGCCTCTTTCAGTCTCTCATGAATAAACAAATAAAATCTTAAGAAAAAAAAGGTGAGAGGGCTGGGGACCCTTGGAAGGAGGAGGCAGCATCTGGCTGGCCTGCCTCCACGATTCCATTCATTGTCCTAGCAGTCCTATGATCAATATCAAAGAAAAGAAACTAAGGTTCAGAGAGATTAAGTAATTTACCCAAGGTTACACAGCTAGTAAATAGAGTAATCCAAGCCAGATTGCCTTGTCCTACCTCCAGCTGGGACCAGAGGGCGTCTCCCAGACTCTGGTTTGGCCTCAAGCCTCCGAGCTCTTCTTGGGCGCCTTGGTTGAGCAGTCAGGTTTATAACGTGGGGAGAGCCACCTCTTTCGCCCCCAGCTATCCAGGCAAGTTAGCCAGGGACCCTGGGAGATAGCAGGGTTTAAGTGTCTAGAGGTTTTGGGGAGCCACAGACTCCTTTATCAGTGGCTCTAGGCTTGTTGGGTGGGAGTGATGATACCAAGCTATGATAGTCATTGTAGGGGGCTTCTCTGCTGAGGAAGGCCCTAACTCTGGAGCCTCCCCTTGACTGTAGAACAGTAGGAGGGACATGAAAACCACAGTCCTAATACAGGGTAGCTTAGAAAAGAATTCAGGGCTTCTTAGGCATTAGTCCTGGACTGTCTTCGCAGATCCTGGGGGGCACTCTGCAGAGACCCAAGGTATGGGGAGAGTGGCAGGAGTAGAATGGGGTAATGGTATGTAAATGCTTAACCCACTGCCTGGCTTTTGGTCAACACACTCCCATCAGCAGTAGTTTGGGTGGCGTTCCAACCTTTACCTCCTTCTCTGTCTCCCAGAGTTTGTCTCCTCAGGACCGTGCAGCGTATAAAGAGTACATCTCCAATGTGAGTGTGGGAGCAGGGTGGTGCTGGGGAAAGGGGGGGTTTGGGGGTCCACTGTCTGGAACTCCTGGCTTCTCCCTTCGTCTGTGTTCCCCTTCCCTGCAGAAACGTAAGAGCATGACCAAGCTTCGAGGCCCAAACCCCAAATCCAGCAGGACTGCCTTGCAGTCCAAGTCGGTAAGGAGCTCCTCCAAGATGGAGGGGGGGGTCCTCGGTGCCTGGAGGAGTGTGGCACAGACCACTGACATGCCTCTGCCCCTCCCAGGAGTCTGAGGAGGATGATGAAGAGGATGAGGAGGATGAGGATGAGGACGAAGAGGAGGAGGATGATGAGAACGGGGATTCCTCTGAGGATGGTGGGGACTCCTCCGAGTCCAGCAGCGAGGACGAGAGTGAGGACGGAGATGAGGTCAGGCAGCAGGGCGTGGTGGGAGGGCAGGGTGGCCCTTACCAGGACTGCCACCTGGTGACCGCATTCCTTGCCCCCCCCAGAACGAGGAGGATGATGAGGATGAGGACGATGATGAGGACGACGATGAGGATGAGGACAATGAGTCTGAGGGCAGCAGCTCTAGCTCCTCCTCCTCGGGGGACTCCTCGGACTCTGACTCCAACTGAGACTCATCCCACCCAGGGCTCCCCTCCCCAACTGACCACCTTTGTTTCTCCCCCATGTTCTGTCCCCTGCCCCTGGCCTCCCCCACTTTCTTTCTTTTTCTTTTTCTTTTTTTTTTTAATTCGGTGGGGGAGGGGCTGGAGGAGCCCAGGCCAGGACTCTGCAGCCTCAGAGACATCAGCCCTGGGGGGCCCTCCAGGGAGTGCAACCATCAGACTGAGCCACCACTGGACCGGCCCGGCCCACCCCTCTTCTGCACTTGGGGTTCCGTCATGGACAATGGACCTGGGAGTGGGGTGGGGGGTCCCAAAGAGTTCAGTGAGGCCCTCCACACCTGCAGCCCGACCCATGGGAGGGTGGAAGCTTGGGGAAGACCCTTCCTGTCCTGGAGGGGCTTGCCGACTGGACCCCTGCATTGGAACTGGAGGCAGGGAACACGTGGGGGGAGAGGAGGGCAGGAGCCTCAGAGAGAACAGGCGCCGCCCCATAGCCCTCTCCCCTGCCCTCTGCAGGAAGGAGCTGCCTGGACCCACTCATGGGGGGGAGGGGGCAGAAGTGTTTTTTATATATGTGTATATATTTTTTTTTTTAAGCTCTGAGCTGTCAACGAGACGTTTCCTACCGATCTCGGCTGCCGTCTCTGTTGTCATTTCTGGGAGAGGGAGGGTTTAGGGGGTAGGTTTGGGACTTTTTAAAAACGGTCTTGATGTGAATGGAAAAGTGCGTGCGCGGGAGCGTGTGTCGCCTGTACATAGCATGGGTGCACCTGTGGATGTGTGCAAAGGCGTGTGTGCATGTGTGTGTGCGCGCGCGTGTGTAAGAGAAGGGGGAGCCCACCTCAGTCTGAATCTGGTGAATGGGTTGCTAAGGGCCAGGGAGATGTTGATCCTGGTGGGAACAGGCTGGGGCAGCCCCTTTCTCCACATTCTCTGCTTTGCCTAATCTCTGATTCAATTGTGGGGGGGGGGGGGGGGGCGGTGTACTGACCACTCTAATGCTTCCTGTATATCTGCTTCTCTCTGCCAGGGCTACATGACTCTGAGCCACCGCTGGTCTCCAGTGGGGCATTGGGAGGGGGACAGACTGGGTGCACCTAAAAGAGCTTTTATTTAGTGGGAAGGGCCTTCCCAGTTCATCTGGGAGGTTGCCTGGCCACCTTAGGCTCAGAAACTGGGCTTGGGGAGATAGATGGGAAGCTCTTAACACACACCCCTCCTGCCTTTCCCTGTATCCTTCAGCTCCCCCACACCCCCACCCCATTCCCTTTGATTTCTCAGGTCTGCTCCCTTCCCCGCCCCTCCAAACCCCCAGGTGGGGAAGGGGTCTGCAAAGGCTGCTTTTGCAGCTGTCCTAACCCTTCCTGGCCATCTCCAAATGTCTGGTAACCTAATCCCTAGACCCTTAATAAGCCAAGCCACCTTATCTCTGTGGATTGAAATTTTTTATTTTTTATTAAATTTTGGCTTTTTTTTCTTACAATCATGTTAATGACCTATTTAGTGGGGGCTTTGTGCTTTTCCGCCTTCCCCCTCTGAATGAAAGCCAAGGGATGGGGGAAGAATGGGAATTCCACCCAGGAGGTGGGATGGGAAAGGTAGGTCCCACCCCCAAAGGAAAGCAAACAATCTGCTTTGCCTCGGAAGTGGTGCTGGGGGTGGGGAACCTGGGGGGACACTCCCCTCTCCCACTCCCCTTCCTTTGTCCTGACCCTGACACAGGGGTTCATAGGTTCTATTTCTTCCCCAAGAGCCTCTGCAAAGAACCCCATTTTCCTGTCTGAATGCCCCTACACTGTTGTGTTTTAGTGGAATGTGTTTTCATTTAAAGACAACTTTGAATGGGGCACTTCTTTTTTTCGTGTTTTAAAAATCAAAAATTCTTACAGTACGAACAGGGCTGTGGGGATGGGGGTGTTGGTGCTGTAAGAGGTCACTCTGAGTGCATTTTGGCACTGGGATGGGATGGTTGGAGTGGGAGGACCCTCCCCACTCTCTCCCCTTTTTTTCTAATATTTAAGGAGTGTTTTTGTAGGTTTCAACAACAACCACAACTTGAATTTGTATCATGGGAGGTGGGAGGGAGTGTCTTAGAGGTGTCTGCCTAAGCTTAAGGCCAACTGTAGAAGTTTTGTTTTCCCTCTTTTTGTACAATAAAGTGAAAAACAAAGGTTTGACTGCTGTCTGGTCACTGGACTCAATGAAGGGTGGGGTGCAGGGGTTACCCAACAGGTTCAATAGGGAAAGACTTGAAGCTAGCTTGTTTGCCCCTTCTCTAGAACCATCTTTATTTTCGTGAGGATTCCATAGGCAACCTACTTTCATACTGTTTTGTGCTATTGCACTTCCATTTCAGTTTATTCACCTTGGGTTGTCAAACCACTAAGGACTCTCAGAATTTGGGGAACAGATATGTTATTTTCTCCCAGAGTGTATTGCCCTGGGAAACTGACGGCAATGGACTCTTAGGGTCAGGGGTTCACCCTGGTCGTGTACGGACTTATCATTGGGAGTTGGGGTGACCCTCCCACCTTGAGCTCTCCGCCTCACCCAAGGTTAGAAATGACTTCCCCTAGCTCCACCCAGGGCTCTTAGGGGAAACGGGCTGGGCTGAGATGACTCGCCCTCTGGGGTTAAGGAAGATAGCCTTCCCTGCACAGGCCTTGGCCAGGTTCCTGGAACTGCCAAGGGCTGGAGACCTAGGCCCCATACCCTTGTGTTCTTGTCCAAACTGCTGGAAATCTTACTACTCTTCGTGGTCTCCCAATTCGTCACATCCCACTTAACCACTTCCCTAGGGTGACTCTAAATTCACCAGCACGTTCATCATTCCATCCAGTGGACAGTTGTCCATCTCTTGACTTCTTGGTCTATTCTGCTGGCATTGACTCCTCATTCTATCCTAGGCATTTAGGTCATCTTATGAACCTCCAATTATCACCTATAGGTAACCAATCCAAAAGGTGGTATCTACAGAGACCACTCTTCCAAACTGCAAACCTGTGTAGGTTTCTGTGTATTGTCTGAGGTCTCTTGCAGGCAGCTCAAGGCCCAAAACGTCACCCTCTAGTTATTCAAATTAGAAACTAGGATACCAGCTTTCACTTCTCTCCCTCTTAGACCTTCATATTTATTTGCTCACCTGGACCTGTCCATTCTACTTCCTGTATCTCTCCCAAATCTGTCTACCCTTCTCCAATGCTGTCAACCCCATCTGAATCAAGGCCACTACAACTTTTTTGCAAAGACTTACTAAAACTGACCTTCCTGCTTGCCCTCTTGCCCCTTACAGTCCATTCTGCACACAGCAACCAAAGTCATGTTTTAAAATGAACTCTGGGGGCTCCTGGTGAGCTCAGTTGAAAAGTGTATGACTCTGGATCTTGGGGTCATGAATTTGAGCCCCACATTGGGTGTAGAGCTTACTTAAATAAACAAAACAAAAAAAAACTTAAAAAGATAAGAAATCTTATCGCTTCTGTACAACTTACATGACTCTAAAAGGTCTGGCCCCTGCTTCCCATTTCGTACCTTCTCTCACCCTGCTCTTCCTAATCACCCACAATGATCCAACCAAGTGATCTCTTTTGTTCTTCAAACATGCCTACCACAGGGCCTTTGTACTTGTTCTTTCTGCCCTGAATGCTAATCTCTCAATTCTACCCACAGCTGGTTTTCTCATGCTTCAGGCTTCAGCTCAAATGGCACCTCATACACAGGCCTTCCTAATAATCCCTTCCTAGTGAGGCCTCCTCCTCCTCCATCTTGTTTTTTTTTTTTTTTTTTTTTTAAGATTTTATTTATTAATTAATTTGTTCATGAGAGATACACAAAGAGAGAGGCAGAGACACAGGCAGAGGGAGAAGCAGGCTGCCTGTGGGGAGCCTGATGCAGGACTCGATCCCAGGACCCCAGGATCATGCCCTGAGCCAAAGGCAGACTCTCAACTACTGGGCCACCCAGGCATCCCCTACATCTTGTTTCTGTATTTGTTTACTTGTTTATTGTCTATGTCCTCAAGTAGAAGACACCTTATCTGCTTGTCTACAGTAATCCCAGCACCTAAAATGGCCTGGTATACATTTGACACTCAAGAAACATTTGTTGAATGAGTTACTAAGTACAGCTGACAAGGCCCTGGGGAACCTGTTGCCCCTGCTGGTCTCTGCACCAATTCCAGCTATACTAGCCATCCATGTCTCAAAACATACCACACTCTCTCTCAGGGTCAGTACACATTCTGCCTATACAAACAACCATTCTCTCTGCCTCTAATGTTCCTCTTCACCTCACTGTCTAGTTAATTCAGGGCCCTCCTTAAAAGATCACTCCTTCGGGACGCCTGGATGGCTCAGCGGTTGAGCATCTGCCATCAGCTCCAGGTCCTGATCCCGGGATCCGGGATGGAGTTCCACATTGGGATCCTTGTGGGGAACCTGCTTCTTCCTCTCCCTGTGTCTCTGCCTCTCTCTCTGTCATGAATAAATAAAATCTTAAAAAAAAAAATCATTTCTTCAGTGGTGGTTGGAGGTCTTCTCTGACCCCTTGATTAAAAGATATCCATGTCATTTGTTTCTTCAGCAGCCCGGATACCTTCACACTCATCAGACTTTGCTGGGGTATAAACTCCACTAGGACAAAGTCTGTGTGTCTCTCTGGCTCGCTGCTGTAACCCCAGGGCCTCACCCAGTGCCCAGACCAGCGCAGTCCTTAGTGTTTATTGACTGACTGATGCTAACTGTGGAGACCGGGCACGTTCCCAAAGAGGTCACCGCCACACAGCAGCCCAGGCCAAGGGCCGGATGAATAGAACAATCCACTTGTAAAGGAGTTTGGTGTGAGGATGGCCATGGGTGGGAAAGTGAGGAAGAATTTAGGTAAACAGGGAGGAGACAGGAAGGCTTCCTGGGCATGTGTAAATTCCTCAGCGCAGATATACTGGGCATATTCAGAGTCTAAAAAACAGATCAGAATCACTGGAACTGAGAATTCCTGATTCACATTTTGGAGGTTCCTGAAGGCCAAGTTCAATGATCTTCGGAGAGTCTCCACCAGCTGGTCCCACAGTACCTACAACATATACCAAACAGAACTTGTCATTCTCTTTATATTCTCACATCTCTTCCTCAGAGTTCCCCATCTTGGTTAAAGGTGTTTTCAGAGATTCTTTGTCTTTTACCCCATACACCTCAATCAGTAACAAAAATCTACCGACTCAGCATGCCAGAGTAATCTATAAAATCCAAGTCTGATCAAACGGTTCACCTTGGGGACTCCTCATGGTCTATAGGGTTAAAGCCCATATTACTCAGCACACCTTTAGTCCTGTATGGTCTGACCCGCTAACCTCCTGCTGTTTATCCATCCATTCCCATGTTCCAGCCAATTCCCCAAACTGAGCCATACTCCTGAAGCTTGCTGTTTGGGATGTCTAGTGCCTTCCCAGTCTGCCTTGTCCTAGTTCATGTCCCACTATAAGGCTTTACTGACCAACTCTCTTACATCATTTCATCTGTCCTTCTGGGCACCCCATCCTGTGTTCTCTTTCTCTTTTTAAAAATATTTTATATGAGAGAGAGAGCACACAAACAGGAGCCGGGGTGAGGGGTGGGGGGTGGCAGAAGGAAAGGGAGCAGCAGACTCCCCACTGAACAGGGATCCTCTATCCCAGAACCTTGGGATCATGACCTGAGCAGAAGTCAGACCCTTAAATGACTGAGCCACCCAGGCGCCCTCTTGTTTTTTATCAGTGTTTGGCAATTATTTTCTTACACTTCTGTCTATCCTACAAATTATGAACTTCTTGAGAAAGCACAACTGTCTTATTTCATCTTTGCATCCCAGCACAGGACACTGTAAGAATTCTTACAGCATGTAATAATAACAGCTACAATTTATAAAGCACTTACGCGGAGCTAAGAGCTTCACATGCACTGACCTGTCAGTCCTCACAACAACCTAACGAGATAGGTACTATCATTATACCCGGTGACAACAGAGGAAACTGAGGCAACAGGAGTTCATTTGCTCGAAGTTCATTTGCCAAGTCCACAGATTTAAATTCAAATCTGACTCCTGTTTTTAACCACTTAGGACTATCGCCTCAATGTTTGCTGAAGACCAAACAGTCAACAACAGTCCCCAAGTGTATGATTGAGGACTTTCCTCGTTTAATCCTATCTTCTAGGGGGAGGGGGCTGTCAGACCCCCGTTCCAACACTGCAGACCCAGAGAATAACCGAGATGGAAGCGCCAGTTTGGGCACTGGTCGCGGCTAGGAAAGGCCTTTTCCTCCAGAAGGCAAAGGGGAACTCGGAGGGCGCGCGACCACGGGGAAGTACTACCCCGGGGAGTAGCGCGGGGTCGGAGGGTCTGGCCGGGGCCAGGCAGGCTGTCCGAGAGGTGGGGGGTCCAGCGTGGGTTCCGGAAGCAGGAAAGCCGAGCAGGTGTGGGATCTAAATTAGGCTGAGGGCGGGGAGGGCGCTCGGCTCAGAAGGACAGAGCTCGGCCTCCGCCCTCAGCGGAGGACCCTCATCTCGGGCGTTCGTTGGCTCGCAGGCCTGCAGTGGGCTGAGACCCGCCCAGAAACAGGGGATCGGAGGCTGGGACGAGCCCCTCTGGCTCCATAGATTTTCTGCCTTGAGGTGCTAACAGAGCCCCACTTCAACTCCGGCCTCTTCCGAGAAGTGGCTGCACGCTACGGGGTAAATGCCGGCGTTGGGGCGCCGGGGGGCGGGAGGAGGTGTGTGTGTGGGGGAAGAGCCGGGAGCCCCGAGGGAAGGGCGGGGGATCCTGGGCCGGAAGGCGTCCCAGGCTCGGCTGGAGCCGGCGCTCTCTTTCGACGCCACCCGCTGCCCCCGCCCCGGAGCCGGCCGGGACGGCACAACGTCTCCGCCCCCAGCGCACCGCGCACCTCACCTTGAACGGCGCTCCACCCACCACCATCCTATTGGGCCGGCCGGACCGAGGCGAGACGGCGATTGGCCGAGGTGCCCGCCGAAGGCCCCGCCCATCTCCCCGCCCCCGTCCCCGTCCGCCGGTACTTTGGACGGCGGCGTGGCGCCCCTCCTCCCCGCCCGGTCCCCGCCCCCTGGAGCAAATGCTGCCGAGCTGCGGCCGCGGGGCAGATGCACGCGCTCGGGCCCTTCTAGCAGGCGCGAGCAGTCGCTGGGCGCGCGAAAGCGAAAGAAGGAAGAGGAAGGGAGGGCGGGGGCGGGGTGTTGAAGAGGGGCGGGAGGAGGAAGAGGAGGAGGTTGGAGCGCGCTCGCGCTTGGCCTCGCGCCCGCGCGGAGGGAGGGGGAGAGGGGCGCGCGCGCGCACGCTCGCGTTCTCGCTCGCTCCATCCATCCATCCTCCGGTCGCGGCACGCGCGCGCGCTCCGGGCTCGCGCCGCACCCCCCGCCCGGGAGAGGCGGGCTGGAGTGGGGGGCGGGGGGAGGGGCGCGCGGACGGCGCGCGGACTGCGCGCGGGCGGGGTGAGGTGAGGAGGAGGAGGCGGCGACGGGACGAGAAGGGAGGGGAAGGGGCCATGGCCGCCCGGTGAGGCGGCGAGGCGGGGGGGCGGCCCGACCCCCCGGCCCCGGGCCCTGGGCCCCGGGGAGAGGCGAGGACGGACCGACGGACATGGGGCTCCGGAGCAGCCGCCGCCGCCGCCGCCGCCGGAGGACGCGGCCCTGAGAGGCCGCCGGGCCCCGGCGCGGCCCCCCGGGCGGGGTGAGTACGGGACGGAGACGGGGACGGGGGAGGGGCCTGCGGGGGGCGGGGGGCGGGGCCCGAGGCGGGGCTTGGGCCCCCTCCCCCCAGGTCTGGGTCAGCGCCCCTTCCCCTCCCCCCGGGCCGACGCGGAAACGCCCGGCTTCCCCCGGCTTCCCGGCCCGGCCGGGGCCCCCAGCTCTCCCCCTGTCTGGGTCCCCCCTGGGCGGGGCAGGGCCGGCCGGGGAGGGGGCGCGGGGCCTTTGTTAGGGAGCCAGGCCCCAGCCCCCGGGACAATAGAGACACCCTCCCGGACTCCTCTCCCCGGCCGGCTGGGGCTGTCGGCGGGGGGGAAGGAGAGGGGCCGGGACGCGTCCCACTCTGCCCACTCTCTAGGGGTCGGTCTGTCCCGGACCGGCGCCGGCCTCGGGCGGCTCGGCTCTCCTCCCCCCAGTCGGTATGATGCAGCAGCAGTGCCGCAGGGACGGGGGAAGAGCCGAGGCCCGGCCTCCTACCCTCCCCGGTGCCCCTGGCTCATTTGTCAGTCCCCACCCCACTCTAGGCCGGCAGCTCCTTAAACTCGTACCCACCGTTAAGAGGGGCCCCGGACTGTGGGCGCTGTTTCAGAATCCTTTGGTGGGGATTCCTGGACTTTGGGGCTCTTGGAGAGACTTCCGGGCTGGTCCTGAGGGAGGGAGGGTGGTTATCTAAAAAGAAGAACAGGTAAGGGGAGTGCCCACTCCCGGCATGCCATCCCCACCGGGCTCTACCCCTCCTTCCTGCTCATGATGGCTAGAAATGCTCCTTCAGCTCTAGGCTTCTGTGGGCTCTGTGCCCCTTCTGTAGTCACAGGCTTATTTCAAGGGAAGACACAGTGGGGTGAAGGTTGTAGGGCTCTAGGGCTGTTCCTACTTCTGGTAGCAGTACCCCCCCAAGTGGACATCCTGGCTGAAAGCAGAGGTGACTCTGAGGAGAGCCTAGGGAAGGGGGGGGGGGGTATTTAGGAGTCTGTGCAGTTCTTTGCCACACCCTGTGGGTTTGCTTTGAGGCCTTAGAGTTCCTTCTCCTCCCCCTGCTGCATTGCACCATGGGTATGGAAGAGGGGTTTGAGTTTGGGGGACCTGGGGTGAGCTGCTGCCTCCTATGGACTCAGACTTGGACTGGTAGCAGAGTCCAGGGCCTGAGTTCAGTCCTGGGAAGGACTAGGCCGCCTTTGGGTTTCAGGCCCTGAAGGACCATCCAGACTTAGTGAGCCTAGGCCTTGGGGAAGGGTAGATCCTGATGCCAGCATTAAGCTCTGGGCAGTGGGGTGCAGAGGGGAGGTGGCAGTCTCCAGAGGTGTCTTGGACTCACACCAACATCCCCCCCACCCCCATGTGTGCAGCCGTGTTGCCGCCCGCTGTGCTATGAGCAGTCAGAGCGCCGTCTCCACAAGAGTTTACAAATGAAAATGGAGGAAATGTCTTTGTCTGGCCTGGATAACAGCAAACTAGAGGTGAGGGCTCCCCCACGTGTGCCTCTAGTTCTTTCTCTTGATGTCTCTACGTCGCTATATCTGGCGTTCACACCAAAGAGGAATTTGGGTAGTCAGCCTGGTTCCTTAAAGGGAATAGCCAGCTGAAAAGGCCCAAGGCTCCGGAAGAAGAAAGGATGCGAAGTCAAGATGGGGAAAATGGCAAAGAAAGCATTATTTTTGGCCAGGGCGAGTTGGCAGATTTGGTTGGTGAGAGTTGCTCTCAGTCCAGGGGGCCAAGACTCCTGACCGTGGATGTTCTCCCCTGGGCCCAGGCCATCGCTCAGGAGATATACGCGGACCTGGTCGAGGATTCTTGTTTGGGATTCTGCTTTGAGGTACACCGGGCTGTCAAGTGTGGCTACTTCTTCCTGGACGACACGGACCCTGATAGCATGAAGGATTTTGGTGAGCTTCAGGGTTGAAGGAGAGCCATCCGGCCCCTGTCCCGGGGATACTTGCAAGTTCCTCCTCTGGAAACTGCACCAGACGTAGTACCTGGGGCTCCTGTGAGCCCAGGCAGGGGGTTTCAAGAGGCCATGGGGCCATGGGCGGGAGACAAGAGGTGAGGGTCCCCTGCCTGCCCTGATCGCCACGCCTCTCCTGTCCCCAGAGATCGTGGACCAGCCGGGGTTGGACATCTTTGGACAGGTTTTCAACCAGTGGAAGAGCAAGGAGTGTGTCTGCCCCAATTGCAGCCGTAGTATTGCTGCCTCTCGCTTCGCTCCCCATCTGGAGAAGTGCCTGGGAATGGGCCGGAACAGCAGCCGCATCGCCAACCGCCGGTGAGGGCGTCTCTCTCCGCTAGAACCAGAGATGCTGGTCCCACCTCTTGTAACTTGTGGCATGGTGTAGTCCCCCAGGGGCATTGGTGGGGCACAGAGGGTGGCTCGTGCTTGGCCTCTGTGGTTGGGGGCAGAGAGAGGTGGCTGTCTTGACCCTTTCTCTTCCCTTCCGTTGGTAGGATTGCCAATAGCAACAATATGAACAAGTCAGAGAGTGACCAAGAGGATAATGATGACATCAATGACAACGACTGGTCCTATGGCTCAGAGAAGAAAGGTGTTTGGGGATTTGGGGAAACTGGCTGGGGGGACAGGGGGATGCAGCCCATCAGGGTGAGGCAGACAAGCAAGAATTGGGTATGTAAGGGTCACAGGTCGTTATATTGAATGAGAAGGGGAGAATGTAGCTTTGTGCTTTTCTGTAGGGGTCCTTAGATTGAAGGCTTAAGATGATCCTCTCCTTTCTTTTTTGTCCTACACAGCCAAGAAGAGAAAATCGGACAAGGTGAGAGCCGGGCGAGCATGAGGGCAATTGGGGCAAAGGACGGATACCCTCCCTTATGGGCAGGGAGTCCTCGGGTATCTTGACTCAAGTCTGAGGTCATCGGGTGCCTCTCTGGGTTTCGGGATGAGGGTGTCTGTGGTGGGCAGGAGGGCCACGGAGGCCTTGGTGGGAGTAGGGGAGGAGGAAATACGGGTAGGTGGGCCTCTTACTGGGGAGCAAGAGTAGGAATTTGAGGATGTTTCTTTGTCAAATCTTTTTTCCTTCCCTGGGTTCTCGGCTCCCCCTTATCGTTACCCTTTCCCCAAAGCTGTGGTATCTCCCATTCCAGAACCCCAATTCCCCTCGAAGATCCAAGTCTTTAAAACACAAAAATGGTGAGTGGGGCTTAAACAATGGGGATGATCTTAGCTGTGTCTTTAGGGACTCATTGTTGGAGGGTGGAGGTGGGGGGCTTAGGGGACAGGGGGATGATCGAGGGAGGGCCTGTGATCCTTCTGTCACCCCCACTTCCTCTCTGGTTATTTTCAGGGTTCTCTGTCTGTACCTCTGCATCAAACACCCTTCCCCTTCTTTTTTCTTCTTCAGGGGAACTTAGCAATTCGGATCCTTTTAAGGTGAGTAGGTACTGCCCCTCTCAGGTTCTCTCTTGTTTTCTTTGTTGTGAGTTGAGCGGGATTTGGACAGGTGGGGGGATCAGAATCCTGATGGCCTGAAGCACTAGATGGGATATTGAGATCTTGCATATTCTTGTGATTGCTGGGTCTCAGCCCCTCCCTGATGCACAGGTGGGATGGGAAGAATCACTAGCAAACTGCTGGGTAGTCCCAGGGCCCTCCCATGTAGAGAAGGGTGAGAGGGACTGGTTCCCCACCCCCGTTGGGCCCTTCCCCCTCCCTCTTGGGCTGACCTGTACCTTTGTTTTTCCCCAGTATAACAACTCAACTGGGATCAGCTACGAGACCCTGGGGCCGGACGAGCTGCGTAACCTGCTCACCACGGTGAGAGACCAGGGAAGGGGAAGCCCTTGGGAGTGGGCTGGAGTCGCAGGCAGTGGTCATGTCTCTGGAGGAGGAGTGGTCATGACTATGTGACAGCAGTCAGGGCCACATAGCTCCCTCTCTCTGGAATTAGGTTTTCTGGCCAGCGGTGGTCTGGGACAGGCTGTTCTGGACACCTTGGGGCCGTTGCTGCTCCTGCGATGTAGCATTTGTACAGAAGAGAATGTCTAGGGTCTAGAGTAGGCTCCCCTCCATCCCTCCTTTCAGCTTATATTCCTCTTCCAGCAATGTGGGGTGATTTCTGAACACACCAAGAAGATGTGCACAAGGTGAGCTCAGAACCTAGAAAGGGGGCCAGGGGGCCCTCCTGCACACTCACCCTGGGCTTGGGTCGGGAGTACCCTTGGACTTGAGCAATGGGGCTCCCACCCTTCCCCTCCCTCCTCTGATGGTCAGGCCTTAGGCCACAATCTGGGGGCACTCTGTTTATCCCTTCCCCGTCTGTCTATTCCTCCCACCTCTGCTGAGGGAAGGGGTCTCACCTGAGTTCCTCAGACCCTTCTTGCTTTGTTAGAGTCTTAAGTGGTTGTCTTCCCACTAGGTCCCTGCGCTGCCCCCAGCACACAGATGAGCAGCGGCGAGCCGTGCGGATTTATTTCCTTGGACCCTCAGCGTAAGGGACCCTCCTGGCAGGGTGGTAGGCCAGGGAAAAGTAGGATGATGATGGGTAGCCCTGAACCCCTTCTGTGCTCCCTCTTTTCTTCCAGCGTCCTCCCAGAGGTCGAGAGTTCCCTGGATAATGACAGCTTTGACATGACTGACAGCCAGGCCCTGATCAGCCGGCTTCAGTGGGACGGCTCCTCTGACCTTTCACCCTCTGATTCAGGCTCCTCCAAGACGAGTGAGAATCAGGGATGGGGTCTAGGTAGGTGATACATGCGGGCCCCATAGGCTGTCTGCTCAAAGCTGGGGTTGTGGGGACACCTGTGTTACCTCACACAGCCCAGCCCTCATCCCTGGTGCCTCTTTCTCTTTAGGTACCAACAGCTCCGAGTCACGGAAAACTAAGAAAAAGAAATCCCATCTGAGCCTGGTAGGGACTGCCTCCAGCCTAGGCTCCAACAAGAAGAAGAAGCCAAAGCCACCGGCACCCCCAACGCCCAGCATCTACGATGACATCAACTGACTTGGGTGCAAGGGATAGCCATTGGCTGAGCAGAGCCCTCTCTCCCAACCCCCACCCAGGTGGCAAAGCCTGGCAAATGGACGGCTGCTGGGGGTTTGGGCTTGGGAAGCTTGGTGGGCCAGGCAGGCAGAGGATCCAAATATGCGCCCCTGGGGGGTGTCAGGGTCCTCTGTGATGGAGCATGACCCCTTGGCATGCAGGACTCAGACCTGGACATATTATGCCTTGGACATAAGTTTGGTGGGAGGCAGTTTTCCTATTTATTCTGTGAGTTACTGGATGTCCAGCTAGGCCAGGGGCCTGACCTGGGCACTGTGCCAGGGCACTGCCTGCCCCCCACCCCAGGAACTGGACTAAGCCCTGCCGAGGAGCATTGTGGCTACCCGGGAGGCTGTGGGTTGGCAGCTGAGCCTGGAGGGGGCCTCCCCCAGCTGCCCTCAGCAATGTGAATGGGTCCGGTGCTTGGAGCTGAGGGGCAGGGCTGGGCGTGTCCTGTCTGTGTGCAGAATCCTATCCAACGCCCCCAATCCCAGGGGTAGGCAGGCACAGCAAGCTGTCTGCTGAGGTGGGCGTCCAGAACTGCCACCGCCTTCCCTGCCCCGCACAGGGGCAGCCCTTTCCCCTCAGTCCCCAGGGGCCTCCTTGGCAGCAGGAGCTGTCCTTTTGTTGTTGGGTGCCAGGAAAGGGCCTCCAGCCTCTACAGCTTCAAGGAATGGGCAAGGGGAGGGTAGGAAGAGGGAGCTGTGTATCAAAATGACTCCCCCCCCCCCCCACCCTACCTTTCCTCCCTGACCCAGGGCTGGTGAGGAGTGGGGCCCCAAGGTGAGAGGGAACGGTGCTGCTTTATTTGAAATGTTTTCTTACCTCATTCCCTGCCCCAGGAAGGGGCCCAGCCTCACCCTCCTGGGGTGGCCCCATGTTCCTCCCGCCTACCCTGCCCCACTGCCCTAGCAGGGCAGTCCAAGTTCCCAACTGCTGCTTGCTACCCCCCTCCTTCACCTTGCCCAGCTTCAGTTCCTCTCTCGATGCTCCTGCCTCCAACGCCTGCCCTGTTTCCCCTTCCTTAGCCGCTTTTAAGTTATTTATTCTGTACTTGTGGTTTGGGGCTCTGAGGAAAATCCTAATCTTTTCCCTCTCCCCCTTTGCTAGGAGTTGGGGTGGGAAGAGGCTAGTCTCTGTGCTCTGGGTTGTCAGTGGAGGGGGAAGGGGCATCATGCCTAGGCATCACCCCTCTGTGGGACTACCATGCCAGTGTGCCCACCTGCCTGGTCTACATCCCGAAGAGATGTACTGTTCCACCTCCACATGGGCACCATCACTCCCAAGAGCCAAGCTGGAGGACTACAGTCTGGGCTGGGAGCAGAGCTGACTGACACAGGGATGTTGTTGACCCTGAGCCATGTTCTCTGGCATTTGCTGGATGTGAACCCTGCCCTCTTCCCAGGAGGAGCCATCCCACATTTGGGTAGCTAGTACCCAGGACTGGTCGGACTGATTTGGGTTAGGGACCCTAGAGGGTTAAGGGAACAACAAGAGATAGGGCTGCAGTACCGTCTGGAACCCCAATCACCCCACCCCACCCCCCACCAGGGGGGTTCCGATTGTGGCTGATGCCTGGTTACAAATTGGTTTTTAACCCAAGAATTGTGATTATTTTTTAAAAAGCCAAACAAATTTTGGCAGGAGTTAGAATAAATCCTGGGGCCTGGGCTCCTCTGTTCTTGACCCTCCATAGTCTTCTCCCTCTAAGGGGAAGCCAGAGGGAAAGGAGGATTTCAGCCAGCCTCCAGCCTGCTTCCAAATGAAGTCTTGGGAGTGGCTGAAGGTGAAGGGGGGAAGGTCAAGGGCCATTCTCCCTTCTGAGAGGCAGCTGCAGCTCAGGCCCTACCATACCCTTTCCCCTCTGGCCTCTCCCTTTCCCCCCCCTCTGCTTGGAGGAGGGAGAAGTGGGAAGTAGTTTGGGAACTGGTTTGTCCACATCCACTTCCCCATTGTTCCTTAGCCCACCCTCAGGGCAGAGCCCCCTGCCCAAGCTGGGTAAGTGATGGGCTTGGTCCAGCAGGGACCCTGAGGGAGCAAACCCCTTTCCTTCTGGGGAGAGTGTGCCCCCCTACCATGTAGTTGAACAGGGGCTAGGAGCTCTCCACTCCCCTCTAACAGCAGGCTGTGTGGGTTTCAATTCCCATCCTTCCCACCCCGGCTAGGTGTCGTCCACCCTGTATCCTATCATGTGTCTGAGTGTGTGTGGGGGGGTTCTGTACTAATTTCCATGGCCGGTGGCTTTTCCTTCCATGCATCACTCCCCCCCGCATGCCCAGGGGCCACCCGCCTGGCATTACCGCATGCTGGGGTCATTGGGGGAGGGGGGTGGGGCTCACGCTGTCCTGTGGTCTTGAGATTTTTATTTTTGCATATGTAATCCATCCTGTACAGGTAGCTAACTTTGTAAACGCTGTGTATTTCCCCTGCCCCCATGGCTGCTGGTGTAAATAAACTGCATCTCCCATTGGTAGCCCGGCCTACCCACCCTCATTACCATGTTGATGGGGGCAGAGCAAAGCCATTCTCTTAACATCACAGAAAAGAGGCTTTACAGCCACAAAATGGAACTTTATTTAGTCACAAACACTGACCCTCCATCCAAGAACCCCAGAGGCAAGGGCCTGGGGCCCAGGGCTCCATACCCAGAGCTCGTCCTTGGAGTTGGGCAGGGTAGGACACTGGCTGAGGGCCAGAGCTGTCTCTTGCTTACAGCCTTAGGCCTAGGGTAGCAGCAGCTGTGGCTTGGCCTCTCCCAATGCTGGGGGCTTGGCTTTGTGCCCCAATCCCCTTCCTGACTGAGCTCTATAAAGGACTATTTAAAAAAAAAAAAAATACAAGCAAAGTGCTTTGAAAAAAGGGGAGAACACTGGAAACTATCCAGAACACAGAGAACACCCTATTCCTGCTACAGGGGTGGAGGGAGAAGGTAGAGGCGGCTAGGTGCCTACACAGAAAGCTGACACAACCTTCATTCCTGCTGTGTGACTTTAGTCTCAAAAGATGGATATTCCCTTAAGAAACAGAAAACTACTCCAGGCTCCCTACAGAAGTATGCTGGGGCCATGCTGAGCTGCCCTGGCAGGCAGCCCTGGGTACTGAGGAGCAGACATGCAGGACAATGAAAAGAGCTAGGGCCACAGCTGGGAGGGAATCCTTGGAGCCCTGGCTCCCCGCTGAGCTGGGCCACCAGCTCAGCTCTGAACTTTAGGACCCTAAAAAGTGAAAGATGATGACATCCTTGTTTCTACCTGAGTTGTGCTTGCACAGAGGTGGGATGTCTGTACCCTCGTAGACGTGGAGGGGAGGCCCTGTACCTGCTTCCTATGTCCTAGGGAGGAGGACCCACCACATCCTTTCCACCCTTCCCCTCCCAAGCCCTTGGGCCCAGCTCTGGCCAGGAAAGGGGGAGGCCATTAAGGAGGAAGACCATGCCTTTCATTTCCCCCTATGTCCTTATCGTCCATACATCCCAAATACTAGGAAACTAAAGAAGACCGTGACCCCCACCAGGGAGACAGTGGCAGGTGCTGTGAAGAACTGGCGGTAATTGATACGGAAGTACCAGACCACGCCCAACAGCACCACGAACACAGGCACCATGAGGCTGCCCACACTGACGCCAAGGCTGGGGGGTTCGGTGGCTGAGGAGGGGGCCAAGGAGGCTGAAGGGCCTGGAACAGCTGACCCTGGGGGTGAGCGGTGGCAGTGAATCACACAGTTGTCGGTAATGTTCAGGGAACGCAGTGTGCGGGCTGGGTCCTGCAGCAGACGGCCCTGGTAGATCAGTTTCATCTGGCTCTCTTGTCCAGGAAAGTATTTACTGGAAGGATGAGGGAGAGAGAGAAGGAAAGACAAGGCGAGGAATGAGAAGGCAAGCAGGCCGGGACCAACAAAACAGGACAATGAGGGAAGAACTGAAGGGTGAGTTTCTGAGAAGGATCCCATCCACCCCTAGTGGGGGCTGGACCTGATAGATCCCTGCCACTCCCAGGTGGGTACCAGCCTCCTCTTGGGTGACCAAGGGCTGAGGGCATAGGGTATGAGCAGCCTCCCACTCTCCAGTCCACTCACCTCTTCAGGGCACCCACAGTATCCTCCGGCCTGGCCACGGCCAGCTCCTCGGTGTCATTGAGGAATTTGAGCCGCACACTGATGAGGCCAGGGCTGGGAGGGAGGCAGCTGCTATCCTCAGATCTCAGGGGGGCCTCTGGACTGCTGCTTTCTGGGCCCGCTTGTCTTTTGGGCAGGCCTTGGATGTCAAGCAGATGCTCAAGGCTCGGCTCAATACCACCCCCAGCTCCAGGCTCCCCTGTGGAGTCTCCCCCACCTTCGCCAGCCTCTTCAGCCTTCTCATCATTACTCTCTGATGGATGGGGGAGTTCAGCTGGCTCTGGGGTGACTTGGCCTGCTACTAGATGGTCCACATGCCCCAGGTGGAGGACGGATGAGTCTCCAGCTGACACAATGGTGCCCAGGAGCTGGTTGCTACCGCTGTCTGCTACGTAGGTAGAAAGCCAAGCTAGGACCAAGGCTAGAATCAGCACCACCACACCTGCCACCACAGTCACCTCATTACCCACACCCTCAATGAGGGTGACATCAGAGAGCTCCATGGCCTGGCTGCTGACTGGGTCGACACTGCAGGAACAAAGGGGGGCATAACATCAGCAGGGTATATAGGGTTGCAACCAGGTTCCTAGTTTGTTTAGGTCCTAACTGACCCAGTGCTGAAAGAAAATAGAATTCGGTGTCCTGTAGAAGGGAGAACAAACCGTCCTACCTCTGGACCTCCAACCTAAAGCTAAGGACTTAACCCTTTGCCTCTATTGTGAGACACTAGCTTTCAGGTTCCACATCTTCCCCCTCTCACATTTCAAGCTCCCAGTGAGCACGGATCACCAGGAAAACCTCGTGGCTTTGTTTGGTGACTGCTGCTGCAACTGGCTGTTGTTTTTTTGTAGGTGGGGGAAAATTTTTTTGCTTTTTTGCGCCCTCAGTTCCTCTGGGATTTCTTTTTTCTTTTTTCTTTTTTTTTTTTAATTTTATGATAGTCACAGAGAGAGAGAGAGAGAGAGAGAGAGGCAGAGACACAGGCAGAGGGAGAAGCAGGCTCCATGCACCGGGAGCCCGACGTGGGATTCGATCCCGGGTCTCCAGGATCACGCCCTGGGCCAAAGGCAGCCGCCAAAACGCTGCGCCACCCAGGGATCCCTCCTCTGGGATTTCTATCACTTGGTCTAGCAATGATGCCCCCCTGAGAAGCCTCCAAGGTGGCTTCAGAAAGACCAAAAACTATGAAATGTTTTATTTTAGGGTCTTCTGGAGGCATAGTGCAGCCACTCTTGCCAGAATGTCTCATTTGAACCCTACCTCATTCACGGTCACGTATTCAGGTTCTGATGTCAAGAACCAAAAATTTAATTTTCCGTCAGAAGCATAGACCATCCCAAAAGGACACATCTGTAGGGGCCAGCAGCAGACATTATGCAGCAGGCACTGTTGTCTGCCCACCTCTGAAACTCTTCTGAAAGTCCTAGGGAGCAAAGGAGGACAGGCACGAGAAACACTACCCTCCTGGGTCACCACAGGTTCACAACGGCAAAACCACCACCTAAGTGGAAAGGATCTGGAAAAGATTCCAAAACAGCTCTCACAAACCATATCCCTCTCTCTCCTCATGTACTGTATAGGTTTCCCTTGGCAATTTCTTAGAAAGGCAAGAAGGACCTGGGCTTGCTCCTTAGAGTACCTTCTCTTTCCCTTGGAGAATGTGCGGCTTTCACAGCTGTCCCCAGGCAAATCCAATCCAATGATTATCATTAATAGACTATCCTCACAATACCTATAAAAACCTCATTATACTTATCTACCTGTCCATCTCTCCCTACTAGGCTTCTGGAAGACAAGGATCACCATGTATTTTTTTATGTACCCTAGTGCTCAGTATAATGCTATAGTAGCTGCTAAAAGAATACTTGTGGGACATATCAACATCTCAATAGCTTCCACATCCTTATTTAGAACATGGGCCCTGGAGTAAAAACAAAAAACAAAAAACAAAACCACCAAAAAACAAAAAGCCTAATTATAATCCCAGCCTTGCCTCTTACTAGCTCTGTAACCTCGGACAACTTTCTCAGGGCCTCAGCTTTTTCATCAGTAAAATGGGGTTAAAAATAGTACCTACCTCATAAGGTTGTTTTGACGGTGACGGGAAATCATCGAAGCAAAATACTTAGCACAGTGTCTGGCACATTGCAGTGATTCAATAAATAAATGGTAGCAATTACTTATCGCTTCCACAACTAGCCCCTAATGGTAAGAAGGTTAATGTCACCGACCCTGATTTACAGAAAAGGAAATTGCAGCGAATAGAAGCGAAAACGACTGGCACAGACACACGGCACTTTCGTGGGCAGGGGCCAGGCAGGACCCCAGGTCTCCTGCCTCAGAGGCCTTTGCTGTCTTCTCAGTCTGTGGGCGACCCGGACCGCGCGGTGAGGAGGGGTCCCGACCCTGCCTTTTCTGAGGCGAAGGCTCCGCGTGGGGCGGCCCTATTCCCGCGGGGCTGGAGAGGAGTCCGTGGACCCACCCGAGAGAAAGGCTGCCTGGTCCCTGGCCGCCAAGCTCAATTCTCCCGGCCCGTAAGGGGTAGAGACCCGTGAGGGGGCCACAAACCATCCACACCCCTCAAACTTCGGGGCGGGGCTGGGGGCCTGGGGGCGGGGCTTGAGGGCGCGGGGAGTCATGGGAAATTAAAGGAGGACTGAACCGGTACTGTGCTTGGATAGGGAAGGCGTTCCTCACCTGAAACGGCCAGACTAAGTGTTTTGACTTCGCTAGGACGGCCCATGGACTCACCTTTCCGTAGGGGCCGGGGGAGGGGCTGGTATCCCCGATTCTGTCCAGGGTCCCGTCTCTTCCGGCTTCTCCCGGAAGCTGTTTTAATCAGAGACAGGAAGTCCCGCCTCCGCGCTGTGCACTGATGGCGTAAGTCTACGTAAGGCGGGCTGACGTAAGCGTATTCTTCAATAGGGACAGGTTTCTCAGCGGAAGGAGGGGCGGGGTTATTGTTGGCGGAATCAGCGCCCTTCTGGGGCGGGGCCACGCTCAGTGGGCGGGGC
The DNA here is from genome assembly GCF_011100685.1 of Canis lupus familiaris. Taxonomy (NCBI): domain Eukaryota; kingdom Metazoa; phylum Chordata; class Mammalia; order Carnivora; family Canidae; genus Canis; species Canis lupus. The sequence goes on from NC_049230.1 coordinate 19,086,074, forward strand.
CTAAAGAGCCCCTGAGTGAGGGGCGGGGCCACATGGAGTTGGGGAGGTGCTTGGGAGAAGGCGTGGCTTCGCGTCTGGAAGACCCGCGTGCTGGCAGAGCCGGGCAGAACGTGAGCGGCGCTTGCCTCGTCCCGGCGTGTTCTTCCGGTCTTTCTCCCAGCCTCCCGGGCTGGTTGGGTTTATTATCGCTCTGTAACGCGCCTTGAGCTCCTGGTTAGCGAGATCAGTAGGGACTGGGCTCTCTGACCTCCAAAAGTTCAACTCAGGGCTAGTAAGAAGACGGGGCCATTTAGTCACCATTCGGGTGGTCCAAGATTGCGGCCCCAGGTAGTGTGAGACCTTGGTAAATAAGGCGAGAAAGCATTTCAAAGAAGGCACAGATTCAGCGCAGACTTAAGGCCCAAGAAAAGAAGCCCAGAAAGAAAAAAAAAAGGCTCAGCTCCAAAAACGTAGCCGGATATTGCAATTAAAATTCTTTCGAGGTGGGGATCCCTGGATGGCTCAGCGGTTTAGCACCTGCCTTCGGCCCATGGCGTGATCCTGGAGTCCTGGGATCGAGTCCCGCATCGGGGCTCCCTGCATGGAGCCTGCTTCTCCCTCTGCTTCTCTCTGCCTCTCTCTCTTTCTGTGTCTCTCATGAATAAATAAGGTTTCAGCTCAGGTTATGATCTCAGGGTCATGAGATTGAGTCCCCCCAAGGGGCTTCCAGATTTAGCGGGGAGTCGGCTTGGAACTCTTCCTCTCCCTTTGCCCCTCCCCCTTGCTCTTTCTCTCTCTCCAAAATAAATAAGTCTTAAAAAATTTTTTTCTTCAAAAGACATGTTAGGATTTTGTTGTTTTCTGACGAACTATTTATTGATTGAAGTATAAAAAAGGCAGACGAGGCAAATTCATAAGAGTTCAGTGGTTTTCACCAACACACCAATAGAGCCAGCACTCAGATAAAGAAATAGAAAATGATCCCAAAGCCACCCCCCCCTCATGTTCTCTTCCAGGCACTAATTTACAAAGCATAGACACTATTATGACTTCTGTTACCATAGATGAGTTTTGTTTTTGCACGTTGTATGAATGGAATCAAGCCATCTGACTTATTCTTCTTTCCAAGTCTTATTGTGAAATACACATAAATTTACCACTTTAACCATTTCTAGATGGTTTTTAAAAAAACTTTGAGAGACAGCAAGGGCGTGAAAGAGAGAGCACAAGCACTGGGGAGGGGTAGAGGGAGAAGCAGACTCCCCAGTGAGCAGGGAGCCCAATGTGGGACTTGATCCTAGGACCCTAAGATCATGACCTGAATTGAAGGCAAACGCTCAACCAACTGAGCCCTTTAGGTGTGCTCCGCCCTGCTGTTTTAACCATTTTAAGCGACTAATTCAGTGGCATTAAGTACATTCATAATGTACACCCATCATGGTTATCCATTTGCAATACCCATGCCTCCTTCCCACCTCCAATCTACTTTCTATGAATTTTCCTATTCCAGGTATCCCATATAAGTGGAATCATAAAATATTTGTCCTTTTTCCCAATTTGTATTGTATGATTGGCTTATTTCACTTAACGATGTTTTCAGGGATCATCCATCAAAATGATGGATTTGTATACCCTATCAAAATTTCATTCCTTTTATAGGCTGAATAATATTCCATTGTATGTATATAGTACACTTTCTTCATCCATCTATTAATGGACATTTGTGTTGTTTCCACCTTGCAGCTATTATGCATAGTACTGCTATGAACATTGATGCGCAAGTATCTGTTTGAGTCCTTGCTTTCAACTCTTTTGTCTGGTTTCTTTTGATCAACTGTATGTTTGTAAAATGAAAGGTATTTTTAAATTTCTGCATACATGTATTTTGGGGGCTTAAAATTTAGTGTTTTTTTTTTTTAAAGATTTTATTTTTTTTTATAATAGTCACAGAGAGAGAGAGAAAGAGAGAGGCAGAGACACAGGCAGAGGGAGAAGCAGGCTCCATGCACCGGGATCCCGATGTGGGATTCGATCCTGGGTCTCCAGGATCGCGCCCTGGGCCAAAGGCAGGCGCCAAACCACTGCGCCACCCAGGGATCCCAAAATTTAGTGTTTTTATTTTGAAGAATGCAGGAGGGGTAGAGTACCATAGTACAGTTAAACAGAATTTTGAACAGTAAATAGAGGTTTACCAAGCAAAGTTCCAGAGAGAGTAGCAAGTTCAAGGGCTTTCAATACATGCTTGATGGAATGAATAAACCAAGGAGCCGAACCACTGTTAATGCTTCTGAGAGTTGGGCAGCCCTGGTGGCTCAGTGGTTTAGCACCGCCTTCAGCCCAGGGCCTGATCCTAGAGACCCAGGATCGAGTCCCACATCGGGCTCCCTGCATGGAGCCTGCTTCTCCCTCTGCCTGTTTCTCTGCCTCTCTCTCTCTCTATGTCTATCATGAATAAATAAAATCTTTAAAAAAAATGCTTCTGAGAGTTTATTATGTGCCAGGTACTGTGGTAAGTACTTCACATACATTATCTTATGGAGCCCTATCAAATAGCTCTTATTATACCCATTTTATAGGCTTGAAAACTGAGGCTCATAAAGAATAAATAGTTGTCCAAACTATGCCACTAGTGCTTTAGCTAAAGTTGTCTAGTGCTTGTGCTCGAGCTCATTCTCACACTCTCTTGCTCTTGCTCTCTCTGTATATATATATATTCTTATTCTCAATATTTGGTCCCCTCCTTTTTTTATTCAACTATATGCCATGAAGCTTTTCCTATGTAACTGAATGTTTTTATAGCATCATAGCATAGCTTTAAGGTGCTCAGCAGTATCATCTTCCGTGTTACATCATAATTTTTAAGCTATTATCTCATTTGGATGGACATTTAGATTGTTTTCAGTACTTTGTTTTCAAAGTATTTTCATAGACATCTTTGTGTGTCTTTGATGACAGATTTTTGTACACACTCATGATGTTTTCCCTAGGATAAATTCCTGAAAATGGGATTGCTGGATCAAAGGGTGTTCACATTGTTCAGGTTTTTGATCCATGTCCTCCAGAAGCGTGTACCTACTTCCATTCCCACGGCAGTGTGAGTGGCACCAACTACTGTTTCCCTTCCCAAAAAAACAGGGTGAAAGTGAGAGAAAACAGGGAATAAATGAGGGAGGTTCTGAGAGACGTGACAATCCTTGAAGATGTTATAAGGGGGAAGGAGCAGAGGGAAAGGGGGGAAGTGAAATCTAAGAAGGAAATAAATGACTGAGCAATGACTTCTGAAGCCCAGCAGGGTAGAGCTGATGGCCATGGCTGCCCTGCTGAGGAGCCTACAAATCTGGCTTTTTCACTGCCCCAGGTACTGATCAATCTGTTTGGGATTAGGTACATACACTGTGTTTCCCAAACTGCATGGACTGACTTCTGCCAGAACACTTACCAAACTGCATTGCGGTTTTTGTTTTTAAGATTTACTTATTTATTTGGGGAAGACAGAGGGAGAGGGAGAGAGAATCCTAAGCACACTCCCTGCTGAGCGTGGAGCCTGACATGGGGCTCTGTCTCAGGACCAGAGATCATCACCTGAGCCAAAATTGGGAGGCTTGCCGCACTGTCCCACCCAGGTGCCCCTGCATTGTTGTTTTTAATTTTTTTTTGTCTTACCAAATTTCTTAAAGGCAGGTGCTATGTTTGTTTTTATTCCACTAGCCCCCAAATCAATTCCAGTGCCTGCCTACAGCAGTTACTTGGTAAAGATTTTTTTAATGGATGATGGATGTATTCAGAGAAGTTGAAGGGAAGACATGGGGAATTTGAGAGAGTTCTTCTGTCTGCTGGCCAAATGCGAAGTCTTCGTTTTTTTAAGATTTACTTATTTATTTATTTGACAGAGAGAGAGCGAGAGAGGGAGCAAGCTCACAAGCAGGGGGAGTAGCAGAGGCAGAAGGAGAAGCAGGCTCTTCACTGATCAGGGAGTCCGATGTGAGTCTCGATCCCAGAATCCACAGGCGCCCCCAAAGGTGAGGTCTTAAGATAGCCATGGCCATGAGGAAAATGAATGGAACAGAAAAGGAAGGACTGGCTAGGGATAAGCTGCTGGGATGAAGGGCTGAAAAAATGGAGTTGGTGTAACGTATGGAATTACTATGTTGTACACCTGAAACTAATCACTGTATGTCAATCATACTTCAATAATACAATTTTTTTAAAAAAAGGAAAAAGAGGGGTGCCTCGGTGGCTTGATTGGTTGAGCATCTGCCTTTGGCTCCGGTCATGATCTCCGGGTCCTGGGATGGAGCCCCTCATCAGGCTCTCTGCTCAGCAGGGAGCCTGTTTCTCCCTCTCCCTCTGCCTGCTGCTCCCCCTGCTTCTGCAAGCTCTCTCTCTATCAAATAAATAAATGGAGTCCTTAAAAAAATGAAAAAGAAGGGAGGTTGAGTCTGGCAAAGAATGCATCTTATGAATGTGTACAGCAAAGGACAAGATGTAGTTAAAAGTGTTCTGAAAGAGGGATCACTGGGTGGCACAGCGGTTTGGCGCCTGCCTTTGGCCCAGGGCATGATCCTGGAGACCCGGGATCGAATCCCACGTCGGGCTCCCAGTGCATGGAGCCTGCTTCTCCCTCTGCCTATGTCTCTGCCTCTCTCTCTCTGTGACGATCATAAATAATAAATAAAAATTTATTTTAAAAAAAAAGTGTTTTGAAAGAGAGGCTCTCAGGGTTGGGTATTTGAGGGTGGAGGAATTATGGGAGGAAAACAAGGAAAGAAGCCTGCAGTTGGGACTCTTATCACCACCCAAAGCTGGCCTCTTTTGAAAATAATAGTGATAATAAAAAAATTAACAGTATTTTTAGTTAATTAATTGAGAGAGAGTGCACATGCACACGAGTGGGGGGCGGGCAGAGGGAAAGTGAGAGAGGGAATCTTAGGTAGATTCTACAGTCAACACAGAGCCCAACTGGGGGCTCTATCTCACGACCCTGAGTTCATGACAGTGAAATCAAGAGTCAGACGCTTAACTGACTGAGCCATCCAGGTGCCCCATAACAGAGTATTTTAATGGATCTGACCTCTTTGGACATTTTTAATGATATAGTTCATGAAATGTTTGCTTTTCTTAACCCTGGAACTTAGGTGTGTTTTTTTTTTAACTTAGGCGTTTTTATAACTTTATGTGCAATTGTTTTTTTATTTTTATTTTTTTAAGATTTTATTTATTTATTCATAGAGACAGAGAGAGAGAGAGGCAGAGACACAGGCAGAGGGAGAAGCAGGCTCCATGCAGCGAGCCGGATGTGGGACTCGATCCCGGGTCTCCAGGATCACACCCCGGGCTGCAGGCGGCGCTAAACCGCTGCGCCACCGGGGCTGCCCTGCAATTGTTTTTTTAAATTTTTTTCTTTATGTGCAATTAAGATGGATATAGAATGGTGAATTATCTGTGATCTGAGAATGCTGCCTTAACCCAATGTGTAGATAGTAAATCTGTTTGACTAAAACTGCTCCTTCCCTAACCACTTCATGTCATTCATTCCATGTTTGCCAATCAGATAGACAAAAGTGTGTCTGTTCCTTTGATTTCATTCATTGGATCACTAGTGAGGTTTCCAGTTTTTCATGTTTCATCAATCACTTTGTTTTTTTTTTTTTTTTTTTTTTTTTTTTTAATTTTTATTTATTTATGATAGTCACACAGAGAGAGAGAGAGAGAGAGAGAGAGAGAGAGGCAGAGACATAGGTAGAAGGAGAAGCAGGCTCCATGCACCGGGAGCCCGACGTGGGATTCGATCCCGGGTCTCCAGGATCGCGCCCTGGGCCAAAGGCAGGCGCCAAACCGCTGCGCCACCCAGGGATCCCTCATCAATCACTTTGTAAACTAATTGTTGGGCCTTTTGTGTTTTCTTCCCTTAAAAAATTTTTACCCAGGCTACTCTTAAGGGTGGCCCCACACTTAGACACTCCTGCTGCCCCTGTCTAAGGGTCATGATTAAAGTTACTTCTCATCCTGGGGCCTCTGGGTGGCTCAATCAGTTAAGCATCTGCCTTTGGCTCAGGTCATGATCTCAGGGTCTTGGGAGTGAGCCCTGCCTCTGGCTTCCCACTCAGCAGGGAATCTGCTTCTTCTTCTTTTTTTTTTTTTTTGTTTTTGTTTTTGTTTTTTTTTTTGTTTTTGTTTTTTTTTTGTTTTGTTTTTGTTTTTTTGTATCTCTCCCCACTGCTCGTGCTGTCTCTATCTCTCAAATAAAATCTTAAAAAAAAAAAAATTACTTCACATCATCAAAAAAATTAATTTCACTAGAATCCATAGGTGTCTCTTTGTAAAAAAATTTCAAATATGAGAAAAAAAACTTAAAAAAAATATAGTGGGGGATGCCTGGGTGGCTCAGTGGTTGAGCATCTGCCTTTGGCTTAGGGTGTGATCCAGGATTCCCAGGATCAACTCCCACATCAGGCTTCTTGCATGGAGCCTGCTTCTCCTCCCTCTGCCTGTGTCTCTGCCTCTTTTTCTATGTCTCTTGTGAATAAATAAAATATTTTAAAAAAAAACATAGTGGAATTGAAAGTTTTAAAAAATTTAAAATACGGACCATAAAATGCCCCATTGGCACAGGCCTTCTTCCCTCCCTAGAGGAGAATTCTTGGGCACCTGTCTCTGGGCCTTTTTCTCTTATCTACAATCATGAGGTTTGGCTTTATTGGCTGTACATACTGTATTCCAACCTGTTTCTTTCTCCTTAACAACAGTTTTGGCAATCTTTCCAAGGCCATGTCTGTGATGATCACTTGGCATCCCTCCCCAGCTCCTTCCTGTTGTGGGGACTACCCTTTGTAAGGGCTGCATTGTATTCTAGAATTTGGATTTGTCCACTACCTCCCACTTGTTGTGCTGTTGCAGGCGATGGTGGAGTGAATGTCCCCATGTGTACCAAACTTTTATGTAACCGGGGCGGGGGCAGGGCAGTGTTTAAAGGGTGCTGCTAAATTGCCTACCAAAAAAGCAATTTCCTTTCCCACCAATAGGATGAGCAAGAATTTACATCTTCAGATCTTCATGGGCACTGCCTGTTATCAATCTTTACAACTTCCCTCTATCTACTAGGGAAACTACCTTATTATTTTTTTTAATATTTATTTATCCATGAGAGACACACACAGAGAGAGGCAGAGACATAAACAGAGGGAGAAGCAGGCCCCATGCAAGGAGCCCAATGTGGGACTTGATCCCAGGACCCCAGGATCACGCCCTGAGCCAAAGGCAGATGGTCAACCGCTGAGTCACCCAGGTGTCCCCCTTATTATTGTTTTAATTTGTATTTCTCTGAGTGCTGGTGAGGTTGATTCATTGATTCAGCAAATGTTTGAGTGTCCACTCTCTGCAAAGCCCTGTACAGGCACCAAGTCACCAGTGGCAAATAAAACAGATGCCATTCTGGGGCACCTGGTTGGCTCAGTGGTTGAGCATCTGTCTGCTTTTGGTTCAGGTCGTGATCCCGGGGTCCTTGGATTAAGTCCCACATCAGGCTCCCTGCAGGGAGCCTGCCTGTGTCTCTCATGAATAAATAAATAAAATCTTAAAAAAAAAGATGCCATTCTTGTCCTCACAGATGAAGGAAATTAAATCTTTTAGTTGAGGATTTTCTTTCCCCAGTATTTTATCTTTCACTTGTCTTTACAACTTGGTACTTTTATAACCAAATTTATTTTTTTTTCTGTATCCAGATCAATTCATCTTTTCTGTTATGCTTTCATCATGGAATATCTCCTACCCCAAAATAAATACAGATAATCTCATGTATCTTTTGTTTTTTTTTTTTTTTTAAAGTGGTATGTTGTCATAGTTGTAAATACAACAGAAAAGGTTGAGCTCACTGGAGTCTGCATCCTCCCCCAAGGGAGAGGCACCCAGCTTGGGCCAGGACTAGAGAGGATTTCCCTCTCTTCCTCCCTGCCTTTTGGCTCTGCAAAATTAAAGCAAACATTTCTTCCAGAAAGGAGAGGTTGCTGTTCTGCATAACAAGGAACATTTTCGTGTTGGTGAAATGGAATCTCCGTGGATGCAACCCTCCACAAAGAGAGTAGACTAGCCCAGCTGCAGGAGGCCGACCCTAGGACCCTTTCGCCCGTCTCTACCATGTGACTCCAAATGGTAATGGGGAGTGGACAGCCTATGGTCCCTCAGCTAAAAGGACCCTTCTGAGGTGGTTACTGCAGGCTTGGGGTCTGGCAAGGGCCTTCTGCTGTTCTTATACCCTTTTTTCCTATCACAAGAGTAACAGGTGCTCCATGCAGAAAACTTGAGAACCACAAAACAGTACAAAGGTTGGCGATAAACCTGGAGTGAAGGCTATCTCAGCCACATGTCAACCTAACACATCCACACTTTGGTTAGTGCACAAATCGTTTATTTTCATTCACAAAAACTGGCTTGAAGATGAACGATGGTACTTTTGCCTCTGGGACCAGAGGAGGAAGTGAGAGGGAGGAGGGACAGCTACTGGCTTGTCCTCCTGTCACGGGCCCTTAGAGACCACAGTGTAGTGACTATTGTTGCATCACTGGTGGGGGAGGGGTTGGGAGCGGGGAAGACATGACCATAAATGGGTCCCAAGCATCATGCATTTATTCCTTCCTCAACAACCAGTCTCAGCCACTCTGAGGCAGACACAAACTCTTAACTTAAGTAAATGCAATCCAAGGAAGGCTCTGAGGAGATGGTGCTATTGGGCTGAGTCTGAAGGATCAAATCAGCTTCAAGCAGGACAAAAAAAAAATGTGGGAAGGGTATACCAGGCAGAGGGAACAGCACATGCAGAATGCCTAGAAGCAAAGCAGAGTAGGTCATATCCAGCAACGAGCAAGGCTGGAAAATTTGATGAAGCTAGATTCCAGGAATCTCAGAGGGAGAAGGCGGATCAGAGGGGGATCAGAAGACCAGAGAGCAAAAAAAAAAAAAAAAAAGAAGACCAGAGAGCTTGGCAGAGGCAGGGGGAGAAGATCTGTCTTACTGAATTTAGATTTTAGCCTGAAGATGGTGAGGAGCCTGGGATGCCTGGGTGGCTCAGCGGTTGAGCATCTGCCTTCGGCCCAGGGCGTGATCCTGGAGACCCAGGATCAAGTCCCACATCAGGCTCCCTGCATGGAGCCTGCTTCTCCCTCTGCCTATGTCTCTGCCTGCCTCTTTCTGTGTCTCTCATAAATAAATAAATAAAATCTTTAAAAAAAAAAAAGATGGTGAGGAGCCACTGAAGGGCATGAACAGAGTTGAGATTCCCAAAGGGAGTTCTAGCATTCTTGCAGGACATGGGCTTCAAGACCAATCAGTGAGGTCTTCCCTTCAAGCGACAAAGGCAGTTTGGCCAGAGCCAGTGCAACTAGAGACAGAATCTATCACTCTTTAGAAGGCCAAACAGGCACATAGGTGGCAGGTGAGGGGGGGCAACAAGGATCACTCCCACCTTGCTTGGATAGTGGAGCCATCACTTAAGCAGAGGAGATGGACATGGGTGAAGGTGGAGTCTGCACACCTTCCCATTGGACAGCTGAAGCTCAGGTTGGGCTGGAGGTCAGCAAGTAACTCAAGAAGCCAATGGAGGGATGAGCTGGCCGGGGAGGGCATGCTGAGTGGGGAACAAGAGAGCCAGGGATTGGTCCTCCAGGGTTGTAGGGAGGTGACAGAGGGGGCAGAGCCAGCTCCAGGAGCACCCTGGCATGGAGCTCACTGGATCCGCCCCTCAACACGCAGCAGCAGGTAGTCCCTAAGGACCGGGGGCAGTGGGAGGCGGGCAGTGGCCTGTCGGCAGTGGCTACCCAACTGAGCACGCACAGCCAGCCGGGCCAGGTGCTGCAGCCTCCTCGGCTGGTTCACCATGCTCAGAGCCGAGACGTAGAAGGCTTCATGCTCCTAAGCCAAGAGTGGAACAGGATCAGATACCCAACACTTGACTCTGCCCTTCCATTTGGGACCACCTAGCACTGGGGGCCCCAGGAATTTACAACATGCACCCACCAGGGGGTTTGATGCAATTTGACTCAGATTCAGGGCCCAGAAGCCCTGCAGGGGTCATGGGGGATGGGACCACATTGTAGGGCAGGGTCTTGGCCATGTCTCCACCCACCACTCCAAAGAAGCCGGCACAGTGCCCGCTGTGTCAGAGATACCTGATAAATGTCCACGCTGGTTACAAGTGAGAGAGGCTGGTGGGGTGTGTGAGATTAGAAGTTGTTCTGAGCTGCTAGGGGGCAAGAGACTCCAGGAAGCCCATCCTGGAGGGAATAAGGCCTGGGGCTCATCCTTCCTCTGCATCTCTCCCAGAGCCCAGGAAAGAGCTGCGGCCGGGGTGGACATACCTGCCACAGCTCTGGGAGTACTGCCTCCACCCAAGTATCACAGGTCGGGACGCAAGGGTAGGCATTTAGCAGGACTTCCAGGGCCCGGGGAAAGTTGGCACAGTGTTTCAGCATCTAGGAATCAAAAGACAGTCTTAGGGTCACCATGGCTCTCCCAACCAAGGGCAGAACCAAGTTCAGTCTAAGTCAAAGGTCCACTCACACTCAAATTTGGGAGGCTAAAGGTCTGAGTCTCTCCTCATTCTTTCCCATTCCTCAGTTTGCCGCACCATCTGTGGGTTGCAACCTCTTGGTCCTGGCCAGTTGCCCTGGGAGCCCTTTCCTCCTTAGATATGCTCCCCTATAGCCTTCTGTGGTCCTTCCCAAGATGCGGACAGACCTGTGGCTACAGGACCAGGCTCTCAGTCTCTTCCCCACCCCCACCCCCGCCGGCTTTTCTGGCGGCAGGGCAGTTGCAGCCACAGGCTCCCCGCCCACCGGGGCCTCTGTGCACGGGCCTCCCTGCGCACCTCAGGGCGCACCGGCTGGGCCCCGTAGTCCAGCAGCGCAGCAAAGAGGACCTCGGGCTCCCAGTTGGGGGCGTCCTGGACCGCCTGCAGCGCGCAGTCCATGGGCGTGTGGCCCGCCGCGTTGGGCACCCCCGCGCAGGCCCCGTGGCGCAGCAGCAGCTCGGCCAGGGCCCCGCAGCCGTTGGCACAGGCGTTGTGCAGCGGCGTGTGGCGCTTGCGCCCAGCAGCGCGGGCATCGGCCCCCGCCTCGAGGAGCCTGCGCGCGGCCGCCTGGTGCTGCCGGCCGCCGCCCGGGCCCTCGGCCCCCGCGCACGCCGCGTTCAGCGCCGTCTCGCCCTGGCTGGTGCGCAGGTGCACGTCGGCTCCGCGCTCCAGGTAGAGGGCCACGTGCTCGTCCAGGCCGCGAGCGGCCGCCACGTGCAGGGGTGTCACCTCGCTGTCCTGTGCCGCCACGTTCACGGTCGCTCCGGCCTCCAGCAGCAGCTTGGCACACCTGCGGGCGAGGCGCCAGGCCCGGAGAGACGAATCCTGAGGGCCCGGGCCCAGCCCGCTGTCCTCCCCTTCCCCCTGTCCCCTCACCCCGCTCGCCACCACCCGGGGAGCCTGGCTCCCACGTTAGACTCACAGCAGCCCGCGACAGCAGGGCTGCGAGGCCCGTGATGCCACCAGGAGCGTCCTCAGTTCCCAGATGAAAAACTCAGCCGAGGAAGGTCGCATCCAGCCAAGGACGCACAGCAAGTTAGAGGCTGCTACAGAATTAGTACTCGTTGTCTCCGAAGCTCCCTCCCAGAATGTTTATTTCCTTGGTAAGTTATTTTTTTTTTAAGATTTTTAATTTATTTATTCATGAGAGACACAGAGACAGAGAGAGGCAGAGACATAGGCAGAGGGAGAAGCAGGCTCCATGCAGGGAGCCCGATGCAGGACTCCAGGATCACGCCTTGAAGTCTGACTGAACCACTGAGCCACCCAGGTGTCCCTGACCCTCCTCTGATAGTTCTAATCACTGGCTAATTTTTGTTTCCAAAACCTGACTCTCCAAGCGGATTGGGACCCCAAGGCCCGGTTCTGAATCACTTGCCAGTGGTCTCCTGATGTTTTGATAGCACAAAAACTTTTGAAAAACCCACTACTATGTCCACTATGAATGTTACACCTAGAAAATTGAAGAGTATGAGCTGTAAAGAAAAACAGACGAAGTCCTGATATTTTCTTCCTGCCTCCAAACTTGAAGTCCACCCTTCCAGACCAGTGACACCCACTCAAGCAAAGGAAGGCACTTGGGGATCAGCCTACTCCATTTTCCCCTAGAGAAAACAAACGGAACCAAAGAACAAAAACAAGACTTTAGGGAGCTGGTGTTTCACTTGTCTCCCAGTTCCTAAGAAACTATAAGCCAGGGATCCCCGGGTGGCGCAGCGGTTTAGCGCCTGCCTTTGGCCCAGGGCGCGATCCTGGAGACCCGGGATCGAATCCCAAGTCGGGCTCCCGGTGCATGGAGCCTGCTTCTCCCTCTGCCTGTGTCTCTGCCTCTCTCTCTCTCTCTCTGTGTGACTATCATAAATAATAAATAAAAATTAAAAAAAAAAAAAGAAACTATAAGCCAGAGCATGGGGCGCCTGGATAGCTCAGTGAGTTAAACATCAGATTCTTGATTTCGGCTCAGGTCATGATCTAAGGGTTGTGAGATTGAGCCCTGTGTTGGGCTCTGTGCTGGGTGTGGAGCCTGCTTAAGATTCTCTCCCTCAGACAGCCCCAGTGGCACAGGGGTTTAGTGCTGCTTGCAGCCGGGAGTGTGATCCTGGAGACTGGGGATCGAGTCCCATGTCGGGCTCCCTGCATGGAGCCTGCTTCTCCCTCTGCCTGTGTTTCTGCCTCTCTCTCTCTTTGAATAAATAAATAAAATAATCTTAAAAAAAAAAAAAAAGATTCTCTCCCTCTCCCCCTCCCCGTTTTCCCCCCTTATCTCACGTGCACACATGCTATCTCTCTAAAAAACAAAACCAAAAACTATAGGCCAAAACACTGTTGAGATAAATATGCACATTAACCACTAGGGGTAAACCAAACTTGAAACAAACTTGATTAATGATGCAATTAAACTAACAATAATTTATCATTAAAAAGCCAGAATGGCAGCCACGGGAAGTCCAGAAGCAGATCCAGCAATCCCAACAAAACCTTGATGACCCCGTGTCCCTCCCCAAAATGGCTAGAATTCCTGCTCCCTTCTGGGCATAAGGTCTAGTTGGTGCTTGGCTCCAGTAGGAATTGAGTAGCAGCTAGCCGTCTATAAACTACTGAATTTATATCCTGAGTCAATTCTAATCATGGGCTGATTTTTGTTTCTAAATAACGCTGAAAAACTCACTCAGTGGAGTTTCAGTAAGTTTCTCTTAAAAAGAGAAAGTCTGGGGATGCCTGGGTGGCTCAGCCCTTGACTGTCTGCCTTTGACTCAGGGTGTGATCCCAGAGTCCCAGGATCGAGTTCCGCACTGGGCTTCCTGCATGGAGCCTGCTTCTCCCTCTGCCTGTGTCTGCCTCTCTTTTTCTGTGTCTCTCATGAATAAATAAATAAAATCTTTATTGAAAAAAAAAGGAGGAAAAGTCTGTTGGAAAGTGTACTATGTGCTCCTAAGAATTCAAGAAAGGGCTGGAAAATCAAAATCCCTTTTGTGTCCATCACTGATCTAGATCCAGCTAGGGAGAAGTCCCCAGCATGTGGGCCATGGAGTGTTTTCCACCACTGCCAGCCCCGGCTGTGAACCTGATTTGTGAAAGTATGAAAACCATCGTGTAGGGGGTTCAAAAATCTGTTGATTTTTTTTTTCCTATAGTTGACACACAATGTTACATTAGTTTCAAGTGCAAGACTTTAGTGACTTGACAAGTTTATACATTATGCTGCGTTCCCAAGTGTAACTACCATCTGTCCTGTTAGAGCGCTATTACAATATCATTGACTATATTCATTTTTTTAAAAAGATTTTATCTATTTATTCATGAGAGACACAGAGAGAGGCAGAGACACAGGCAGAGGGAGGAGAAGCAGGCTCCATGTAGGAGCCCAATGCAGGACCCGATCCTGGAACTCTAGGATCATGACTCAAGCCAAAGGCAGACACCCAACTGCTTGAGCCACCCAGGTGTCCCTCATTGACTATATTCCTTATGCTGAGCCTTTTTTTCCCCCATGCCTTACCTGTTCCATAATTGGAAACCTGTATCTCCCACTCCCCTCCACCCCCGCAAAAAACCTGTTGATCTTAAAAATGTGGGAGGAGGGGCTGTGGGGGTAGGGTTTGTTGGGGGAACACTGGGCTACTGTCTTTCTTGATGCCTACGTCAAAACAGGAATTTGGCTACAGAGGAGTCACAGGGGATAGGGGACTGTAGTTGGAACAGGTTTTCCAAAAAGACAACAAGGCTTCTGCCTCCTGGGCTTAGCCTATGTGACCTTGGGCAAGTGCCTAAACCTTTCTGAGCCTGATTTCTCACCAGTAGAATGAGACCTGTCTCCTAGATTGTCATGAGGACATGTGGACGTGAGGTGCTTCTCCCTTTCTCCTGGCTGAGTTAGCTGCACACACACACACACACACACACACACACACACACCTCTCCCCTGGGTACCTACTGCAAGGACTCGGGGACAGTGCAGAGGTGCAAGGGAGTTGTGCCCTCCTCGGACAACACGTTGGCTTTGGCACCAAAGGTCAGCAGCAGCCTCACACAGTCAGACTGGGCCCGGGCGCAGGCCTCATGCAAGGCTGCCCGGCCTCCAACTCGGGCGTCCAGCTCAGCTCCCTGCCGGATCAGGTGGCGGGCACAGTCAGTGTAGCCTCGGGCCGCAGCAATGGTGAGGGGTGCTGTCTGCTTCGTCTTGGGGGTCAATACCCAGAACCCTGGGGAAAGCGAGCAGTGTTGGGGAGTGGTATGTGAGACTCACAGGGCAGACTGTGGTGTACGACTGTGACTGGCCCCGACCATCCCTTAGCACCCCTGGCAAATGATGTGCCAGGCTACCTATGGAGAGGGACTCATGCAAGCCCGAACTGGGAGTGTGAATTGGAACAGCCTTTTATTTATTTTTTTTTTCAATTTTTTTTTTATTTATTTATGATAGTCACAGAGAGAGAGAGAGAGAGAGGCAGAGACACAGGCCGAGGGAGAAGCAAGCTCCATGCACCGGGAGCCCGATGTGGGATTCGATCCCGGGTCTCCAGGATCACGCCCTGGGCCAAAGGCAGGCGCCAAACCGCTGCGCCACCCAGGGATCCCTGGAACAGCCTTTTAGAAGGGTTGTCAATCTGTAACAAAATGTGGCATGTGTCTTATAGAAAAAAAAAGTAATTGCTCTTGAAAACCACGAGGGCAACTAAAGAGAGTTAATCCTGTTAAATAAACCTCTGGGTCTTGGAGCCCCTTGGTTCTTGCTGTTCAGGAGAGTGTTCTGGTATTGGGGGTGGGTTTGAATTATGCGTATGAGGGCCTGGAGCTGAGCTTGGGAGTGACCTAAGAGCAGAGCTGAAAGAGCCTGGTTTGGAGTTCTAGGATATTCCTGGGGCAGAGGGGGAGAGTAGGGTGGGAGGGAAGGGTGGAAGGGGAGAATAAGAGGTGGGGGTGGGGAAAGGAAGAGTGGGGTCAGGGGCTGAGATGTTGGATTTAGTATTGGATCTGAATTGTAGAAAAGGACATAGATGTCTAATATCCAACTCTAAGTTGTTTGCATTATGGTGAAGTAAATTCCTGGGTTTGCCAAATTTTGGGTAAATCATGTTTTGTTTTGTTTTGTTTTTATTAGGATTGAAATTAAGGCCAAGTTCCATTCAGGGGATGATAGGCATGCTGCAGGATGAGAGCATGTTACCCTGGGTAAGGTCACACCTCTAACAGTTAAAGCCAAGCAGGAATCTGGAGTTTGCAGTGACTGTGAGAACATAAGCTTTATGAGGATTGGAATCCCCAGATCCACGGGTGAGGTTTGAGGCAGTCTCTGTCAGTCTTAAAAGTGGGGTGATCTTGGTGGAGGTATTTGGTTTACATGGACAAACCCACTGGTCAAAACAGAACCTAAGGAAATTATCTGGAAGTACACAAAAGATGTTTATCATATTGCTGTTTAAAATAATTTTACTAAATAAATAAATAAATAAATAAATAAATAAATAAATAAATAAAATAATTTTACAAAGAAGGAACCCAATCCACCCAATCTACTTGGGCACTAGTTCTATAAATCATGGCACACTCATACAATATAATTTATGCACCTATTTAAAATATTATGTGGGGACAGGGTGCCTTGGTGGCTCCATCAGGTGTCCCACTCCTGATTTTGGCTCAGGTCATGATCTTGGGGTCCTGAGATCAAGCCCCACATTGGGATCTGCACTCAGTGGGGAGTCTGCTAGAGATTCTCTCCTTCTTCCTCTGCCCCTCCCTACTGCGCATGCACACACTCTCTCTCAAATTAAAAAAATATATATATTATGTGAGGACACCTAGCTGGCTTGGTTGGTAGAGCTTGCAACTCTTGATTCCCGATTTGTGAGTTCAAGTCCTAGGTTGGGTATAGAGATTACTTAAAAGTAAAATCTTGGGCAGCCCAGTTGGCTCAGCGGTTTAGCGCTGCCTTCAATCCAGGGCCTGATCCTGGGGACCCGGGATCGAGTCCCATGTCAGGCTCCCTGCATGGAGCCTGCTTCTCCCTCTGCCTCTCTCTCTCTCTCTCTCATGAATAAATAAATAAAATCTTTTTTAAAAAGTAATATCTTATTTTATTTTTGATTTTTAAATTTAAAAAAATTTTATTTTAAGTAGGCTTCATTCACATGGGGTGGAGCTTGAACTCACAACCCTGAGATCAAGAGTTACATGCTTTATCGACTGAACCAGCCAGGTGCCACTCAAAAAATCTTAATATATATAAGATTGCATTAGAATAAACTGTGTTCCTATGTTATTGATATGTTAATATAACTTTCATTCTGAAAAGACATACAAACCACTAACTATGCCTCATGTCTTCTTAGGAGGGAACTAGAATAGGCTGTGGAAAGCAGCGGTCTAGGCTGTGTTCTAGAGGGAGAGGATGGGACCAAGACGCTCCCCCTGTCCTGACCCCTACCCTCCCCCTCTGCCCCACTGGGTGCTCCCTACCCTGTTCAGCTGACCAGGCCAGCTGGTTGCTCACAGTCTCCACAATCATGTTGGCAGCATCTTCATCTTGGAACAGGGCTTGGACCTGTTGCAGGTCACCAGAGAACAGAGCATTGTGCACGGCTGGGTCTCGGCAGCAGCGGCGTGGCCTGGCGAGCCGGGCCCGGGCACTGGGGGGGCACCTTTGGCTTCGGCACTGCTGGGCCGCCGCCCGCCTCCGGTCCTCCCACTCCAGCCACTCCCGCTGCAGGCGGAGAGCGCGCAGTGTGGAGGAGGTGAAGGGGAAGGTCTCCTCTGCCATGGGGAGGGGCACCGGGGGTCTGGGCAGTGGCAGCTGGGCAGAGGGTGCCCTCAGCCCGACTACCACCCTTGCTCTGAGGAGGCACCCTGCAACCTCACTCGTGACCCGGCAAGAAGAGCAGCTGAGGCTATAAATAGGTCCTTCGCTGGTCTGGTAAACAGGGTTGGCCTGGAGTCATGATCCTGGTGCAGAGAAGGTGTTGGGCCAACCCCCAGCCCGGGGCCGAGGCCAAGCCCTGCCCCTGCCGATACCCTCCCGATGGGACAGCAGAGCCCCAGGGTCAGCATCCTCCCCTTCTCTGGAGTGAGCATCTTGGGTTGGCAAGGTCCGAGGTGAGTGAAGCAGTCAATCTAGGAGATGGACAGGACAGGGAGGAAGCGCCCTGGGGCCACTGGCCTCTCAGATGGCTGGAGGGCAGACCCCCCGCCCAGGAAGTAAGGGCAGGTGGAGACAATCCCAGCAGCTCTTCCAGCGTCTGCAGTCATCACCGTAACTCTGCACATATACACATAGAGCTCTATGATAATGACATTACTTTAACATCCATCTTCACTCTGAGGGCCATACTTCCTGGCTCATTGAGGTCAATAGCTTGGTTTTGACAATAAATCAGTCAGGCTAATGATCACAGTTGAATCACCTCTGAAATAGGTGGTTTTATGTCAGTTTTACTAAAGAGGAACATAAGGCTAAACCTGGTAAAAAAAATCTCACCCGAGGTCATGGCTTGTGAGTGAGCAGAGGAGCCAGGATTCAGACCCCAGCTGGCCAGACGGCATAGATGAGGCACACTGGCTCTTGTTGCTGTGGCCACAGGAGGGCGGACAGGGGGGGAGAGCCTCTCCCTACTCCTTAGTAGGACAGCGTGATCTCTAGAAGCTGACCACGACGAATTTTGCGTCCCCTCACCCTCCAGCTCCTAACGGGGCTCGCCGGCCTGCCTAAGGAAGGCCAAGGGGCTGACCTGGCAACTCTGGAGACTATGACCAAAGAAACCTTCAAGCCACAAACCCATTCACCCTCAGGAGAAAGCAGCTCTGCTTCCAGGAGCCTCTAGGGGGAGGAATGAGGCCATGAAATAGCATTGGCTGTGGCTCTGCTGAGTCCGGGAAGGGGAGGGCGGAGGGTGGAAGGGATACTAGCCCCTGCCTTGGGAGCTCTCCTAGCCGCCCTACCTCACCCAGTGTGTTGGTGGGAGGCCCCTCAGCCCCTGGGGGCCAGCCTAGGCCAGGGTGCCCTGGTCTCTCCACCCCCTGCCCCAGCTACGGGCTCTCCTAGCTCCTCTGGCCTCGCTTCCTCTCCTCCCTGGCTCTGCAGCCACCCCTGCTAGTAACCTCTAACTTCCTCTCCCTGGTCCCTTTACACAAACAAGGTCCAGCCAGACTCCTGGCGTTCCTTTCTCTGCCACAGTCTCTCTGCTCTGCTGCCCAAGTGGAAGGATCTGTCTAAATCGGTTCATTTCCTAGCTTGAAAACTCCGGCTGACTTCCAACATCAGCCCTCTCCAGGGAGGCCCGATCCCTAAGTTCGGCCTCGTGTCACGTGACATCCTCATCCCAACTCCTCAGCCTTCCCTGCCATCCCCTGATCCGTACTCCAGGAGGACCGCATATGTTCTTTGTAAAGGACCTATCCTGTTGTACCGTGGACGCGTCTGCGACACTGGATGTGGGCTCCAGAGCAGGACCTGAATTTATTCAGCTGGGTCTCTGCAGCCCAGCAGGGCCTGGCACACAATAGGTCTTGATGTGGTGTTTAGGAGCGCCTGGCTCGTAGCAGGCTGGCCCCTTATGTGTAGGGCATTGACTGAGGGCCTTGTTCTCTGCCAGAGCAAACACTCATCTGCCTGCCCAAGTGGGTGGCAGCAGCCTGGGCTGCTTCCGGCACTGTCCTTACTCTGCTGCTCACCCACTCTGGCCCCCGCTTCTTGGTGGTATTCCAGGGTGGGGGATCCCAGAGGGAGGAATGAGATCATGCACAGCAAGGTCCTAGAGAGCCTCAGAGAAAGGCACCTCTATAAATGCAGCTGTGATTAACCTGGTTGGAACCCACTTGGTGTTTTAATTGCCCCGCCAACGGCCTGGCTGAGCACCCACAGCTGGGTTCCCAGGGTTGGGAGCTGACAAGGCCGGGTGGGGCCAAGAGGGGCCAACGTGGGGTGGGTGTCCCTTCCCTTTGAGGCACACAGTCGTCATGTGTAGGGTGCAAGGCTGGGTTGACCTCCTCAGCCTGTCTGCAGGCTCCTTGTCTGTCATACAGGCCTGGAGGTACTCTGACTACAACCCAGTCCCCAAAGATATCATGTGTTCTGTCTCCTGTCCTTAGCTTCCTGAGGGCAGAAAAAGGAGGCTTTTACTCCAACCCACACATGAACCCACAGGGAACCTGGTTCTGGTGGTAGGAACAGGGCTAGGTTATTGGATACCACCCCACGTTCTGAGAGCTGAGTCTGTAGGGTGACAAAGCACATAAGAAACCAGGACGCTGGTCAGGACTGTGAGTAGTAGAGACTAGGGCTGAAGGCAGTTGAGTTGGGAATGGTAGTGCAGGCCAGGGGTGTGGGGTGGCTCAGGTGCAGGAAGACCATATAGTGTAGGCACTTTCTGGCTCAGGTCTGAGCTGCATGGGCAGAGTTGGGGAATTAGGAGTGAGTAGGAAAAAAGTACACAATCCGTTCAGGTAGGAAGGTTGCTAGTGAATTAGCCCCTTCTTGCTCCTGGGCTTGGAACACAAAAGCCTTCTAGAACAGGGTCCCACTGCAACCAACATCTAGTTCTTACAGTGTTTGCTCATTTCAGCTTTGAGACTGGGATCCAGGGGATCAGCTTCTCTTTGGGAAGAAAGAGATTAGCGCCTTCCCCAAGAGCAGTACCACCTTAGGGAAGGCTGGGCCTGAGGCGGGGAGACTGGTGGTCAGACTAGGGTCTTTGACCTACACCCCCTCAACCATAAGTTGGGGGATGATTCTTTTCTTCCCTTTATTCCAGAGAAGAAAACAAGGTTGGCAACTTGGTATAATTACACCCCACACATGCCCCTTGTCCAACTCTGGTCTGAAAGGTGGCACAGCAAAGCTATAATGACAAGGAGTTGCTTGGCAACACAGTAAAGTAGTACTGGATTATAACCCAACGCATAAAACCAATACCCATGAGTCCACACTCATATAAATATACGCCTGAATAAGAAACGAGGAGGAAGGGACACCTGGGTGGCTCAGTGGTTGGGCACCTGCCTTTGACTCAGGGCATGATCCTGGAGTCCCGGGATCAAGTCCCACATCGGGCTCCCTACATGGAGCCTGCTTCTCCCTCTGTCTATATCTCTGCCTCTTTCTCTCTCTGTGTGTCTCTCATGAATAAATAGGTAAAATCTTAAAAAAAAAGGGGGGGATGGAATTCCAAATAATCTATATAGATACTCTGCTGTCAGAATATAATGGGACACAGGACATAACCTCTTGTTCCTTAAGTGTGAGCTGCGCCTAGTGAGACTTCCTTCCAAAGAGGACAGTATGAAAAGGGAGAAGAAAATTTACAGTGGAGAAACCTGACAAATGCTACTTCAGCCAGGTCGTCAAGGTCAACATCAACCATTGATGTG
Organism: Canis lupus familiaris; assembly: GCF_011100685.1. Lineage (NCBI taxonomy): Eukaryota > Metazoa > Chordata > Mammalia > Carnivora > Canidae > Canis > Canis lupus. The sequence goes on from NC_049230.1 coordinate 19,106,976, forward strand.
TGATGAGCATATGCCTTCCTCTGTAAAACATATAACCTGCTCTCATCTTTCTTTAATGAGACAAGTTCCAATGGAGGACGTCCTATAATATGTCTGACCCATATTCAAAACTGTCAGTCCTAAAACACAAGGAAAGCCTGAGGAACTGCCAGAGCCAAGAGGAGCCTAAGGAGGCATGACACCTAAATGGAACATGGGATCCTGGAACAGGAGAAGGATGACAGGAGAAAAGGTGTACATTCGAATAAAACACAAAATTCTGTAAATGATACGCTGGCTGATGAGTTGTAAGAAGTGTGCATACTAGTGAAAACTGGGTGTGGGGGGGTATATAGAGAAACTCCCTGTATTATCTTTGCAATAATCTTGTAAACCTAAAACTATCTAAAAGTTTATGACCAGAGAGAGAGGAAAATGAGCAGCTTGGCTCTGCCCTGGCCAAAGCACCATGGGCAGGATAGACAGGACAAGGAGCAGTGAGGGTGGAATGTAGAGGGGGAGGCAAGTGAAGCAGGCAGCAGCTTTATTTCAGAACAAGACTCCCCAGCCTGCCCCCCACCTCCTGCCCCCAGGAGCCTGGCACACAGGTGAGCTGGGCAGCTGTAGGCCTCGAGAACCAAAGCAGAGGGAAGTCTGAGTGTGTTCCTCCCCTGACCAGAGGGACAGGTCACCACTGATGTGGTGGGACTCCTCAGCTGTCCAGGGAATAGGGAGTGAAGGGATCAGGGTGCTCTAATGTCCAGGTGAGGCAGGAGAGGGGCGCATCTTCCTGGTTGGCAAGGGGAGAAGCAACAGTTGCATTTCTTCTGTAGGAAGGACTTGGAGGACAGTAGAGCAGAGAAATGCAGAAGGGCCATCCCAGGACTGAGTTCTAGAATGCCAAAGGAAGATCCAGAGTGACAGTAGTGCAAAATCCGAGAGACGAGGGCATTCCTAGGGAAAGCATCCAGGGTGGGGGCAACCATAAAAGTCCTCTGCTTTGTTTATTCTCCCATCATGCTGGGCTTCCTCTCTCCCTTGGACCTGATCAGACACAGCCAGAGCCTTGCCTGGGTGCTGAGAGGCTGACTGCTTAGGGTAAGTGCCCTGCCTTGGGGCAGTCCCAACTGCTGGTCCCACAGAAGAAGTCTTCAGGGAGCTCACTCAGGAGCCCATCCAGGTCATCTGCAGGGGGAGATGGAGAGGGTAGGTAGACTTAGGGATGTTAGAGTCTCCACATGAGAGACTCCCCTTTCAGGGGAGCCTGGACCCAGCCACACTCCCCCTGGGGGGCAGTGGTGACTGTGCTAACGGGCCTGAGGCTGGCCTGACTCCCATCTTTCCTCGGCGCCCCCCCAGGCAGGGACAAAATCCTGGGCCTTTCTGTCAAGAAAGACACTCCCCCTCGGCCTTGGTGATGCCTCTCTTCCTATCCAGAGGCATAGTGCTAGAGCAGATAGGCTTCAGAGGTCCTCTAGTGCAGCCCTCTCATTGGACAGAGGAAGACAAAAGGCTGGGAAAAGCTATTAGATGCATTCAGAATCACTCATTCATTAATCTGGTTTCTCACCAGAATAGTGCGAGACATCAGCCCCTTCCCTGATGGGCTTTCCTGGGCATTTGGAAGGAAGTAACTGTCCCTGACGGTAGTTCTCAGCTGGGTGCTTATGTCTGAGAACTCGGAAATAGAGCTGACCTCAGTAATCCCTGCTGGTACTATTACTGTTAACAATAGTGGCTAACACTCACTGAGCGCATGCTCTGTGCCGGGCACAGGGCCACACCTGCTGTACTCATCTCTTTCAGTCCTCACAATATTCTTTGCAGAGCATGGCTCTTCCTGTTACAATCCCCACTTTATCTGAGAGAACGGAGTTTAAAGAGGTCAAACAAACTGCCCCTGGTGAGCAGACTCCAGCTCCATCTGATGCCAGAGTCACAGCTTCCAGCTAGAAAACTCCTGTGTGATGGATGGACTCAGGCAGCCCACAGAGCCAGTCAGACTAGAAACTACACCTGCAGAGGCTGGCTTCTGTCTGGCAGAGAGCACTCGATTTATGTTGCTGCTGGAAGAAGTCTGTTTGGTGGCATTCAAAATTTAATTAAAGGGACACCTAGATGGCTCAGTGGTTGAGCGTCTGCCTTTGGCCCAGAGCGTGATCCCTGGATCCAGGATCGAGTCCCACATCAGGCTCCTTGCAGGGAGCCTGCTTCTCCCTCAGCCTATGTCTCTGCCTCTCTCTTTGTGTCTTTCATAAATAAATTAAAAAATCATAATAAATTTAAAAATGGGCTGGTCTAATGTGAATTTGGTTAATGTGACACACTCATAATCCCATGAACTTTGGGGCCAGACAAGATTGAATTTATGGAATCAAAAGGTAATCAGACTTGGGCTATGCTAGCTTCACTTGGGTGATGCTGCCTCCTGAGGAACCAGCTAGCCATACCCTAACATGTCTGTATTTGGGCTTCTCAGGTCTGTATCCTAATCCCACCCTAACTACATGGATGTTCGACTCCTTAGCACTGCCTGGAGGGTCTCTGAGCTTAGTCAGGATGGGGAAATCCTCTGCCTCTGTGGTCTGGCCATCAGTCCTCAGAAGACTCAAGGTTGTGGTACAAGGATGGCATCAGTCCATCTTCTCCTTGTGATTAACAGCACGTGGCCTAGAAATGGGGGGAGCCCTGTGGGTCACACTGTATTGGCTTTATGTGGCCCCTATCATACTGTTAATTGGTTCATGGCCCACAGCCCTGCCAAAAAAGACACCACATCTGATTTAAGATTCTGTAAGACCGGGCAGCCCAGGTGGCTCAGCGGTTTACCACCGCCTTCAGCCCAGGGCGAGATCCTGGAGACCCGGGATCGAGTCCCACATCAGGCTCCCTGCATGGAGCCTGCTTCTCCCTCTGCCTGTGTCTCTGCCTCTCTCTCTCTCTCTGTCTCTCATGAATAAATAAATAAAATCTTAAAAAAAAAAAAGATTCTGTAAGACCTAAAGATTCACAGAAGGAGGGAGCAGATGCAGCCACATTCCCTTGGCTGCACTGTCCAAAAGGAAATGGAAGGAGAACCTCCTCTGCTCCTGGGTGGGCTGACTGTCTTACCCGCTTCTGGGAATTCTTCCTCAGGGGATGCCCCTGCCTCTGTGTTCTGTGCTGTTCTGAAGCCTTTTCCAGACTTTGCAGTCTCATGATGGAGGTTGCCAGAGATGCTTCCTGGGTCCTGGGAACAGAGAGCCTGGTTACTAATGCCTGTGGCCCCGGACATCCCTCTGGATAGTTCCATGTCCACCCAGACAACCTCAAAGGAATAGGTGGGTGTTCAGGAAAGACACAGCAGAGGAGTGTGGCAGAGGTCAGTCACCGAGAGGAAGGAGCTGAAATACCAAACATCTAAAATAGCAGATAATTTGGGGCGATTTTCTTTCCTAATTCTGTTGGTATCTGGTGTTTTAGTAAATCTATATATCAGCTGGAGCAGAGAATGAAAGACACCACTCAGAAATATGTCGAAGACTTAGCCTAGGATTAAAAGTGAGCTTTTAGGGGCACCCGGGTAGCTCAGTTGGTCTAGTGTCCAACTCTTGATTTCGGCTCAGGTCATGATCTCAGGGGTTGTGAGATCAAGCCCTGTGCTGGGCTCATGCACTGGGTATGGAGCCTGCTTAAGATTTTCTCTCTCCCTCTGTCCTTCCCCACCCCACCCTTAAAAAAAGAGAGAGAGAAAGAGCGAGAGAGAGAGCATGCTTTTAACAGTCCCCACACTTGCTAACATACAGAAAGGTAATGGAAATTAAACTGTTAACCATGGTTAGCCCTAGGGGATGGGAATGGAGAAGAGTGAGTTTCATGTTTTGCTTTATTCCATACCATTTTGATTTTTGTCAATGAGTATGGATATCTTGAAATTTAAAAGAGAAAGATGATTTTTTGGAAGTGGGTGATTTTGAGAAAATGTGGAAGGTTAAGGGAAAGGTGAGGGAAACGAAAGTAGCATGTCACACCTAAAGGTGTAACTTGAGTAGAAGTCATCAAGTCTAACCCATTCGCTTTATAGATGAAGCAACAGTGGGGGTGGGGACAGGACTTGCCCAAGGTCACGTTACAAATTACCAGCAGAGCAGGGACATGACCCAGGTCTCCTGACCCCCAGGCCAGGCCATGACAACAACTCAGGATCCCAGGAAGGGTAGAGGTGGCCACAGTGGGTGGGGCTGGGGGAGGAGAGACACTGTGTGCCAAGTTAAAGCCTGGCTCTGCCCTCTTTACCCTGGAACCTGGAGTGGAGCTGCCTGGAACCTGTCTCCCTGAGTTCCCAAAGGGGAGTGTCCCCACTTGAGTTCTGCGTGGGTGCCCCCTCACTTAGGGGAGGTGGAGGCCAGGAGGGAAGACACAGAGCAGGGGCTGGCTCACATGACAAGCCATATGCACTGCCACCTGTAGTGGATCTGACCCTTAGTCACCTGCTGAGGGCCACACCGCCTGGGGCACCCACAACTTGGTTAGTTCTCAAGTGACTCCTATCCTCTCCGATGCTTAAGCCTGCCATCAGATCACCAAGAAGCCAGATGCTCTAGGTCCTATTACTGTACCGTCTGGCAGGCGGCTGGACCAGGAACAGGAGGAGATGGCCCTGTCCCCAAAGGCATCTCTTCAACTCAGGGCCACTGCCCCCTTCACACCTCTGCTCCCCAGGGTATAGGAGGAGAAGATACCAGAAGATCCATCCTATCAGCCAGCCCCCACTCCAACCCGCTCCTCTTACCTCGGGGAAGGGCTGCAATGGCTTGAGAAAGTTCCCATCCCCAGAATCTGGGCTGTAAACATGGGCTAGGTTGTTGGGCGTCACATTGAGGTAGTGATTTCGGAGCGAAGGAGAAAACACTCCCACCTGGAGTGGAGGAAGGGGAAGGTGAGTGCCTTCACAGAGCACTAGAAGCTGTCTGATGCTGCCTGGTTCCTGTTGGCCTCTCCCCTGCTGGCCTCTGCACCAGGGTCACACAAACCACTTCTGCCCAGCCCTGGTGCCACAGTAGCCCCGCCTACCACACCATCTTCCCCTCATCCCCATCTACCTTGAAGAATAGGAGCCAGACAGACAACTAGGGGGGCCCTCTCCAGGGCGGGCAGGCCAGAGAGAAGCTCCCCATACCTGCTTTAGCAGAAGCACCGAACCAGGCTTCAGCTCACTCTGACGTGTCTCGAGCAGCAACCTGTGCACCGTGCCCTGCATCTCTCCTGCAAATACCACATGGCCCGTCAGTCTGGGGCAAGGGCAGCAAAGTGGTTTGGGCCCTGACTGGGAAGTGGGCTGCTCACTGCCTCAATTTTCCCATCTCTGGATGGAGAGGATGACTCCTCCTCATCTCAACTCAATGAAGGCCACTCATCAAATGCTCCCAGGGGTCCTTGAACTCCTCACCTGTGGGGTCCTTGAACACCACACTGGCATCCACTGTACTCCGACTCAGGGACTTGATCATCACTGCCATGCTGGGGACCTTGTTCCTGGGAAGCTGCTTCAGGGCTGCCTGGTGACAAGAAAAGGCATCTGATGAACAAGCCACATCCCACCTGTGAGATTCCCAAGTGTGTTGGGACAACCCAAGGGCTGGGGGGAAGGCAGGATGCAGATGTGGTGATGATCTTCCTTTTGTGGAGGGCAAAAAGGCAGTAAAAAGGACTCATTCTGTCTCTCTCTAGTGGACTCCAGGTTGGCAGGTCCCATTTATCCCCCTTGCTTCCTTTCTCCAGCATATGTGTATTTTTTTTAATTAAAGATTTTATTTATTTATTCATGAGAGACACAGAGAGAGGCAGAGACACAGGCAGAGGGAGAAGCAGGCTCCACAGAGTCAGCCCGATGTGGAACTCGATCCTGGAACTCTAGGATTACGCCCTGAGCCAAAGACAGACGCTCAACTGCTGGGCTACCCAGGCATCCCCAGCATATATGTATTTATACAGAGCTCCATCACTGCAGGCCATGGGCATGTGTCCGCACATGACTCTTGACCTCTAGGAAGCTCGTAGGGTAACTGTGGGTATCACACCTCATCTGGGGCCTGGATATCCAGAGACATACCCATAACCCACTTCTTCCAACTGTACCCAACACTGTGGATAGTAGTGAAATGCTAGGTGAGTGGTGGATACAACCAAAAGGACTCCATGCTGCTGCTCAGAGTTAGGCCTGGGGTAAGAGGGAGCAAACGGATAACCCCTTCCCTAAGGTGGAGTAGGATAGCAGCTTGATAAGAGGGATAAAAACAGTCTTTCTTCCGCATCTGAGCACCCAGGATCCTTACCTTCCTCAACACCATGACGATGCTATAGGCACAGAGGAAGCAGGTAGGGTCTCTCTCATCCAAGCCCAGAGCAGATTTCATGGCCAGCCAGGGCCCTCGCCCAAAATCCTCCTCCACTGATGGCTGGGAAGTAGTAACAATCTGGCACCACAGAGCAGATGGGGAGCCTGCATTAATGGATCCACTCTGCTACAGACCTTGACTGAGACAGGATGGAGGGCTGGCAGGGGAGAGCAAATTCCCCGTAGCATGGTGGCCACAGTCCCTCCTCTCCTACATCACAAAATGGTATGAGATCTTGTTGCATAGCCCATCTTTCACTTAGCAGCAATAGCAAAGGTGTATTTTATTTATTTTATTGTTTTATTTTATTTTATTTTATTTTATTTTATTTTATTTTATTTTTTATTTTAGTTGCGTTGAAGAAAAGGCTATCCATGCTGGTCTCTTTATGTAATAGACTCAAGAAGTCTTAGGGCCAGAGAGCCCCCACATACAATGACAAGCTTTCGGAGTGCCTTAGCCATTCTGAGACCAGTCATATTTTATTTGGGATGCCTCTGGCTTAACTATTAACCTTTCTTTTTTTTTTTTAAGATTTAATTTATTTATTCATGAGAGACACAGAGAGAGAGCAGCAGAGACGTAGGCAGAAGAAGCAGGCTCCATGCAGGGAACCCGATGTGGGACTTGATCCTGGGACTACAGGATCACGCCCTGAGCCAAAGGAAGACACTCAACCGCTGAGCCACCCAGGCATCCCAACTATTAACCTTTTTATATTAAAAAATGCTTTGGGGCACCTTGGTGACTCAGTTGGTTAAGCGTCTGCCTTTGGCACAGGTCATGATCTCAGGGTCCTGGGATCAAGCCCATCCATATTGGGCATTCTGCTCAGTGGGGAGTCTGCTTCTACCCCTCCCTCTCCACCGTGCTCATGCTATCTGAAAGAAATAAATTTTTTAAAAAATATTTTATTTATTTGAGAGAGTGGGAGTGAGAGAGTGGCAGAGGGACAGGGAGAGGGAGAAGAAGGCTCCCCACTGAGCAGGGAGCCTGATGTAGGACTGGATCCCAGAACCCTGAGATCACGACCTGAGCTGAAGGCAGATGCTTAACCAATGAGCCACCCATGTGCTCCAATAAATAAAATCTTAAAAAAAAAAAAATGCTTTGGGGCACCTGGGTGGCTTAGTTGGTTGAACATTAGACTCTTGGTTTCAGCTCAGGTCATGATCTCAGGGTCCTGAGATCGAGCCTATGTCAGGCTTCCCACTGAGTACAGTCTACTTGTCTTTCTCCCTCTGCTCCTTCCCCTGCTCATGCTCTCTCTCTCTCTCTTTCTCTCATAACTAAATAAATAATCTTTAAAAAAATGCTTTGTGTCCAAATGAGTATTTGTTGGTTTGGATCTGAAGCAGATTGGTGGGTCTGTAGAACTGTAGTCAAGAGTTTAAAAACTGCTAGAGAGAATTAAAAGCAAAAGTGGGTCTGAGGGCAGAGCAGGTCAACGAGAATCCCAGTGAGTAGGGAAGATGGGTCTCACCCACCAAAAAGGCCTCCCACTGGAGGCCAGGTGAAGGCAGATCCTTCCCAGCTCAATTTCCAGAAACCCAAGAGGAGGGATTCCCGAGATACAATTTCCGAATACTTATTACACTCCCCTCTCCTGAAGGAAGATGGGAGTTAGCTGGGCCTTTCTTAGATGAGAACGAAGACTGGAAACATGGCATGGATCTACATCAGGACAGGCTTCACCTTATGCCAGTAAAATTGCCACCTCCCCAAACTGCCTTCCCCACATGCCTTTGATGCATGACCTTGGTAACAGGCCCAGCAGCACAGTCTGCTTCTCAACTCCTCAACATGCAGGGAATGTCCCTCACTCTTAAATGATGCCCAGGAAGTCAGCATTTGCATAGAAATGGTTACCTCTGTCCGGAATTTAGCCAGAGCACCGTGAGTTGGAGTCTGGGGTGTAGAAACCATGATCTCCTCCAGATTCTTCCCACTGTGCTACAAGGGGAGAGAGAAGAGGGGAGGGCAGGAGCAAGCACAGCAGCTGTTACTTACAAGTACAGCTTCTTGTTTGGGTTACATAATGAGTTCAGGAAACTATCGGGGACAATTAACACATATCACATCTCTCCTAACGAAGTCTCAGGAGCCTTGTTGGCAGCTCAAAAAAGATGCTTTGGGGATTGTTTTGGGAATGTGAGGAAGCTGAAGCTGGCCCAGGAGCAAAACACAGGGCTTCCTGAAGGAGGCAATGACCCGGATAGAGAGGCCGGGCACAGGCACGGGTCAGCTTTCCCCAGGTCCCTTCTCAGGGACCTAGCCCTTCCCTACAGAGACCCAGCCCAGGAGGAATGCAGACGGCGTCGCTGGATTTCCTGGGAAGTGCTAGCAAAGAGCAAGTAACAGGCAGAAATTTTATCTGAACCACCCCTAGAATGCGAGAAAAGGGGTGCACCAATCACAAGGAGACCAGACCCTCGGGGTCCTGCTATCTGTGATCTGATCCGAGACAGTTTCATGGATACTGTCCCTCTACCATTGCTGAAATCTGAACCGTCAATGCAGCACAGCTTCTGCACACTCACCCCACACGCTGGCCACAGCGAACTATTCCATATACCTCGGACAGCATCCTGCCCTTGCACCTCTGCCTTCGCATGTGCTCTTTCCTGTCTTCCCACTGCTGAAAGGTCTCCCTGAGCACAGCCTTCCCATACACACCTGTTAACCTCCTGCCTGTACCTTCAAAGCTTACAGAGCAAGCCCAAGGAACCCAGTGTCTCCGCAGCATCCAGGGACACTCTGCATTTTACGTATAATCGTTCCTTTGCATCTATTTCCACTGTGCTGTGGACAGCTTGGGACAGGAGCTATTTCTATTTTAACCTCTGCATTCTGGGTTCCAAGCAAATTGCCCAACGCATACAAGCCCTTACCAAACCTTATGTGAGTGAATCTTCCTGTCCCAGGGCTAGCAAAACAGTAGGTGCTCAACAAAAGGAAGTCATGAAGTTCTTAAGAGCTTGAAGCGCCCCTCTCACCTGTGGTGTTTCAAGCATTCAGTTCTTCCCACTTCTTTTGACTTCTTCCGTAGCTTTGAAAACCCTCTCTGCACTTCCTTCCCTCCCACCCCCTAGGAGTGAAGATATTCTGGGACTGGATGGCACTGGAACTTTGCTTCTCCCCCTTGCCCCCCACCCCTAATGTCCTGGACAGCTATGGCTTCTGCTGAAGAGATTCTGCCCCTCACCTGGTGAGGCAGGATACCTGCCGGGCCGGGGAAGCGGCGTGTTTTGGTGTGGGCAGGTGGCTGGAGTGTCCGGTTGGCGGCAGTGACCAGCTGCACCAGGTGGTTGGTGACTATGGGAGACTGCAGGACTGCCTGGGGAGGCAGGGAGGAATGGGGGCTCCGTGGGGTGCTGACAGGACACCTGACAGAAGATGCTGGAGCTCGGGGTTGTAAGGTGCTCTGAGGAAATGATCTAGAGATAGTCCTTGAGGGAATAGAACAGATGGAGTTGGGAGTCCGTGGTCCGGGAAAATGAGATTTGCCACATAAGTGGGCATTTGGAGCCTGGAATGAGTGACCAGGGAAATGGTTTTGAAGGCTGCTCTGAATAGGCCCGCTAGCAGATTGGGGAGGCTGTGGTGCTTGAAGAGGGAGGTCCTTCTGACAGGCTTCCCACGGGGGCTGCTGAGCAGGATCTCCTGGGGCCTTTGGGGCGGGAAGGTTGCTTGTGGCACCAGATCTCAAGTGGAGCTGTGGAGTCCTACAGTGAACAACAGTTTCTGGAAGCTCATTGTGGGCTGACATGACACCAGTCATGTGGGTGGCAGGCATGGGCTTCTTTGGGCAAGACCTGCTTGGATCAGCTACCCGGGCCTTTTTAGCCACTGCTGAGTCCTCCTGGCACCAAGTGGGCAAGATTCCTGTGGGCTCACTGTGGACTCCAAGCTCCAGGTCCATGCTTGCCAGGACCTCATCAAAGTCATCTTGTTCAGGCCCCTCAAAGCCACCAGTCACCTGCTGTTGACTCTCAAATGTGAGCAGGGGGTGAGAGGCTGAGGTCTGGGGTCTGGTTGGCTCTTTGAGCCCTTCTGTCAGGGTCACTCGTCTCTGATGGCTAGAAGTCAAGACAGGTCTTAGGGGGGTTGTTCCTATGGAAGGTGGACTCCGGATGGCCCTGGGCACGCTGGAGGTAGGAAGATGGAGTCCCAGGGCTGACAGACCTAAAGCCTCTGAAGGAGCAGTGGGGCATGATGGCAACTGCCCAGAAGACTGTGCCTGTGCAGTGTCCTGTAGCCTGGAAGAGACAGGTCTCAGGCACCCAGCATTCATAGGCCGTGAGCCAGCAAATTGGTTCTCTGCATCCTCCACGGCAGACAAGAAGTCCTACAAAGAAGCAGAGGTGGTGAGTCTTGGCATCTGGAAATCAAGAAATACTCTGCTTTTACAGTTTTAGGCAGGTGTACACGTAAGCGTAGTATGTGTAAGCAAGAAACCAAGGAGTGGAAGGCAATGGTGGAGTCTCTCATCACCTTTGAACTTGTCCATGCATCCGCTTCCAGAATTTTTTTTTTTTTGTAGATTGTATTGATTTTTTTAAGATTTTGTTTTGTTTTGTTTTGTTTAAAGTAATCTCTAGGGCAGCCCTGGTGGCTCAGCCAATTAGTGCTGCCTTTGGCCCAGGGTGTGGTCCTGGGGACCCAGGATCGAGTCCCACATTGGGCTCCCTGCATGGAGATTGCTTATCCCTCTGCCTATGTCTGTGCCTCTCTGTGTGTGTGTGTCTCTCATGAATAAATAAATAAAATCTTTAAAAAATAATAATAATAAAGTAATCTCTACATGCAACATGGGACTTGAACTCACGACCTCAGGATTAGGAGGCACATGCTCCACCACTGAGCCAGCCAGGTGCCCCAGAATATTTCTGGTAGAAGTCTGAGGGTGGTGGGCATCTGGCTGGCTCAGTCAGTGGAGCACACAACTCTTGATCTTGGGGTCGTGAGTTCAAGTCCCATATTGTGTGGAGAGATTACTTAAAATCTTTAGCACTGTATGTAACTAACTGGGCGCCTGGGTGGCTCAGTGGCATCTGACTCTTAATTTAGGCTCAGGTCATGGTCTCAGATTTAAGATCAAGCCCCACGACACGCTCTGTAATTAGAGGGGAGTCTGCTTGAGATTCTTTCTCCTTTTCTCTCAGCCCCTCCCCCTCCTAAAAAATAAACCAATTAGGGACAGCTGGATGGCTCAGCGGTTGGGCGTCAGTCTTTGGCTCAGGGTGTGATCCTGGGATTCCGAGATCAAGTCCCACATCAGGCTCTCTGCATGGAGCCTGCTTCTCCCTCGGCCTGTGTCTCTGCCTCTCTCTGTGTGTCTCTCATAAATGAATAAATAAATTCTTTAAAAAAAATAAACAAATTAATTACTTGAAAAAAAAGTCTTAAAAAAAAAGAAACATTTCAAAGGCTAAGTCTTTAGGTAGATTCTCTCAGGGGGTGAAGGAGCAGTGGGTCAGGGGAGTGGCAGAAGCAAACATACCAGGGCACTAAGGAATCAAAACACCCAAGGTCACACACCCATCTCAAGGAAATAAGTTTTTTGGTGTCCAGCCTGTGCAATAGGAGTCTATCCAGATGGTCATGTTGCCCGTCCTCAACCCCTTCCTCCCCCTTCCAACACACACACACACACACACACACACACACACAGAGCCTTCAGTAAGCCAGAGAGGCCTTAGATCCAGCAAAATAGGCAGAAGTTAAATATAGCTTTTCAGGTAAGTTAAATTAAGTATGGATTCCAGTTGGGAAACAAGGTGAGATTGACACCTCCAAGAGCAACAGACCTGTTCTGAGGGTGTTTTTGAGTCAGAACTGCTGATTTAACTGACAGGAAGGTCCCCTCCACCCCCATCCCCTGCTGCTGCATTGGATTCTCTGGGCCAGAGAAAGATTTTTTTCCTGCTTTATGTATAATCAAGAGAGTAGCACACTTCAGCAGGACTACCATGGAGTTTAGCCATAATAACAATATCAGAATTACAGCAGTAATAAAATCCTGACGATCCTGGAGGCTGATGGATCCCTTTTCTCCGAAAGAGCTCACTCTTAGACATGACGTCACCTGCCTTGGGAAGGGGGAAAGGGACTGAACAGAAACCTGAGGTGTCAGAGTCCTTCACTCTTTTTTTTTTTTTTTTTTTTTTTAAGTAATCTCTATGCTTAACATAGGGCTCAAACTCAAGACCCCAAGATCAAGAATCACAAGCTCCACTGACTGAGCCAGCCAGGTGCCCCAGGAACCTTTATTCTTAATCCCATTGCGGGCCCAGGAGTTCTCCCATCACTTGGTAAGACCCAAGTGGGGGCACTTAGCAGTCACTTTTTCAGCCTGTAATCACACATCTCCAAAGCTGAAAGACAAAGACAAGGACACATCTTCTCAACAAAGCTGGCAATTTTAAATTTTTTGTAGAAACAAAATTCAAGTCCCCAAGTGATAATAAAAACTAACAATTTGAAATTGCCTTGGGTGCCAGGGACTTTGTAAACATTTTACTATAATTCTCTCAATGAATTTTCATGGTGGCCCTAAAACGTATTATTATTCCTTTTATTATTCCTTTTTACAGATGTAGAAATGGAGATTCCGAAGTTAAGTAACTTCACAGAACCAGGACTAGAACCCATATGTGCCCTTGTCACTATGTCTTAGGGCCTCAATGAATGAGACAACCCATAGACCAGTTTTTAAGAGGTCTGAGGAAGGTCTGTTTTCCCTTTCAAATCTTAGGTACCAAATGCCTCAAAGGAAGGGAACGTGGGGCTTGGGCTGCCAGAAGGGTCCCTGGTGCATCACTATACTAGGTACAAATTGGGCATCTCGATAAATTCTTTTTTTTTTTTTTTTAAGGATTTTTATTTATTTATTCATGAGAGACACAGAGAGAGGCAGAGACACAGGCAGAGGGAGAAGCAGGCTTCCTGCCAGGACCCCAATGTGAGACTTGATTCCGGGACTCCAGGATCACAGGAGTCCCCATCTCGACAAATTCTAAACATGATTTTTAAAGCACAACACTGGGAGACAAAAAGTAAGTTGGAACGGCTTGTCATTGATAAAATAAAGCAATTCTATTCTATAAATGTAGTTTATTGTGTATGTATGCTAGATGAATAAGGAGGCCAAGACCTCACCCTGGTTGTTGGTGCTATACTCTTCAGCACGTTAATTTACCTTTTTTGGGTTTTACTCACTTAAATCCTACCTATTTCTTTTCTTTCTTTTTTTTTTTTATGATAGTCACAGAGAGAGAGAGAGAGAGAGGCAGAGACACAGGCAGAGGGAGAAGCAGGCTCCATGCACCGGGAGCCCGACGTGGGATTCGATCCTGGGTCTCCAGGATCGTGCCCTGGGCCAAAGGCAGGCGCTAAACCACTGCACCACCCAGGGATCCCAAATCATACCTATTTC